>NC_088243.1:90118974-90448974 GCF_036934945.1 Oncorhynchus masou masou | reverse complement strand
ATTTCTGTCTCTCTCCTCATGCCTGGCCATTACCATGCACATACAATACACATCTATTTCTGTCCCTCCCCTCATGCCTGGCTATTACCATGCACATACAATACACATCTATTTCTGTCTCTCTCCTCATGCCTGGCCATTACCATGCACATACAATACACATCTATTTCTGTCCCTCCCCTCATGCCTGGCCATTACCATGCACATACAATACACATCTATTTCTGTCTCTCTCCTCATGCCTGGCCATTACCATGCACATACAATACACATCTATTTCTGTCTCTCTCCTCATGCCTGGCCATTACCATGCACATACAATACACATCTATTTCTGTCTCTCTCCTCATGCCTGGCCATTACCATGCACATACAATACACATCTATTTCTGTCTCTCCCCTCATGCCTGGCCATTACCATGCACATACAATACACATCTATTTCTGTCTCTCCCCTCATGCCTGGCCATTACCATGCACATACAATACACATCTATTTCTGTCTCTCTCCTCATGCCTGGCCATTACCATGCACATACAATACACATCTATTTCTGTCCCTCCCCTCATGCCTGGCCATTACCATGCACATACAATACACATCTATTTCTGTCTCTCTCCTCATGCCTGGCCATTACCATGCACATACAATACACATCTATTTCTGTCTCTCTCCTCATGCCTGGCCATTACCATACACATACAATACACTACATACACTACAATACATACATACATACATACACTACAATACACTACAATACATACATACAATACACTACAATACATACATACATACAATACACTACAATACATACATACATATAATACACTACAATACATACATACATACACTACAATACATACATACATACAATACACTACAATACATACATACATACATACACTACAATACACTACAATACATACATACAATACACTACACTACATACATACATACAATACACTACAATACATACATACATATAATACACTACAATACATACATACATACATACATACATACAATACACTACAATACATACATACATACAATACACTACAATACATACATACATACACTACAATACATACATACATACAATACACTACAATACATACATACATACACTACAATACACTACAATACATACATACAATACACTACAATACATACATACATACAATACACTACAATACATACATACATACATACAATACACTACAATACATACATACATACAATACACTACAATACATACATACATACAATACACTACAATACATACATACATACAATACACTACAATACATACATATAATACATACATACAATACACTACAATACATACATACATATAATACACATACATACAATACACTACAATACATACATACAATACACTACAATACATACATACAATACACTACAATACATACATACATATAATACACTACAATACATACATACAATACACTACAATACATACATACAATACACTACAATACATACATACAATACACTACAATACATACATACAATACACTACAATACATACATACAATACATACATACATATAATACACTACAATACATACATACATACATACATACAATACACTACAATACATACATACAATACATACATACATACATACATACAATACACTACAATACATACATACATACATACAATACATACATACATACAATACAATACATACATACAATACACAACAATACATACATACATATAATACACTACAATACATACATACAATACACTACAATACATACATACAATACACTACAATACATACATACATACAATACACTACAATACATACATACATACATACATACAATACACTACAATACATACATACATACATACAATACACTACAATACATACATACATACAATACACTACAATACATACATACAAACAATACATACATACATACAATACACTACAATACATACATACATACATATAATACACTACAATACATACATACATATAATACACTACAATACATACATACATACAATACACTACAATACATACATACATACAATACACTACAATACATACATACATACATACATACAATACACTACAATACATACATACATACATACATATAATACACTACAATACATACATATAATACACTACAATACATACATATAATACACTACAATACATACATATAATACACATACATATACGATTTCAAGAAACAAATGTCGCTTTTCATGTATTGGATCTAAAATCTCAAGTGTTCTCCTGAACTCACTGCATTTAATTAGAATTGTCGCCCTGTACATGCTAAACAAATATTTGTCTTGGCCTGTGTCTGGAAATGACACCCTATTCCTGATGTTGTACACTATTTTTGAACAGGGCTCTGGTGAAAAGTAGGGCACTACATAGGGAATAGGATTCCCATAGGGCAGGGTTCACCAAATGGTGGCCCGTTGGAAGAATTTTGCCCGTGCGTGGTTTTATTTGGCCCCCATGTTTTCTGAGCAAAAATAAATACAGTTAATTTTTTTTATGTTTTATTATTGGACATAAAAGACTGTTAGAACACCAGGAAATCATTTTAATTTAAAGAAATCTGTTCCCAACTATTCCCACGAATAATAGAGAGACAAGGGATGTGTACAAATGTCGCAAGGTTTGAAATTGTTATGTTTTAGTCAAACATGATATCTGTTTTGGGCTTCCTGCGGTCAATTTCCAGTCTATAAATGATTCGTAATTATATTCCGGCTCCCCGACCATCCGCTCAAGAAAAACAATCGTCACACACCTGAATCAAGTTGATGATCTCTGCTATAGATACTTCCACATGAATTGTTAAACGTATAAATGAATAAATATAAATTAATGTCCTCCAGCTTGTATGTTACGACATTATTATGGTATATTTGTAATGTAGTGAAAATATGCAGTAAAGATCTGCTACAGTACGATCTGACTTTGGTCCACTGAAGGAATGTTCCCCTGAGCTAAGGTTGCAAAATTCTGGTAACTCGTAAAATGTCCCAAGTTTTCCAGAAATCCTTATTGGAAGATTCACGGAAGCAGGAAGAAATCAGAAAGAGTTCTGAATTCCTCCAACCATGATTTCTGGAAAACTATGGAATTTTTAGGGGAAAATTACTGTAATTTTTTGCAACCCTACTCTAAACTCTGTGTGGTGTTGCAGGGAGGGACTGTGGTGACAGAGAAGCAGGTGAATCCAATCATGTTCGTTCTGTTGGGACTGGTGGCAGGCCTCATCATCGTCCTGGCTGTCATGACAACGTCTCTGGTCTGCACCCGCAGGAGGTAAGCTGAGACCTGGGCACGTATGTATCAAACATCTCCGAGTAGGAGCGCTGATCTAGGATCAGTTCTGTCCTTTAGGTTATAATGAATTGAAGTGTATGGGACATAGGTACCTGATCCCAGATCAGTATTCTGATGTGTTTGATACCTATGATTCACAAAAACAAAAATCACATTTTATTTTTCACATGCGCCCGAATAAAACAGACCTTAACATGAAATGATTACATACAAATCCATAACCAACAGTGCAGAATTGTTTAAAAAGTAAGAAAATATTAGCTTAAACAATAAATAAAGTAAGAAAAATTTAACACAATAATGAAAACAGTAGCGAGGCTATATACAGGGTATTACGGTACAGAGTCAATGTGGAGGCTATATACAGGGTATTACGGTACAGAGTCAATGTGGAGGCTATATACAGGGTATTACGGTACAGAGTCAATGTGGAGGCTATATACAGGGTATTACGGTACAGAGTCAATGTGGAGGCTATATACAGGGTATTACGGTACAGAGTCAATGTGGAGGCTATATACAGGGTATTACGGTACAGAGTCAATGTGGAGGCTATATACAGGTTATTATGGTACAAAGTCAATGTGGAGGCTATATACAGGGGGTACCGGTACAGAGTCAATGTGGAGGCTATATACAGGGGGTACCGGTACAGAGTCAATGTGGAGGCTATATACAGGGTATTACGGTACAGAGTCAATGTGGAGGCTATATACAGGGGGTACCGGTACAGAGTCAATGTGGAGGCTATATACAGGGTATTACAGTACAGAGTCAATGGGGAGGCTATATACAGGGTATTACGGTACAGAGTCAATGTGGAGGCTATATACAGGGTATTACGGTACAGAGTCAATGGGGAGGCTATATACAGGGTATTACGGTACAGAGTCAATGGGGAGGCTATATACAGGGTGTTACGGTACAGAGTCGATGTGGAGGCTATATACAGGGGGTACCGGTACAGAGTCAATGTGGAGGCTATATACAGGGGGTACCGGTACAGAGTCGATGTGGAGGCTATATACAGGGTATTACGGTACAGAGTCAATGTGGAGGCTATATACAGGGTATTACGGTACAGAGTCAATGGGGAGGCTATATACAGGGTTTTACGGTACAGAGTCAATGGGGAGGCTATATACAGGGTATTACGGTACAGAGTCAATGGGGAGGCTATATACAGGGTGTTACGGTACAGAGTCAATGGGGAGGCTATATACAGGGTTTTACGGTGCAGAGTCAATGTGGAGGCTATATACAGGGGGTACCGGTACAGAGTCGATGTGGAGGCTATATACAGGGGGGTACCGGTACAGAGTCAATGTGGAGGCTATATACAGGGTGTTACGGTACAGAGTCAATGTGGAGGCTATATACAGGGTGTTACGGTACAGAGTCAATGGGGAGGCTATATACAGGGTATTACGGTGCAGAGTCAATGTGGAGGCTATATACAGGGGGTACCGGTACAGAGTCAAT
The DNA here is from genome assembly GCF_036934945.1 of Oncorhynchus masou masou. Classification (NCBI taxonomy): domain Eukaryota; kingdom Metazoa; phylum Chordata; class Actinopteri; order Salmoniformes; family Salmonidae; genus Oncorhynchus; species Oncorhynchus masou. The sequence continues at coordinate 90,444,129 of NC_088243.1, read as the reverse complement.
GTGGTGGCTATATACAGGGGGTACCGGTACAGAGTCAATGTGGAGGCTATATACAGGGGGTACCGGTACAGAGTCAATGTGGAGGCTATATACAGGGGGTACCGGTACCGAGTCAATGTGCGGGGGGGCACTGGTTAGTTGAGGTAATATCGACATGCACAGTTGAAGTCTGAAGTTTACATACACCTTAGCCAAATACATTCAAACTCAGTTTTTCACAATTCATGGCATTTAATCCTAGTATAAATTCCCTGTCTTAGGTCAGTCAGGATCTCCATTTTATTTCATCACATTACCAGTGGGTCAGAAGTTTACATACACTCAATTAGTATTTGGTAGCATTGCCTTTAAATTGTTTAATTTAGGTCAAAAGTTTTGGGTAGCCTTCCACAAGTTTCCCACACTAAGTTGGGTGAATTTTGTCCCGTTCCTCCTGACAGAGCTGGTGTAACTGAGTAAGGTTTGTAGGCTTTCCTGGCTCGCACACACTTTTTCAGCTCTGCCCAGAAATTTTCTATAGGATTGAGGTCAGGGTTTTGTGATGGCCACTCCAATACCTTGACTTTGTTGTCCTTAATCCATTTTGCCACAACTTTGGAAGTATGCTTTGGGTCATTGTCCATTTGGAAGACCCATTTGTGACCAAGTTTTAACTTCCTGACTGATGTCTTGAGATGTTGCTTCATTATTTCCACATAATTTTCCTACCTCATGATGCCATCTATTTTGTGAAGTGCACCAGTCCCTCCTGCAGCAAAGCTCCCCCACAACATGATGCTGCCACCCCGTGCTTCATGGTTGGGATGGTGTTCTTCGGCTCATCCTTTTTCCTCCAAACATAACGATGGTCATTATGACCAAACCGTTCTATTTTTGTTTCATCAGACCAGAGGACATTTCTCCAAAAAGTATGATCTTTGTCCCCATGTACAGTTGCAAACCGTAGTCTGGCTTTTTTTATGGCGGTTTTGGAGCAGTGGTTTTTCCTTGCTGAGCGGCCTTTCAGGTTATGTTGATATAGGACTCGTTTTACTGTGGATATAGATACTTTTGTACCCGTTTCCTCCAGCATCTTCACAAGGTCCTTTGCTGTTGTTCTGTGATTTGTTTTGCACTTTTCGCACCAAAGTACGTTCATCTCTAGGAGACAGAACACTTCTCCTTCCTGAGCGGTATGACGGCTGCGTGGTCCCATGGTGTTTATACTTGCGCACTATTGTTTGTACAGATGAACGTGGTACTTTCAGGCGCTTGGAAATTGCTCCCAAAGATGATCCAGACTTGTGGAGGTCTACAATCTTTTATCTGAGGTCTTGGCTGATTTATTTTGATTTTCCCATGATGTCAACATGCAGTCGTACACGTCGATCCAGAGCATCCCAAAGGTGCTCAATGGCTGACATGTCTGGTGAGTATGCAGGGAAATTTTCAGCTTCCTGGAATTGTGTACATATCCTTGCGACAAGAGGCCGTGCATTATCATGCTGAAACATGAGGTGATGGTGGCAGATGAATGGCTCGACAATGTGCCTCAGGATCTCGTCATGGGATCTCTGTGCATTCCAATTGCCATCGATAAAATGCAATAGTGTTTATTGTCCGTAGCTTATGCCTGCCTATACCAAAACCCCACCATGGGGCACTCTGTTCACAACGTTGGCATCAGCAAACCACTCGCCCACACAACGCCATCCACACTGTCTGCCATCTGCCCCTTACTGTTGAAACCGGGATTCTTTAGTGAACAGCACACTCCTCCAGCATAGCAGTGGTCATCGAAGGTGAGCATTTTCCCACTGAAGTCTGTGATGATGCAGAACTACAGTCAGGTCAAGACCCCTGGTGAGGACGATGAGCACACACATGAGTTTCCCTGATACGGTTTCTGACAGTTTTCAGAAATTCTTCGGTGCGCACATTTTCTTCAGCTGTCCAAGTGGCTGGTCTCTGACGAATCCCGCAGGGGAAGAAGCCAGGTCCTGGGCTGGCGTAGTTACACGTGGTCTGCGGTTGTGATCCCTGTTAGACGTGTTGCTACATTTAAAGAGAAAAGGATGGCAGGAAACTAGTATGGGTTAGTAAGTACGGGTAATTAGTATGGGTTAGTAAGTATGGGTAACTAGTATGGGTTAGTAAGTATGGGTAACCTGTATGGGTTAGTAAGTATGGGTAACCTGTATGGGTTAGTAAGTACGGGTAACTAGTATGGGTTAGTAAGTATGGGTAACTAGTATGGGTTAGTAAGTATGGGTAACTAGTATGGGTTAGTAAGTACGGGTAACTAGTATGGGTTAGTAAGTACGGGTAACTAGTATGGGTTATTTAGTATGGGTAACTAGTATGGGTTAGTAAGTACGGGTAACGAGTATGGGTTAGTAAGTATGGGTAACTAGTATGGGTTAGTAAGTATGGGTAACCTGTATGGGTTAGTAAGTATGGGTAACTAGTATGGGTTATTTAGTATGGGTAACTAGTATGGGTTAGTAAGTACGGGTAACGAGTATGGGTTAGTAAGTACGGGTAACTAGTATGGGTTAGTAAGTACGGGTAACTAGTATGGGTTAGTAAGTATGGGTAACTAGTATGGGTTAGTAAGTACGGGTAACTAGTATGGGTTAGTAAGTACGGGTAACTAGTATGGGTTAGTAAGTATGGGTAACTAGTATGGGTTAGTAAGTACGGGTAACTAGTATGGGTTAGTAAGTATGGGTAACTAGTATGGGTTAGTAAGTACGGGTAATTAGTATGGGTTAGTAAGTATGGGTAACTAGTATGGGTTAGTAAGTATGGGTAACTAGTATGGGTTAGTAAGTATGGGTAACCTGTATGGGTTAGTAAGTACGGGTAACTAGTATGGGTTAGTAAGTACGGGTAACTAGTATGGGTTAGTAAGTACGGGTAACTAGTATGGGTTAGTAAGTACGGGTAACTAGTATGGGTTAGTAAGTACGGGTAACTAGTATGGGTTAGTAAGTACGGGTAACTAGTATGGGTTAGTACGTACGGGTAACTAGTATGGGTTAGTAAGGACAGGTAACTAGTATGGGTTAGTAAGTATGGGTAACTAGTATGGGTTAGTAAGTATGGGTAACCTGTATGGGTTAGTAAGTATGGGTAACTAGTATGGGTTATTTAGTATGGGTAACTAGTATGGGTTAGTAAGTATGGGTAACTAGTATGGGTTAGTAAGTACGGGTAATTAGTATGGGTTAGTAAGTATGGGTAACTAGTATGGGTTAGTAAGTATGGGTAACTAGTATGGGTTAGTAAGTATGGGTAACCTGTATGGGTTAGTAAGTACGGGTAACTAGTATGGGTTAGTAAGTACGGGTAACTAGTATGGGTTAGTAAGTACGGGTAACTAGTATGGGTTAGTAAGTACGGGTAACTAGTATGGGTTAGTAAGTACGGGTAACTAGTATGGGTTAGTAAGTACGGGTAACTAGTATGGGTTAGTAAGGACAGGTAACTAGTATGGGTTAGTAAGTATGGGTAACTAGTATGGGTTAGTAAGTATGGGTAACCTGTATGGGTTAGTAAGTATGGGTAACTAGTATGGGTTATTTAGTATGGGTAACTAGTATGGGTTAGTAAGTACGGGTAACGAGTATGGGTTAGTAAGTACGGGTAACTAGTATGGGTTAGTAAGTACGGGTAACTAGTATGGGTTAGTAAGTATGGGTAACTAGTATGGGTTAGTAAGGTCAGGTAACTAGTATGGGTTAGTAAGTATGGGTAACTAGTATGGGTTAGTAAGTATGGGTAACCTGTATGGGTTAGTAAGTACGGGTAATTAGTATGGGTTAGTAAGTATGGGTAACTAGTATGGGTTAGTAAGTACGGGTAACTAGTATGGGTTAGTAAGTATGGGTAACTAGTATGGGTTAGTAAGTACGGGTAACTAGTATGGGTTAGTAAGTACGGGTAACTAGTATGGGTTAGTAAGTACGGGTAACTAGTATGGGTTAGTAAGGTCAGGTAACTAGTATGGGTTAGTAAGTATGGGTAACTAGTATGGGTTAGTAAGTATGGGTAACCTGTATGGGTTAGTAAGTATGGGTAACTTGTATGGGTTATTTAGTATGGGTAACTAGTATGGGTTAGTAAGTACGGGTAACGAGTATGGGTTAGTAAGTACGGGTAACTAGTATGGGTTAGTAAGGAGGGGTAACTAGTATGGGTTAGTAAGTACGGGTAACTAGTATGGGTTAGTAAGTATGGGTGACTAGTATGGGTTAGTAAGTATGGGTTAGTAAGTATGGGTAACTAACCTATGGACGGTAAACTTTTACAGCTACAGAACGAAGCTGAAGGCATCTAAAGCCATGAACTCAGCAGCCATGGTGGTGACTGGTGGAGATCAGAAGAGTGGGCCTGTCGTGCCTGGAACCAACAAGTACACTATGGAGGGGTGAGTCCTGTCCTCCACACATAAAGTGCATCCCAAATGGCACCCTATTCCTTGCATAGTGCACTAGTTTTAACCTGGAGCCATAGGGAGGATCCAACTCCCTACATGAAATGTATTTGTACAATAATTACAGTGCATTCGGAAATTATTCAGACCCCTTGACCTTTTCCACATTTTGTTACGTTATTATTCTAAAATGTATTAAATAAAATGTTTTCCTCATCAATCTACACTCAATACCCCAGGTAGAAATGCTTTCAAAAATTATTACAAATAAAACACTAAAATATCACATATGATGCTACAACCACCATGATTCACCATAGGGATAGTGCCACAATAAACCATAATTACAAAAAAATGTTTTTTTGTTAGACATTTTTGCAAATATATTAAAAACAAAAATGATCTTATTTAAATAAGTAATCTGACCCTTTGGTATGAGACTCGAAATTGAGCTCAGGTCCATCCTGTTTCAATTGACCATCCTTGAGATGTTTGTAGAACTTGATTGGAGTCCACCTGTGGTAAATTCAATTGATTGGAAATTATTTGGAAAGGCACAGACCTCTCTATTTAAGGTCCTACAGTTGACAGTGCATGCCAAAGCAAAAACCAAGCTATAAGTTTGAAGGAATTGTCTACAGAGCTCCGAGACAGGATTGTGTCGAGGTACAGATCTGGGGAAGGGTACCAAAACATTTCTGCATTATTGACGGTCCTCAAAAACACAGTGGCCTCTATCATTCTTAATTGGAAGAAGTTTGGAACCACCAACACTCTTCCTAAAGCTGGCCGCCCGGCCAACTTGAGCAATCGGGGGAGAATGGCCTTGGTCAGGGAGGTGACCAAGAACCCTATTGTCACTCCTCTGTGGATATGGGAGAACCTTCCAGAAGGACAGCACTCCAGCAATCAGGCCTTTATGGTAGAGTGGCCAGACGGAAGCCCCTCCTCAGTAAAAGGCACATGACAGCCTGCTTGGAGTTTGCCAAAAGGCACCTAAAGACTCTCAGACCATTAGAAACAAGATTCTCTGGTCTGATGAAACCAAGATTTAACTCTTTGACCTGAATGCCACACGTCACGCCTGGAGGAAATCTGGCACCATCCCTACGGTGAAGCATGGTGGTGGAAGCATCATGCTGTGGCGATGTTTTTCAGTGGCAGGGACTGGGAGACTTGTCAGGATCGAAGGAAAGATGAACGGAGCAAAGTACAGAGAGATCCTTGATGAAAACCTGCTCCAGAGCGCTCAGGACCTCAGACTGGGGCGAAGGTTCACCTTCCAACAGGACAATGACCCTAATCCCACAGCCAAGACAACACAGGAGTGGCTTCGGGACAAATCTCTAAATGTCCATGAGTGACCCAGCCAGAGCCCGGACTTCAACCCGATCTAACATCTCTGGAGAGACCTGAAAACAGCTGTACAGCGTCGCTCCCCATCCAACCTGACAGAGCTTGAGAGGATCTGCAGAGAAGAATGGGAGAAACTCACCAAATACAGGTGTGCCAAGCTTGAAGTGTCATACCCAAGAAGACAGGCTGTAATCGCTGCCAAAGTTACTTCAAAAAAGTACTGATTATAAAGGGTCTGAATACTTACGTAAATGTAATATTTAAGTTTTTCATATTTTATACATTTGCAAAAATGCATAAAAAACTGTTTTTGCTTTTTCATTATTGGGTATTGTGTGAAGATTGATGATGATGGGGGGGGGGGGATGGGGAAATAATTTAATCTAGTTTTTTTTAATAAGGCTTTAATAACGTACCAAAATGTCAAGGGGTCTGAATACTTTCCCAAATGCACCATATTTTTTATATGGGAACACAAATGTAATTACGACACCAAACATTATTTTTTTTTTTTTGCTTTCACAAAAACTTGAGAAGATATTTTGGACCGCAGTTTTAACGCATGTTTAGTTTTTTCAGCACGTGTTTCCAATGCATTTGAAATGTGCCATCAAGTCACAAGTCACATCATTTAACTTGTTGAATTTGCAAAGGGAAAAGGGAAGTAAGGCTAACAGTGTTGTCGCTGTCCCTGTATTTGTGTCTTAGGGCTAACCCTGTGCTCAACTTGAACATCGACACAGCCACAGACCTGGGCTTCGACGAGGAAGGATCAAACGCTGACAGAGTCAGGTAGAAACCACCTATTCATGATGATGATGATGATGATGATGATGACAATAAGAACAATATGTGCAGACCGTGTGGTCTAGTAGTAATACTCATGACCATAAGATTGGTTTTGAACACTACACTACAGAGTCATGTGAACACTACACTACAGAGTCATGTGAACACTACAAAGTCATGTGAACACTACAGAGTCATGTGAACACTACAGAGTCATGTGAACACTACAGAGTCATGTGAACACTACATAGTCATGTGAACACTACAGAGTCATGTGAACACTACACTGCAGAGTTATGTGAACACTACAGAGTCATGTGAACACTACATAGTCATGTGAACACTACAGAGTCATGTGAACACTACACTACAGAGTCATGTGAACACTACAGAGTCATGTGAACACTACAGAGTCATGTGAACATTACAGAGTCATGTGAACATTACAGAGTCATGTGAACACTACAGAGTCATGTGAACACTACAGAGTCATGTGAACACTACAGAGTCATGTGAACACTACAGAGTCGTGTGAACACTACAGAGCCATGTGAACACTACAGAGCCATGTGAACACTACACTACAGAGTCATGTGAACACTACAGAGCCATGTGAACACTACAGAGCCATGTGAACACTACAGAGTCATGTGAACACTACACTACAGAGTCATGTGAACACTACAGAGTCATGTGAACACTACAGAGCCATGTGAACACTACAGAGCCATGTGAACACTACAGAGTCATGTGAACACTACACTACAGAGACATGTGAACACTACAGAGTCATTTGAACACTACACTACAGAGTCATGTGAACACTACAGAGCCATGTGAACACTACAGGGTCATGTGAACACTACGGAGTCATGTGAACACTACAGAGCCATGTGAACACTACAGAGTCATGTGAACACTACAGAGCCATGTGAACACTACAGAGTCATGTGAACACTACAGAGTCATGTGAACACTACAGAGCCATGTGAACACTACAGAGTCATGTGAACACTACAGAGTCATGTGAACACTACAGAGTCATGTGAACACTACAGAGTCATGTAAACACATTACTACAGAGCCCTGTGAACACTACAGAGTCATGTGAACACTACGGAGTCATGTGAACACTACAGAGCCATGTGAACACTATAGAGTCATGTGAACACTACAGAGCCATGTGAACACTACAGAGTCATGTGAACACTACAGAGTCATGTGAACACTACAGAGCCATGTGAACACTACAGAGTCATGTGAACACTACAGAGTCATGTGAACACTACAGAGTCATGTGAACACTACAGAGTTATGTGAACACATTACTACAGAGCCATGTAAATGTATGTAGATGTGGGTGCCACCTGAGACACTGACAAATACATCTGTATTTACGCATTGCCATTAAATCTATCATTCCTCTGATTGTCCTATCATTCCTCTGATTGTCCTAGCATTCCTCTGATTGTCCTATCATTCCTCTGATTGTCCTATCATTCCTCTGATTGTCCTATCATTACTCTGATTGTCCTATCATTACTCTGATTGTCCTATCATTCCTCTGATTGTCCTATCATGCACCCGAGGAAAGTGTTACAAAACGTCTATACTGGTAATGTTATTTGATATTGTCCTCCATTGGACAATATTGAGATGTTATTGCTAACATTAATTAAGGAGTCATCGTCATGGACTCCCGTTGTATGACTCTAATTTAGTTCATTTCTTTTTCAATTCAAGCCTGAATTCCTTGGACTACAACATAGACATGGTCATGTCTGACAAGGATACGATGCCCATGATGGTAACATTTTTCGTTCATTATAGTTATTATTATTATTATTATTACTACAAAATTATTATCATCATTCTGGATGGTCATGCCTGCTGTCTCCCTGCGTAGATGATTCAGGAGGAGGATGAGGAGGAGGGGGGAGCAGATAACCCCTACGTCGAGCCTCTGGGTGAAGCCTTGGCCCAGCGTGGCAAGAAAAGAGTCAACAACAGCCCTAGTTTAACCTTCGACAACCCTTCGCTCAGCACCACAGACCTGTGAGTGGCTGCCATCTTGGGTCAGTATCACTGACCTGTGACGGCCATTTTGGGATCCGCGGGTCATAAAATGGACCACGTAAAATGGACCTTGCTTCCTGAAAAAGGATAGATGCCAAACTCCGTGCTAGAAAGACAATGTGACTTTTGAGATTAAATCAAGTTCAAATCTTTTTTTTGCTTGTGTTAAACCACTCGTATTATTGGCATGCTATTGTTTGATTCAATTTAGGGAATATTTCCGTGTAAACATTTATCACAACACACAGCACAGTGATGTTAGATTAGCCGGCTTGCTATTTCGCTGCCACAGTATATCACAGCTTGACTTTTGTCAAACGTCCCAACGTCCTCATGAATCCATCGTTTTTTTTTTTTGTTGAACAACATCAACCTAAAAACGAAAAACATGACACTTTGGGATGAAAAGTAAAAAATAAAATAAAAATGACAATGTTTTCATTGTGAATCATTTAATTTATTAGTATTTTTTAAATGTGTAAAGATTTGATTGATATTTTTAATACATTGTGCTTTGCGAAGTTTACGTTTTTATATTAATTTCCTTCTGTTTTTTTCTCCGTTTATGCTGAAACTGAACATTTGTATCTGGAATCTTGTGTTGTTTTTTAAGTACGGCCCCTTCAAGAGTAGGTGCATTTACTGGCGTTTGATTGGACACTTTTTAAAACAGTATTTTATTGAACTAAAAAAAAAAACACAATGTTTTTTCATATATATAAAACTCATTATAGGTATACAGGTTGGCCAAAAGCAGTACCTTCGAAACAGGTCTCTATATTTCTTCTTAACAGACTATATAATTATTGTAAGTGTGTGTGTTAGCTGAGGGAAAACCTAAGGCGATACAGGTATGGAGGAGAGAGTGAATCATTTCAGTTGTGTTTTTGCAGATATTCAAATTGGCTGTATTTAAATAAATGCAATCATCCAATAAAATGGGTTCTCTTCAAATATTCATTTTTGAAACAATGTTATTGGTTTACAGAAATATGAACATATGTGGTACTTAAAGGGACAGTATGAGATTCTGGCAATGAAGCTCTTTTTCTACTTACCCAGAGTCAGTTGAACACGTGGACATCATATCCTTTAAGGGATGAATTACCATAAACTTAAACACACACAAAATGTTCATAGTCTCATGTCTCACATCACAATCAACAAGATATAACTATCACAAAATGTGATTATCAATGAAGCTGGTAAATAAATACATTTGGCTGTAGGAATTATTACTTTTGAAAATGACCTTGAATGTTCAATTACCATTGAACACATTTTTCAAAAAGTAAAATTTGCACAAAGAGATAATGCAAGAAACACAATTAATACAATAACTGAAATTAACACTTTGCACCAATCACAACATAACAACCAGCATTTAGGGTCTCTATAAAGAAACAAGTTAAAGACTGGTAAAACTGAAAGTCTTTATCAGTGGTGTAAAGCACTTAAAGTAAAAATACTTTAAAGTACTACTTAAGTAGTTTTTGGGGTTAGCTGTACTTTACTATTTATATTTTTTGCCAACATTTACTTTTACTTTACTATATTCCTAAAGAAAATAATGTACTTTTTACCCCCTACATTTTCCCTGACACCCAAAAGCACTCGTTACATTTTGACAGGAAAATTGTCCAATTCACTCACTTATCTAGCAAACATCCCTGGTCATCCCTACTGCCTCTGATCTGGCAGACTCACTAAACAGAGAACATCCCTGGTCATCCCTACTGCCTCTGATCTGGAGGACTCACTAAACAGAGAACATCCCTGGTCATCCCAACTGCCTCTGATCTGGAGGACTCACTAAACAGAGAACATCACTGGTCATCCCTACTGCCTCTGATCTGGAGGACTCACTAAACAGAGAACATCCCTGGTCATCCCTACTGCCTCTGATCTGGTGGACTCACTAAACACAAATACTTTGTTTGTAAATGATGTCTGAGTGTGCCACTGCCTATCCATCAAAAATAATAATAATAATAATATATATAAGCTTAATATAAGGAATTTGAAATGGTTTATACTATTATTTTTTACTTTTGATACTTATGTCACGTTCGCTGTCTTCAAACTCCCTGTCATAAATGAGCCAAGGCGCAGCGTGCATGTAGTTCCACATCTTTAATAGAAGTGAAACCTTCACAACAAAAAAACAACAGGTAAACAGAAACCGAACGTGATGCGACCGTGACGCACACAAACACACACACACAGAAAATAAATAATTACCCACAAACACAGGTGGGGAAAAGGCTGCCTAAGTATGATTCCCAATCAGAGACAACGATAGACAGCTGCCTCTGATTGGGAACCATACTCGGGCCAACAAAGAAACAGACAAACTAGAATGCCCACTCAAATCACACCCCGACCTAACCAAATAGAGAAATAAAATGGCTCTCTAAGGTCAGGGCGTGACAACTTGAGTATATTTCAAACCAAATACTTTTAGACTTTTACTCAAGTAGTATTTTACTGGGCGACTTTCACTTTGAGAGTCATTCTCTATTATGGTGTCTTTACTTTTACTACAGTATGACATGTTCGTACTATTTCCACCACTGCTTTTTATTGGTTATTTGGAGGTTTTTAAATGACTTCCTTAAAACAATCACTGAATGTTTCAATAAGACTTTTAATAACACTGCTAGCTTCTTTTGGGTTAACTATTTTGAACGGCAAGCACAAATGAGGACACATGGAAATTCGTTTCATTAGGCATTAATTATGCAAGTACATAAATTTTTTTAGTGTGACACGGCATCAGTAGTCTTCGGTTCTCTATCCATAGAATTAGTCCACCGCGCCTTCAGGATGGCCACGATTTTAAAAAAAATCATTCTTTTTTTGCAAAACCTTTGCAAAGTTGTTCACTTTAGTCGATTCAAACAATCCCAATATCACAGGAAATAAAGCATCATCATCAAGACACATAGACAGTTTTGATGATGCTCAGAACTGAATGGTTTTTTAAAATAAGTTTTCTTGTGGTTTTTATGAGAAGTTTTGTGGGGGAAAAAAAATGTTGAAAAAAAATTCTACTTCATATTCATCATCGTCAGAGCCACCCCAAAATGGTGCTTTTCTATATTTTGTAGTAAAAAAAGATAGAGGAAGATAAGCGTTTCTAATGACATCATCAACCAATTAGTAGACAATTAGTCGGCAAGTAGTAGTTAATTACTAGGCAATTACTAGGCAAATAGTAGTCCATTAGTATGGAAATTGCCTACTCACAATTGATCAAATCACAGGATGTACACTGATGATGTAAACACTTCTCTTCCTCTATCTGTTTTACTACAAAACATAGAAACACACCATTTTCACATATGTTGATGTTGGAGTGATGCTGGAGATGATTAATACGAAGTAAAAAACATAGTGAAGTTATAAAGTTATAAACCTATAAAGTTTTGAGAACAGAATGTATGTTTAAAAAAAAAAATCATCCATAGAACATTCTCAGAATGTTTACTCAATTTTCTTGTGTTTTTATCTACGGTTTTCACAACATTCTTGGAGCAATTTGAGAACATTACTTTTAATAGAACCATAAGGAAAACTTGTAGAAAATGTTATGCCGAAGTACTGAAATTCCCACAGAAAAACATTGTTTCTTATTAACGTTCTCTGAACTATTCGAGAACATTCCCAATGTCAAACCAGTTGGAGACTGTTCCAAGAACAGGAAACATTCTGTTAAAGTAATGAACTAACCAAGAAAATTATGTTTTTCGGTCAAGTTGTTAAATGTGCTGAGAATGTTCCAAAGCCAAGCAACAATCCTGCACCGTTCCAGAATGTTCCAAAGCCAAGCAACAATCCTGCACCGTTCCATAATGTTCCAAAGCCAAGCAACAATCCTGCACCGTTCCAGAATGTTCCAAAGCCAAGCAACAATCCTGCACCGTTCCAGAATGTTCCAAAGCCAAGCAACAATCCTGCACCGTTCCAGAATGTTCCAAAGCCAAGCAACAATCCTGCACCGTTCCAGAATGTTCCAAAGCCAAGCAACAATCCTGCACCGTTCCAGAATGTTCCAAAGCCAAGCAACAATCCTGCACTGTTCCAGAATGTTCCAAAGCCAAGCAACAATCCTGCACTGTTCCATAATGTTCCAAAGCCAAGCAACAATCCTGCACCGTTCCAGAATGTTCCAAAGCCAAGCAACAATCATGCACCGTTCCAGAATGTTCCAAAGCAAGCAACAATCCTGCACCGTTCCAGAATGTTCCAAAGCCAAGCAACAATCCTGCACCGTTCCAGAATGTTCCAAAGCCAAGCAACAATCCTGCACCGTTCCAGAATGTTCCAAAGCCAAGCAACAATCCTGCACCATTCCAGAATGTTCCAAAGCCAAGCAACAATCCTGCACCGTTCCAGAATGTTCCAAAGCCAAGCAACAATCCTGCACCGTTCCAGAATGTTCCAAAGCCAAGCAACAATCCTGCACTGTTCCAGAATGTTCCAAAGCCAAGCAACAATCCTGCACTGTTCCAGAATGTTCCAAAGCCAAGCAACAATCCTGCACCGTTCCAGAATGTTCTGGCAAGGTTGTACACATAATAACCATAGGACAACCACCAAACTCTAAGAAACAAAAGGTACAATCGGAAACTATTCAGACCCCTTGACTTTTTCAACATTTTATTACGCTACAGCCAAATTCTAAAATGGATTGAATAGTTTTTCCCCCTCATCAATCTACACACAATAACCCATTATGACAAAGGAAAAACAGGTTTATATTTTTTTATATTTTTTATATATTTTTTTACAAATGTATGTTAAAAAAAACGGAAATATAAATTTGCATAAGTATTCAGACCATCAACTCAGTATTTTGCTGAACCACCTTTAGTAGCGATTAAAGCCTTGAGTCTTCTTGGGTATGAGGCTACAAGCTTGGCACACCTGTATTTGAATAATTCCTCCCATTTTTCTCTGCAAATCCTCTCAAGCTCTGTCAAGTTGAATGGGGAGCATTGCTAGACAGTCATTTTCAGGTCTTTCCAGAGGTGTTCTAATCCAGTTCAAGTCCTGGCTCTGGCTGGGCTACTCAAGGTCATTTAGAGATTTGCCCAGAAGCCACTCCTGCGTTGTCTTGGCTGTGTGCTTAGGGTCGTTGTATTGTTGGAAGGTGAACCTTCACCCCAGTCTGAGGTCCTGAGCGCTCTGGAGCAGGTTTTCATCAAGGATCTCTCTGTACTTTGCTTTGTTCATCTTTCCCTCGATCCTGACTAGTCTCCCAGTCCCTGCCATTGAAAAACATCCACACAGCATGATGCTGCCACCACCGTGCTTCAACATAGGGATGGTGCCAGGTTTCCTCCAGATGTGACATGTGGCATTCAGGCCAAAGAGTTCAATATTGGTTTCCTCAGACCAGAGAATATTGTTTCTCATGGTCAGTGAGTCCTGACAGCCAAACTCCAAGTGGGATATGGGTTCTCCCATATCCTCAGAGAAACTCTGGAGCTCTGTTAGAGTGACCATCGGGTTCTTGGTCACTTCCCTGACGAAGGCCCTTCTCTCCCGATTGCTCAGTTTGGCCGGGCGGCCAGCACTAGGAAGTGTCTTGGTGTTAACAAACTTCTTCCTTTTAAGAATGATGGAGGCCATTGTGTTCCTGGGGACCTTCAATGCTGCAGAAATGTTTTGGTACCCTTCCCTAGATATGTGCCTTCCCACAATCCTGTCTCAGAGCTCTCTGGACAATTACTTTGACCTCATGGATTGTTTTTTGCTCTGACATACACTGTCAACTGTGGGACCCTATATAGACAGGTGTGTGCCTTTCCAAATCATGTCCAATCAATTGAATTTACCACAGGTGGACTCCAATCAAGTTGTAGAAACATCTCAATGATGATCAATGGAAACAGGATGAACCTGAGCTCAATTTTAAGTCTCATCGCAAAGGGTCCGAATTTTTATGAAAATAAGGTATTTCTGTTTTTTATTTTTAACACATGTGACCGACCGGCTAGATGTAGATGTCTAATGTAGAAAAATATGAAATTGTGTTTTTTACATTGGATAAAAGTAGAGAGCTACAAAATGGTATATCATACACAACAGTTGATGAACAATGGGAAAGTAATTCTGCTTTGAAGGTTGATAAACTTGTAACCCCACTTTTGAGGAAAAAAAGCCTTTGAATATTTTGGTACACCTCCATCTTTGTCTACACCCATTCAGCATCCGAGAATTCCGTCCAAACAACAGCAGCTAATTGGCTAACGTTGGATTGCTTGCTAGCCACTTCCGATTCAAATTAGAGAACAGCTCACTCTGATCATTTTACTCCCCCTAGCAGAGCTGGCTGTTTTCATGTTATCCAGAGCTTTGGTGACTCTAATTGTGCTGCTGGCAACAATTTAATTACACTTTTTTTGCCAACGTTTACCAACACCAGACAAATTCAACGGGTGTTGAGCGTTCGTAAATTCGTCAGTATTTCTGCGCTCGAGCACACTCGGACGAGAGTGCTCTGAAATCGGAGTAGATAGCCAGAGTGAATTTACCAGCTACGTCTATCAACATTTATTGCAGTGACACCTTGAACATTCTATTGAAAGGGTTGCTTGCATATTGGAGTCGTTTGTCAAGATATGTAGCTAGCTAGCTAAACCATTAACCATAATCCCAAATCATGATGTTACTACCCTGCCTGAATCTGCAGGTAGATCACCAACAAGGTTCAATGTTAGCTAGATAAAAAAATTAGGCTATAACTAGCAAACCAAATTTCTCTAATATTACCACACAGATCATACACGTAACGTTAGCCAGTGAGCCAGCCAGCTAACGTTAGAGAGGCTAGCTAACAGTACACTTTAACCTGAAATAAAAATGACTTTCTGACAAAGTTAGAAACGTGTAACATCTGAAGATTTAGCTAGCTATACTATCTCCCTCTCTGTCATGGATGCCATGGTTGCCCTTGGTTTGATGATGTAATCCGGAGATAAGTGTTTACTCCATCCCCTTAGTTATCATACTCTAATTCCACTGATTTCAAAACTCGGTCCTCCAGAAATTAGAGGGTAACACTTATGCAGTTCTCATACGTGATATCTTTAAAAAATACATATTAAAAAACGCCGCGATAGAAAGGATTACCTACACATACTGACCAGCTCAAATAAACAGAAGCTACATGGGAGACCAATCAGAACTCATCTCATGTCCAGCCCATTCATTATCTCAGCCAATCATGGCTAGCAGGAAGGTTGCTGTCTTTTCGTGTGGCTGAACCGACTAGGCTCAAAATGTAACAATTTTATTTGTATTTACAGATGAAATACAAGTTAGTTATTAAGGCACATGAACGTTCACATGTTCCAGAAGGCATTTCTGCCAAAAACCACATTTTGATTTAAAAAATGGCTCTCCTGTGAAGTAGTAACGTGCAAAATACGCCTAGTTTCTTCAAACAAGTCACAAATTAGCAAAAAATGTCTACAAATCTGTTTTCGCTTTGTCATTATGGGGTTTTGTGTGTAGATTTGATGAGAAACATTTTTTATTTAATCCATTTTAGAATAAGGCTGTAAAATAACAAAATTTGCAAAACATCAAAGTGTCTGTATACCTTCCGGATGTGCTGTATGGTTCTCAGAACGTTATGTGCTAGCTGGGATGTCGTTAAACTGAAGTCTAATAGTCACACGGGCTGCTAAAGTTAGCCTGCATGGCTGCTGACATAGTCTAGGTATGGCTGAACGAGTTTGGCTGAGATGATGCATTAACGTTGCAGTCCAGTGGCTTGGGAGGTGGTGTAAAGATAATTGTAACAGTTTACTGCAGTGGTTGAGGGAGCAGAGGAAGTGGTATGGAGATGATGTAATGTAAGTCCAGGAAGGGGTAAGGAGATGATGTAATGTAGTCCAGGAAGTGGTATGGAGATGATGTAATGTAGTCCAGGGAGTGGTAAGGCCATGATGTAATGTAGTCCAGGAAGGGGTAAGGAGATTATGTAATGTAGTCCAGGAAGGGGTATGGAGATGATGTAATGTAGTCCAGGAAGTGGTATGGAGATGATGTAATGTAGTCCAGGAAGGGGTAAGGAGATGATGTAATGTAGTCCAGGAAGGGGTAAGGAGATGATGTAATGTACTCCAGGAAGTGCTATGGAGATGATGTAATGTAGTAAGTCCAGGAAGGGGTAAGGCCATGATGTAATGTAGTCCAAGAAGTGGTATGGAGATGATGTAATGTAGTCCAGGAAGTGGTATGGAGATGATGTAATGTAGTCCAGGAAGTGCTATGGAGATGATGTAATGTAGTAAGTCCAGGAAGGGGTAAGGCCATGATGTAATGTAGTCCAGGAAGTGGTAAGGAGATGATGTAATGTAGTCCAGGAAGTGGTATGGAGATGATGTAATGTAGTCCAGGAAGTGCTATGGAGATGATGTAATGTAGTAAGTCCAGGAAGGGGTAAGGCCATGATGTAATGTAGTCCAGGAAGTGGTAAGGAGATGATGTAATGTAGTCCAGGAAGTGGTATGGAGATGATGTAATGTAGTCCAGGAAGTGGTATGGAGATGATGTAATGTAGTCCAGGAAGTGGTAAGGCCATGATGTAATGTAGTCCAGGAAGGGGTAAGGAGATGATGTAATGTAGTCCAGGAAGGGGTATGGAGATGATGTAATGTAGTAAGTGAAGGAAGTGGTACGGAGATGATGTAATGTAGTCCAGGAAGGGGTAAGGCCATGATGTAATGTAGTCCAGGAAGTGGTATGGAGATGATGTAATATAGTCAAGGAAGGGGTAAGGCCATGATGTAATGTAGTCCAGGAAGTGGTAAGGAGATGATGTAATGTCGTCCAGGAAGTGGTATGGAGATGATGTAATGTAGTCCAGGAAGTGGTAAGGAGATGATGTAATGTCGTCCAGGAAGTGGTATGGAGATGATGTAATGTAGTCCAGGAAGTGGTATGGAGATGATGTAATGTTGTCCAGGAAGTGGTATGGAGATGATGTAATGTTGTCCAGGAAGTGGTATGGGGATGATGTAATGTTGTCCAGGAAGTGGTAAGGAGATGATGTAATGTAGTCCAGGAAGTGGTATGGAGATGATGTAATGTAGTCCAGGAAGTGGTATGGAGATGATGTAATGTAGTCCAGGAAGTGGTAAGGAGATGATGTAATGTCGTCCAGGAAGTGGTATGGAGATGATGTAATGTCGTCCAGGAAGTGGTATGGAGATGATGTAATGTAGTCCAGGAAGGGGTATGGAGATGATGTAATGTCGTCCAGGAAGGGGTATGGAGATGATGTAATGTAGTCCAGGAAGGGGTATGGAGATGATGTAATGTAGTCCAGGAAGTGGTAAGGAGATGATGTAATGTAGTCCAGGAAGGGGTATGGAGATGATGTAATGTAGTCCAGGAAGTGGTATGGAGATGATGTAATGTAGTCCAGGAAGGGGTATGGAGATGATGTAATGTAGTCCAGGAAGGGGTATGGAGATGATGTAATGTAGTCCAGGAAGTGGTATGGAGATGATGTAATGTAGTCCAGGAAGGGGTATGGAGATGATGTAATGTAGTCCAGGAAGGGGTATGGAGATGATGTAATGTAGTCCAGGAAGTGGTATGGAGATGATGTAATGTAGTCCAGGAAGGGGTATGGAAGGTGGTTATGGATGATGTTCCTGCAGTGTCACTCAGTGGAATTAGCTCGGGAGCAACATTTGTGCTGCTGCATGTTCTTCAACAGTAAACGGAAAGGGTTCCTCTGGCGCCTGCCTCTTGTTCACTCCGGCTCCCCACTCTTCCTGGCTGAGCGCTTACCTGACAACACCTGGGTAACCCCAGAGGCTGGAGGAGGGGTGGTGGGCAGGGGCATGGTGGCTGGGTTTAGGGGAGGAGGTGTGGTGGGCAGGGGCATGGTGGCTGGGTTTAGGGGAGGAGGGGTGGAGGGCAGGAGCATGGTGGCTGGGTTTAGGGGAGGAGGGGTGGTGGGCAGGAGCATGGTGGCTGGGTTTAGGGGAGGAGGGGTGGAGGGCAGGAGCATGGTGGCTGGGTTTTGGGGAGGCGGGGTGGTGGGCAGGGGCATGGTGGCTGGGTTTAGGGGAGGAGGGGTGGAGGGCAGGAGCATGGTGGCTGGTTTTAGGGGAGGAGGGGTGGAGGGCAGGAGCATGGTGGCTGGGTTTAGGGGAGGAGGGGTGGAGGGCAGGAGCATGGTGGCTGGGTTTAGGGGAGGAGGGGTGGAGGGCAGGAGCATGGTGGCTGGGTTTAGGGGAGGAGGGGTGGAGGGCAGGAGCATGGTGGCTGGGGTTAGGGGAGCAGGGGTGGTGGGCAGGAGCATGATGGCTGGGTTTAGGGGAGGAGGGGTGGAGGGGTGGAGGGCAGGAGCATGGTGGCTGGTTTTAGGGGAGGAGGGGTGGAGGGCAGGAGCATGGTGTCTGGGTTTAGGGGAGGAGGGGTGGAGGGCAGGAGCATGGTGGCTGGTTTTAGGGGAGGAGGGGTGGTGGGCAGGAGCATGGTGGCTGGGTTTAGGGGAGGAGGTGTGGAGGGCAGGAGCATGGTGGCTGGGTTTAGGGGAGGAGGGGCGGAGGGCAGGAGCATGGTGGCTGGGTTTAGGGGAGGAGGGGTGGTGGGCAGGAGCATGGTGGCTGGGTTTAGGGGAGGAGGGGTGGTGGACAGGAGCATGGTGGCTGGGTTTAGGGGAGGAGGGGTGGTGGGCAGGAGCATGGTGGCTGGGTTTAGGGGAGGAGGGGTGGTGGGCAGGAGTATGGTGGCTGGGTTTAGGGGAGGAGGGGTGGAGGGCAGGAGCATGGTGGCTGGGTTTAGGGGAGGAGGGGTGGAGGGCAGGAGCATGGTGGCTGGGTTTAGGGGAGGAGGGGTGGAGGGCAGGAGCATGGTGGCTGGGTTTAGGGGAGGAGGGGTGGTGGGCAGGAGCATGGTGGCTGGGTTTAGGGGAGGAGGTGTGGAGGGCAGGGGCATGGTGGCTGGGTTTAGGGGAGGAGGGGTGGAGGGCAGGAGCATGGTGGCTGGGTTTAGGGGAGGAGGGGTGGTGGGCAGGAGCATGGTGGCTGGGTTTAGGGGAGGAGGGGTGGAGGGCAGGAGCATGGTGGCTGGGTTTAGGGGAGGAGGGGTGGTGGGCAGGGGCATGGTGGCTGGGTTTAGGGGAGGAGGGGTGGAGGGCAGGAGCATGGTGGCTGGTTTTAGGGGAGGAGGGGTGGAGGGCAGGAGCATGGTGGCTGGGTTTAGGGGAGGAGGGGTGGAGGGCAGGAGCATGGTGGCTGGGTTTAGGGGAGGAGGGGTGGAGGGCAGGAGCATGGTGGCTGGGTTTAGGGGAGGAGGGGTGGAGGGCAGGAGCATGGTGGCTGGTTTTAGGGGAGGAGGGGTGGTGGGCAGGAGCATGGTGGCTGGGTTTAGGGGAGGAGGTGTGGAGGGCAGGAGCATGGTGGCTGGGTTTAGGGGAGGAGGGGCGGAGGGCAGGAGCATGGTGGCTGGGTTTAGGGGAGGAGGGGTGGTGGGCAGGATTATGGTGGCTGGGTTTAGGGGAGGAGGGGTGGTGGACAGGAGCATGGTGGCTGGGTTTAGGGGAGGAGGGGTGGTGGGCAGGAGCATGGTGGCTGGGTTTAGGGGAGGAGGGGTGGTGGGCAGGAGTATGGTGGCTGGGTTTAGGGGAGGAGGGGTGGAGGGCAGGAGCATGGTGGCTGGGTTTAGGGGAGGAGGGGTGGAGGGCAGGAGCATGGTGGCTGGGTTTAGGGGAGGAGGGGTGGAGGGCAGGAGCATGGTGGCTGGGTTTAGGGGAGGAGGGGTGGAGGGCAGGAGCATGGTGGCTGGGTTTAGGGGAGGAGGGGAAGGCAAGGCAGGAGATGGATGCTTTCTGAGTTTCTGAACCTGTTTCTCCAGGTGTTTCTGTATGTCTGAGCCCAGGACGGCTACCTCTATCACCGCCCCATACACCTCCCACGTCATCCCCCTCTCGTCCCACCTCACTTCCTGCACCAGCTCGTCCGACCTCTTCTCTTCCTTTGTCTGCTTTACTTGCTCCTTTGCTTTGGCATCAGTTTTCTCTTCCGTTGTCTCCTTCGTTCTTTCCTCCTGGTTTCTCTCCTCTGTTGGCTTATCAGGTTCCTCTTCCCTTCTCTCCTCCTCCTCTTCCCTTCTCTCCTTCTCCTCTTCCCTTCTCTCCTTCTCCTCTTCCCTTCTCTCCTCCTTCTCCTCTTCCCTTCTTTCCTCCACCTCCTCTTTCCTTCTCTCCTCCTCCTTTTCCGTTCTCTCCTCCTCCTCTTCCCTTCTCTCCTCCTTCTCCTCTTCCCTTCTTTCCTCCACCTCCTCTTCCCTTCTCTCCTCCTCCTTTTCCCTTCTCTCCTCCTTCTCTTCCCTTCTCTCCTCCTTCTCCTCTTCCCTTCTCTCCTCCTCCTCCTCCTCCTCTTCCCTTCTCTCCTCCTCCTCTTCCCTTCTCTTCTTCTCCTCTTCCCTTCTTTCCTCCACCTCCTCTTCCCTTCTCTCCTCCTTCTCCTCTTCCCTTCTCTCCTCCTCCACTTCCCTTCTCTCCTCCTTCTCCTCTTCCCTTCTCTCCTCCTCCTCCTCCTCCTCTCCCATTCTCTCCTCCTTCTCCTCTTCCCTTCTCTCCTCCTTCTCCTCTTCCCTTCTCTCCTCCTCCCCCTCTCCCATTCTCTCCTCCTTCTCCTCTTCCCGTCTCTCCTCCTTCTCCTCTTCCCTTCTCTCCTCCTCCTCTTCCCTTCTCTCCTCCACCTTTCTCTCCTTAGCCCTTTTCTCCTCTTCCCTTTTCTCCTCTTTCTTTTCCTCCCCCTCTCTCCCGCTGAGCTCTGGGAAGGCTGAAGGGGTGGTGGGAGCTGTTTTTGGAGACATGGGTGCCGTGGAGAGAGAATGAAACTCCACCTGCCGGCCTACTTGCAACTCAGTGTCATTAATCTCCACGCACGTCCTCCTAGTTTTACTCCTGAACACCTGTTTGGCACTGCACTGCCCGGTCTTGGGCTTGGTGAAAAGAGGTATTAAACTGAGGGAATTCATCCGAGCTTCACGGTGATAAGCGTGAAGCTCGGATGAATTCCCTCAGTTTAATACCTCTTTTCACCAAGCCCAAGACCGGGCAGTGCAGTGCCAAACAGGTGTTCAGGAGTAAAACTGTTTATTTTTTACTGGCTATAGAGTAGTGCGTGGATGGAGTTGGCATTGTGGTGCTCATGTGAATTTCCTTCAGACCAATGCTTACCATTGCGTTTTGAAAAGGTAATTTGCACTTTAAATTATGTTTTAAAAAATGTAAGTGTTTTGTCTCACATAATTTCTTGTCCAGGGCCTGGTTTCCTAAAATTATCTTAAGGCGAATAAGTTCATAGTTAAAACCTTCATAGACTCATTGTTAATTTCAGAGCTGTTTCCCAAACCATAATTACTAAAGTTGCACTTGAAAACACTTGTTATTTACAAACTGCCTCCGACCACTCGTAGAACAGCTAACTGAATCAAGATATTCATCTGTCTCTCTGTGACCACCGATAACTTCAATTCCATCGCTATCGGGAAAACGGGCCCTGCCTATTAATCCACAGACATGGCTATTTGCATTTATACAAAACATATGCAGTCTCCCTTTAATGAAGAGGGGATGTGAATATCAATAGCTTATATTTTTAACTAGGCAAGTCAGTTATGAACAACTTCTTATTTACAATGATGGGCCTACCCCCGGGCCAAACCCTAACCTGGACGACACTGGAGCATTTGTGCACCACCCTATGGGACTCCCAATCATATGTGATACAGCCTGGAATCAAACCAGGGTCTGTAGTGACACCTCTAGCACTGAGATGCAGTGCCTTAGACCGCTGCGCCATTCGGGAGCCTTCACATTAAACATGTATCTGTTACTGGAATTAATTATCAAAGTACTGAATAAGTTGAAAATAATGAAGTACGTTTCTTTGCATGTCTCAAGGATGCGTTATGGAAGAGGTTTATGAAATGGAGACGTCAATTAAGATTGGAATCATTTTTTTTGAAGATTTGAAAGACATCATTCCTTATCAAAAAAATGCCAATCAGCCAAGTTGCAGCACGTTATTGTGAAGAGCTGTATCTGATGATAATAAAGTGTTTTAATGTTTGTCATTTTAATTTAGAACAAAACAAAAACAAAAAAAACAAAAAAACACACAGGATACTTTTGTAAACTTGGTAGTCTCTATATCTTTGATACAGCTTGTTTGGCAGGAAATATCCCCCCCCCGTGTAAATACCAATGTAATCATATCACAGATTCCATATAAAACGGAAATTCAGCGTCATTTGGATTAACGTTAATGGATTTAGTGATACGACATGTAGGATAGGGACTAGTTCTATATTGGTCGGTTAAACTTACACACTCCAGTAAGTGATAGACGTTGATTCTTCAACAAACAACAACGCAATGCTTTCTAACCCTCATTTGACATTGACACTATTTTGTTATCTTGATTCTCAGGCCATCGGGCTGAAAGTATATCGTAACGTTATGACTATAACTAGTGTTCTCAGAAGGAGGGAAAACAAGGTACAACATACTTATGAGGAGTCACACTCTTACGACTTTGATTGAAGGATTTACAATCACGCTTGACATGAGATGAAACCTTGCATCCTACAGGGAGGAGGTCAAACAACCTGGCAGTGTGGTGCCAGAACAACCTCTCCCTCAACGTCTTCGATGGAGGGGAGAAGGGAGAGGAGGCGAGGGGGGGGGGCTCCTCTCCCTCAACGTCCTGGATGGAGGGTAGAAGGGAGAGGAGGCGAGGGGGGGGAGGGCTCCTCTCCCTCAACGTCCTGGATGGAGGGGAGAAGGGAGAGGAGGCGAAGGGGGGGGCGGCTCCTCTCCCTCAACGTCCTGGATGGAGGGGAGAAGGGAGAGGAGGCGAGGGGGGGGCTCCTCTCCCTCAACGTCCTGGATGGAGGGGAGGAGGGAGAGGAGGCGAGAGGGGGGGTATAGAGAGATGCGGCAGGCAAGAAGAAAGGAGCTGATAGTAGACTATGGGAAACGAAGAGGCGAGCACCCCCCCCCCCACACATCGATGAGGTTGTAGTGCAGTGGGTCGAGAGCTTCGAGAGTGTCCACATCATTAAGGAATCAACATGGTCCACCACACACCCCCACACAGTTCTGAAAAGGGCACAGCAATGCCTTTTCCCCCCTCAGGAAGTTGAAAAGACAGCATTGGCCCTCGGATCCTCAAAATGTTCTACAGCTGCACCGTTGAGAGCATCTTGACTGGCTGCATCACTGCCTGGTACGGCAACTCTACCCCCCGAGCCATGTGACTGCTAAACAAGACTGCTAAATAGCTAATCAAATGGCTACCTGGACGATCTGCATTGACCCTTTCTTGCACTAACTCTCTATGACTCTATGTACACACACTCAACTCTACCCACACACTCACACGACAAAAGTATGTGGACACCTGCTCGTCAAACAGCTCATTCCAAAATCATGGGCATTAATATGGAGTTGGTCCCCCCTTTGCAGCTATAATAGCCTCCACTCTTCTGGGAAGGCTTTCGACTAGATGTTGGAACATTGCTGCTGGGACTTGCTTCCATTCAGCCACAAACATTAGTGAGGTCGGCACTGATGTTGGGCGATAAGGCCTGGCTCGCAGTCGGCGTTCCAATTCATCCCAAAGGTGTTTGATGGGGTTGAGGTCAGGGCTCTGTGCAGGACAGTCAAGTTCTTCCACACAGATCTCGACAAAACATTTCAACCTCACTTTGTGCACGAGGGCATTGTCATGATGAAACAGGAAAGGGCCTGTCTAGAATGTCATTGTATGCTGTAGCATTAAGATTTCCCTTCACTGGAACTAAAGGGCCCGAACCATGAAAAACAGCCCCAGACCATTATTCCTCCTCCACCAAACATTACAGTTGGCACTATGTATTCGAACAGGTAGCGTTCTCCTGGCATCCACCAAACCCAGATTCATCCTTCGGACTGCCAGATGGTGAAGCGTGATTCAACACTCCAGAGAATGTATTTCTACTGCTCCGGAGTCCAAGCGTGACGAGCTTTACACCACTCCAGCCGACGCTTGGCATTGCACTTGGTGATCTTAGGATTGTATGCAGCTGCTCTGCCATGAAAACCCATTTCATCAAGGTCCCGACTAACAGTTATTTTGCTTCCAGAGGCAGTCTGGAACTCGGTAGTGAGTGTTGCAACCGAGGACAGACAATGTTTACGCACTACAGCACTTGGCCATCACGTTCTGTGAACTTATGTGGCCTACCAGTTTAAACTGAAAGTCACTGAGCTCTTCATTAAGGCCATTCTACTGTGAATGTTTGTCTATGGAGATTGCATGGGTGTGTGCTGGATTTTATACACTTGTCAGTAGTGGGTGTGGCTGAAATAGAATTCACTAATTTGAAGGGGTGTCCACATACTGCTGTATATATGGTGTACTTACACTGTCACCTATGTCTAGTCACTTTATCCCTACTTATATGTACATAGCTACCTCCATTACCTCCATTACCTCTTCCCCCTTCACATTGACTTGGTACTGGTACTTCCTGTATATAGCCATGTTATTTTCTACTTCCTGTATATAGCCATGTTATTTTCTACTCCCTGTATATAGCCATGTTATTTTCTACTCCCTGTATATAGCCATGTTATTTTCTTCTCCCTGTATATAGCCGTGTTATCATCTACTTCCGGTATATAGCCATGTTATTTTCTACTTCCTGTATATAGCCATGTTATTTTCTACTCCCTGTATATAGCCATGTTATTTTCTACTTCTTGTATATAGCCATGTTATTTTCTACTTCTTGTATATAGCCATGTTATTTTCTACTCCCTGTATATAGCCATGTTATTTTCTTCTCCCTGTATATAGCCGTGTTATCATCTACTTCCGGTATATAGCCATGTTATTTTCTACTTCCTGTATATAGCCATGTTATTTTCTACTCCCTGTATATAGCCATGTTATTTACTACTCCCTGTATATAGCCATGTTATTTACTGCTCCCTGTATATAGCCATGTTATTTTCTACTTCCTGTATATAACCATGTTATTTTCTACTTCCTGTATATTTATTCCTTGTGTTACTATTTTTGCATTTTTGCATAAATGTTTAAAGGACCCGTCAGTCAGCATTTCACCTGTTGTTTACAAAGTATGTGACAAATAAAATGTTATTTGATTTTATTCAACACTCCCTTCAGCAAATCAACAAATAATTGTGTTATGTGGAAACATGCACGTGATAAACTAGCTAAGCTTTACCAATAAAAACTAAACCAAGCTTTATAATTTCCACGGGCATCAATACATTGTGTAGGCAGCAAGCAGCAGCACCGTTTCTTTGGGGCCACAAGCTTAGCCAGAACACAGTGTTCCAATGTTCCACAGGCAGTACCCTCACTATATCACTTTCCAAGGTCTCAGCCAATCCCTGGCCACCTCACAGAACTCTGAATGCGGTTGCCTAGCAACCGTTGCCGTGATGGGAGGGAGGGAGGGAGGAGAGCTGAAATAAACAACAGATAAAATGCTCATCGGGAGGCTGATTCCCCAAAACACTGTTGTCATAGCGATGACGATAGTGATGATAGTGCATCTGTTAAACAACCCCTTAGCAACAGTTTATTTGCATGATAAATGGATAAAGTACCTAATATAGTGAGATACAGTGCCTTCAGAAAGTAGTCATACCCTTCACTCAATCCACATTTTGTTGTGTTACAGCGTGAATTCAAAATTAATTCAAAATATTTTTTTCAGAGAAAATGACCAAGTGAAATTATATTTATTTCGTTTTTTTTTCTCAAATGTATTAAAAATGAAATACAGAAATATCTCATTTACGTAAGTATCCACACCCCTGAGACAATACATGTTAGAATCCGCTTTGGCAGTGATTACAGAGTCTTTCTGGGTAAGTCTCTAAGAGCTTTGCAAACCTGAGCTGTGTTGAATACCCATACTAACATACTGTATACTACATACTAAATGAATATATACTACACACTATATACTGTTAGTTCATTTGAATATACTGTAAACTAACAGTATCCTTTCACTTTCAGTTGAGTGTACTAGCGCTTCACCTCTTTACCGGAAGTTGATGCTGTTGCTATGCAACCTCTTGGTAGCTTGTTAGCAAAACATATTACTAGCTAGACATTTTACGATTTGTGAATTCAATCTGGAGTGCCAGGGTGTACTTGACATGGAGGGGGAGGGGGGGGTACTTGACATGGAGGGGGAGGGGGTGTACTTGAGATGGAGGGGGGGGTACTTGACATGGAGTGGGAGGGGGTGTACTTGAGATGGAGGGGGAGGGGGTGTACTTGAGATGGAGGGGGAGGGGGTGTACTTGAGATGGAGGGGGAGGGGGTGTACTTGGCATGGAGGGGGAGGGGGTGTACTTGAGATGGAGGGGGAAGGGGTGTACTTGAGATGGAGGGGGAAGGGGTGTACTTGAGATGGAGGGGGAGGGGGTGTACTTGACATGGAGGGGGAGGGGGTGTACTTGGCATGGAGGGGGAGGGGGTGTACTTGACATGGAGGGGGAGGGGGTGTACTTGAGATGGAGGGGGAGGGGGTGTACTTGAGATGGAGGGGGAGGGGGTGTACTTGACATGGAGGGGGAGGGGTTGTACTTGAGATGGAGGTATCTAGAATTGACATGGTAAAGCTCATATTATTAAAATATGGAGTTTAAAGTATAACTCTGACTTGTGTGTGGTTTGTAAACTCTCCTTTCACTTAGTAATACAGGAAATTACCACGACAAGCGTGATCTGGGTTCCACATCTTTTTATTTCTAGGTGAAACTCACAGCCAAACAACAACAATAAATCTCAAAACAAAATGTGAAGCTAACAATAGTGCTAATAGGCAACTATCCATAGTCAAGATCCCACAAAACACAAAGGGGAAATGGCTGCCTAAATATGATCCCCAAATCAGAGACAACGATATACAGCTGCCTCTGATTGGGAACCATACCAGGCCAACATAGAAATATCTTCACCTAGATGACCCACCCTAGTCACACCCCGACCCAACCAACATAGAGAATAAAAAGCTCTCTATGGTCAGGGCGTGACACACGACAAAATTTTCTGATGTCGTGATCTTTGTGTCCACGCGTTCGTGTGTGTGTGTGTGTGTGTGTGTACGTGTGTGTGTGTGTGTGTGTGTGTGTGTGTACTGTACCCATGTTGGTTGTTTCCTTGGAGGATAAGCCTGGACAGCATCACATTAACTATGTAGTAGACACATACTTCTGTTATGACGATGTTACGACACATTATGTCAGCTGTCATATCATGGTTTATGCTTCAAATAGTGTTACCCAACATTCTCCTTCAACAAGACTGAAGATTAGCTAAGGGTTTAGTGAATCTTTTAAAATTCTTTCCACTGAAAATAGATTTTCACAGACTGCTGTATGAATTAGGATTTTCTGGCACAGGAGGACTGATATTCAAAAGAAATCCAGGCCAACTTCACAGATTATAATAATGATTATTTCAACACTTTATAAAGCACTTATAATGTAACATTTGTATTCACTGACTTGAGACACAGATAATAAACTTTACAGGTAGGATATAACTTTACAGGTAGGGTCATGGATATTATCTAAGCTGTTGAACTTTACAGGTAGGGTCATGGGTATTATCTAAGCTGTTGAACTTTACAGGTAGGGTCATAGATATTATCTAAGCTGTTGAACTTTACAGGTAGGGTCATAGATATTATCTAAGCTGTTGAACTTTACAGGTAGGGTCATGGGTATTATCTAAGCTGTTGAACTTTACAGGTAGGGTCATGGATATTATCAAAGCTGTTGAACTTTACAGGTAGGGTCATAGATATTATCTAAGCTGTTGAACTTTACAGGTAGGGTCATGGGTATTATCTAAGCTGATGAACTTTACAGGTAGGGTCATGGGTATCATCTAAGCTGTTGAACTTTACAGGTAGGGTCATGGATATTATCTAAGCTGTTGAACTTTACAGGTAGGGTCATGGATATTATCTAAGCTGATGAACTTTACAGGTAGGGTCATGGATATTATCTAAGCTGATGAACTTTACAGGTAGGGTCATAGATATTATCTAAGCTGTTGAACTTTACAGGTAGTGTCATGGGTATTATCTAAGCTGTTGAACTTTACAGGTAGGGTCATGGATATTATCTAAGCTGATGAACTTTACAGGTAGGGTCATGGATATTATCTAAGCTGATGAACTTTACAGGTAGGGTCATGGGTATTATCTAAGCTGTTGAACTTTACAGGTAGGGTCATGGATATTATCAAAGCTGTTGAACTTTACAGGTAGGGTCATGGGTATTATCTAAGCTGTTGAACTTTACAGGTAGGGTCATAGATATTATCTAAGCTGTTGAACTTTACAGGTAGGGTCATAGATATTATCTAAGCTGTTGAACTTTACAGGTAGGGTCATGGGTATTATCTAAGCTGTTGAACTTTACAGGTAGGGTCATGGATATTATCTAAGCTGATGAACTTTACAGGTAGGGTCATGGATATTATCTAAGCTGATGAACTTTACAGGTAGGGTCATGGGTATTATCTAAGCTGTTGAACTTTACAGGTAGGGTCATGGATATTATCAAAGCTGTTGAACTTTACAGGTAGGGTCATGGATATTATCTAAGCTGTTGAACTTTACAGGTAGGGTCATGGATATTATCTAAGCTGCTGAACTTTACAGGTAGGGTCATGGATATTATCTAAGCTGTTGAACTTTACAGGTAGGGTCATGGATATTATCTAAGCTGTTGAACTTTACAGGTAGGGTCATGGGTATTATCTAAGCTGTTGAACTTTACAAGTAGGGTCATGGATATTATCTAAGCTGTTGAACTTTACAGGTAGGGTCATGGATATTATCTAAGCTGTTGAACTTTACAGGTAGGGTCATGGGTATTATCTAAGCTGTTGAACTTTACAGGTAGGGTCATGGATATTATCTAAGCTGCTGAACTTTACAGGTAGGGTCATGGGTATTATCTAAGCTGTTGAACTTTACAGGTAGGGTCATGGATATTATCTAAGCTGCTGAACTTTACAGGTAGGGTCATGGATATTATCAAAGCTGTTGAACTTTACAGGTAGGGTCATAGATATTATCTAAGTTGTTGAACTTTACAGGTAGGGTCATGGATATTATCAAAGCTGTTGAACTTTACAGGTAGGGTCATGGATATTATCTAAGCTGTTGAACTTTACAGGTAGGGTCATGGATATTATCAAAGCTGTTGAACTTTACAGGTAGGGTCATGGAGTGAGTACTATTTCCAGAGTGCAGACCATGTGTTTTTGTTTTGAATGATCCTCCAGTTTGAAACATCAACTAAAAACATCAAGCAAATAATGAGATGGGTGTGCAATGGTAATTATCTAAATAGTAATTATCTAATGATCTAATTAGTAATTATATAATTGGTAATTATCTCAATGTAATTATATCATGGTAATTATATCATTGTTATTATCTCATTATCTAATTAGTAATTATCTAATTGGTAAATATCTAATTGGCAGTTATCTAATTAGTAATTATCTCAATGTAATTATATCATTGTAATTATATCATTGTAATTATCAAATTTTCTAATTAGTAATTATCTAAATGTTAATTATCTAATTAGTAATGAACTAATTGGTAATTATCTAATTGATAATTATATCATTGTAATTATTTAATGTTCTAATTAGTAATTATCTCATTTGTAGTTATCTCATTGTAATCAGTTAATGATCTAATTATTAATTATCTAATTGGTAATTACCTAATTGGTAATTATCCCATTGGTAATTATCTCAATGTAATTATTTAATGATCTAATTATTAATTATCTCATTGGTAATGATCTAATTATTAATGATCTAATTGGTAATTATCTCATTGCATGCACAGCAGAATTAGTTGACATCCCTTCTGTCCGGTCCTCTGGCAGTCTCTATGGGGGTGCCACGGGGTTAAATTCTCGGGCCGTCTCTTTTCTCTGTATATATCAATGATGTTGCTCTTGCTGCGGGCGATTCCCTGATTCACCTCTATGCAGACGACACCATTCTGTATACTTCCGGCCCGTCCTTGGACACTGTGCTATCTAACCTCCAAACGAGCTTCATTGCCATACAACACTCCTTCCGTGGCCTCCAACTGCTCTTAAACGCTAGTAAAACCAAATGCATGCTTTTCAACCGTTCGCTGCCTGCACCCGCACGCCCGACTAGCATCACCACCCTGGATGGTTCCGACCTAGAATATGTGGACATCTATAAGTACCTAGGTGTCTGGCTAGACTGTAAACTCTCCTTCCAGACTCATATCAAACATCTCCAATCTAAAATCAAATCTAGAGTCTGCTTTCTATTCCGCAACAAAGCCTCCTTCACTCACGCCGCCAAACTTACCCTAGTAAAACTGACTATCCTACCGATCCTCGACTTCGGCGATGTCATCTACAAAATAGCTTCCAATACTCTACTCAGCAAACTGGATGTAGTTTATCACAGTGCCATCCGTTTTGTCACTAAAGCACCTTATACCACCCACCACTGCGACCTGTATGCTCTAGTCGGCTGGCCCTCGCTACATATTCGTCGCCAGACCCACTGGCTCCAGGTCATCTACAAGTCCATGCTAGGTAAAGCTCCGGCTTATCTCAGTTCACTGGTCACGATGGCAACACCCATCCGTAGCACGCGCTCCAGCAGGTGTATCTCACTGATCATCCCTAAAGCCAACACCTCACTTTCCTTGCAGTTCTCTGCTGCCTGTGACTGGAACGAATTGCAAAAATCGCTGAAGTTGGAGACTTTTATCTCCCTCACCAACTTCAAACATGAGCTATCTGAGCAGCAAACCGATCGCTGCAGCTGTACATAGTCTTATCGGTAAATAGCCCACCCAATTTTACCTACCTCATCTCCATACTGTTTTTAATTTACTTTTCTGCTCTTTTGCACACCAATATCTCTACCTGTACATGACCATCTGATCATTTATCACTCCAGTGTTAATCTGCAAAATTGTAATTATTTGCCTACCTCCTCATGCCTTTTGCACACAATGTATATAGACTCTTTTTTTTATTTTTTCTACTGTGTTATTGACTTGTTTATTGTTTACTCCATGTGTAACTCTGTGTTGTCTGTTCACACTGCTATGCTTTATCTTGGCCAGGTCACAGTTGTAAATGAGAACTTGTTCTCAACTAGCCTATAAAGGTGAAATAAAACAATTAAAAAAATGGATACGACTAAAGTTTTAATGATCTAATTATTAATTATCTCATTGGTAATTATCTCATTGGTAATTATCTAATTGGTAATTATCTCATTGGTAATTATCTAATTATTAATTATCTCATTGGTAATTATCTCATTGGTAATTATCTCATTGGTAATTATCTAATTGGTAATTATCTCATTGGTAATTATCTAATTATTAATTATCTCATTGGTAATTATCTCGTTGTAATTATGTAATGATCTAATTATTAATGATCTAATTGGTAATTATCTCATTGCATGCACAGCAGAATTAGTTGACATCCCTTCTACATGGATACGACTAAAGTTGAGTTCTCTGACACTGTACTGTAGGTCTAATGTCGTTAACAGCTGTAGCGCCACACCATTACCTGCATGCTGTGTGACTCCTTGGCTGCTGATTGAGTGGAGCTATTCAGCCCTTCAAATGACTTCTAAAAAGAGGCCACAATGTTTTCTATCTCTGTCTCTCTGGTCCTCTGTCCTCATGTCACTGTGGTTTCTATCTCTGTCCTCATGTCACTGTGGTTTCTATCTCTCTGTCTCTCTGGTCCTCTGTCCTCATGTCACTGTGGTTTCTATATCTCTGTCTCTCTGGTCCTCTGTCCTCATGTCACTGTGGTTTCTATATCTCTGTCTCTCTAGTCCTCTGTCCTCATGTCACTGTGGTTTCTATATCTCTGTCTCTCTGGTCCTCTGTCCTCATGTCACTGTGGTTTCTATATCTCTGTCTCTCTGGTCCTCTGTCCTCATGTCACTGTGGTTTCTATATCTCTGTCTCTCTGGTCCTCTGTCCTCATGTCACTGTGGTTTCTATATCTGTCTCTCTAGTCCTCTGTCCTCATGTCACTGTGGTTTCTATATCTCTGTCTCTCTGGTCCTCTGTCCTCATGTCACTGTGGTTTCTATCTCTGTCCTCATGTCACTGTGGTTTCTATCTCTGTCTCTCTGGTCCTCTGTCCTCATGTCACTGTGGTTTCTATCTCTGTCTCTCTGGTCCTCTGTCCTCATGTCACTGTGGTTTCTATCTCTCTGTCCTCATGTCACTGTGGTTTCTATATCTCTGTCTCTCTGGTCCTCTGTCCTCATGTCACTGTGGTTTCTATATCTCTGTCTCTCTGGTCCTCTGTCCTCATGTCACTGTGGTTTCTACCTCTGTCCTCATGTCACTGTGGTTTCTATCTCTGTCTCTCTGGTCCTCTGTCCTCATGTCACTGTGGTTTCTATCTCTGTCTCTCTGGTCCTCTGTCCTCATGTCACTGTGGTTTCTATCTCTCTGTCCTCATGTCACTGTGGTTTCTATATCTCTGTCTCTCTGGTCCTCTGTCCTCATGTCACTGTGGTTTCTATATCTCTGTCTCTCTGGTCCTCTGTCCTCATGTCACTGTGGTTTCTACCTCTGTCCTCATGTCACTGTGGTTTCTATATCTCTGTCCTCATGTCACTGTGGTTTCTATATCTCTGTCTCTCTGGTCCTCTGTCCTCATGTCACTATGGTTTCTATATCTCTGTCTCTCTGGTCCTCTGTCCTCATGTCACTGTGGTTTCTACCTCTGTCCTCATGTCACTGTGGTATCTATCTCTGTCTCTCTGGTCCTCTGTCCTCATGTCACTGTGGTTTCTATCTCTGTCCTCATGTCACTGTGGTTTCTATATCTCTGTCTCTCTGGTCCTCTGTCCTCATGTCACTATGGTTTCTATATCTCTGTCTCTCTGGTCCTCTGTCCCCATGTCACTGTGGTTTCTATCTCTGTCTCTCTGGTCCTCTGTCCTCATGTCACTGTGGTTTCTATATCTCTGTCTCTCTGGTCCTCTGTCCTCATGTCACTGTGGTTTCTATATCTCTGTCTCTCTGGTCCTCTGTCCTCATGTCACTGTGGTTTCTATCTCTGTCCCCATGTCACTGTGGTGTCTATCTCTGTCTCTCTGGTCCTCTGTCCTCATGTCACTGTGGTTTCTATCTCTGTCCTCATGTCACTGTGGTTTCTATCTCTGTCTCTCTGGTCCTCTGTCCTCATGTCACTGTGGTTTCTATCTCTGTCCTCATGTCACTGTGGTTTCTATCTCTGTCTCTCTGGTCCTCTGTCCTCATGTCACTGTGGTTTCTATCTCTGTCTCTGGTCCTCTGTCCTCATGTCACTGTGGTTTCTATATCTCTGTCTCTCTGGTCCTCTGTCCTCATGTCACTATGGTTTCTATATATCTGTCTCTCTGGTCCTCTGTTCTCATGTCACTGTGGTTTCTATATCTCTGTCTCTCTGGTCCTCTGTCCTCATGTCACTGTGGTTTCTATATCTCTGTCTCTCTGGTCCTCTGTCCTCATGTCACTATGGTTTCTATATCTCTGTCTCTCTGGTCCTCTGTCCTCATGTCACTGTGGTTTCTATCTCTGTCTCTCTGGTCCTCTGTCCTCATGTCACTGTGGTTTCTATATCTCTGTCTCTCTGGTCCTCTGATCCTCTGTCTCCTTGGAGGCGCTGGTCCCCTGGTTCTGGTCCGGACAGCAGCAGTGGGACAGTAGAGCGGGTTCGAGAGGGGCAGTACAGAGAGTGCAGAGAGGGGGAGGTTTAATACCCTCTGTTAGTCGCCCGGGAATACTGGATGTTCCAGATGGATTAACCAGACTAAACCTCACTACACAGCCTAGATTACAGAGACATCTCATCTATAACAGGGCCCACCTCACTACACAGCCGAGATTACACAGACATCTCAGCTATAACAGGGCCCACCTCAGCGGATTCTAAACAGTCTGCATGTCTGGCAGACATATCAGTGTGGATGACGGATCACCACCTCAAGCTGAACCTCGGCAAGACGGAGCTGCTCTTCCTCCCGGGGAAGGACTGCCCGTTCCATGATCTCGCCATCACGGTTGACAACTCCATTGTGTCCTCCTCCCAGAGCGCTAAGAACCTTGGCGTGATCCTGGACAACACCCTGTCGTTCTCAACCAACATCATGGCGGTGGCCCGTTCCTGTAGGTTCATGCTCTACAACATCCGCAGAGTACGACCCTGCCTCACACAGGAAGCGGCGCAGGTCCTAATCCAGGCACTTGTCATCTCCCGTCTGGATTACTGCAACTCGCTGTTGGCTGGGCTCCCTGCCTGTGCCATTAAACCCCTACAACTCATCCAGAACGCCGCAGCCCGTCTGGTGTTCAACCTTCCCAAGTTCTCTCACGTCACCCCGCTCCTCCGCTCTCTCCACTGGCTTCCAGTTGAAGCTCGCATCCGCTACAAGACCATGGTGCTTGCCTACGGAGCTGTGAGGGGAACGGCACCGCAGTACCTCCAGGCTCTGATCAGGCCCTACACCCAAGCAAGGGCACTGCGTTCATCCACCTCTGGCCTGCTCGCCTCCCTACCATTGAGGAAGTACAGTTCCCGCTCAGCCCAGTCAAAACTGTTCGCTGCTCTGGCCCCCCAATGGTGGAACAAACTCCCTCACGACGCCAGGACAGCGGAGTCAATCACCACCTTCCGGAGACACCTGAAACCCCACCTCTTCAAGGAATACCTAGGATAGGATAAGTAATCCTTCTCACCACCCCCCCCTTAATGATTTAGATGCACTATTGTAAAGTGGCTGTTCCACTGGATGTCAGAAGGTGAATTCACCAATTTGTAAGTCGCTCTGGATAAGAGCGTCTGCTAAATGACTTAAATGTAAATGTAAATGTCTGTTATCACAGACAGACAGACAGACAGACAGACAGACAGACAGACAGACAGACAGACAGACAGACAGACAGATAGACAGATAGACAGATAGACAGATAGATAGAGTGTGTGTGAAGAGGTCTGTACTTCCTGGTTTGAACATTCTAATAAACAACCCACACTTGGTTTATTTTTTCTCACGTGTTTATTTACAGGTGTGTTAGTTTGTCTGCGTTGACACATAAACCTTTATATTGATAAGTCCTGCACTTTAAATCACATATTGATCTGACAACCATTGTGATTTCAAGACATAATATATTTACTTCAACTTGTTAAAATCTTCAGTACACACAAACACAAACACACACAAACAAACACACACACACATACAAACACACACAAACACACACACACACAAACAAACACACACACATACATACAAACACACACACACACACATACACACAAACACACACACACACACACATACATACAAACACACACACACACATACACACAAACACACACACACACACAAACACACACACACAAACACACACACACACAAACACACACATACAAACAAACACACACACACAAACTCATACAAACACACACACACACACACACACACACACACACACACACACACACACACACACACACACACACACACACACACACACACACACACACACACACACACACACACACACACACACGTAGTTTATCCATTTCTAACAGATAGTTCCACCAGAATGATTTCACAAGCAACTATAAAGATACAATGTATAAAACTCTTACTTAAAAATACATTAAATAAATAAAAACTTGCTCCAAAAGTAAATTCAAAAGAGAGAACCCACAAACAGGCATTGAACACACTTATAGAATAATATTGGTAGTAGTCATTTCTGTATCTGCAACCGGATTTATAATTTTCTTTCGCTCCCAACGTCGTTGTTGGAAGATGAGAAAAATACACCTATTATTATCTCACATTTATAAATACAGAAACACACAAAGAATCACACGCATAGAAATAGAGTCCAGTATTGAATGGGGAGGCCTGTTCTATGGATTGTATTTCTATGGTCACAAGCCATTGTCCTGGTCCGGGGGTCTCGTTCCATTGGGAGGGAATCAAGGAAACGAGACCCGAGACAGCGGGCGGCTCTTCTACACCTCAAGAAACAACCATTACAACAACCATTACAACAACCATTACCGACCCAACACATTACAGCAGTAGCAGGACATTTACAATATAGCATCGATTATCATAAAAGATTCGTCTTCAAGACGAAGGAAGAACATATTTTCTCAGGTGGAATTCTTGTTTGTGTTTTTTTGTGTTTTTTTTTGTGTTTTTTTGCAACAGGATTAGATTTGTATTATTGTGGTACTTTCAGCGTTTGTCCTTTTTGTTGTAATAAATTGTGCTGCTGGTTGGATGGAGATTTGCAGTGATGGTTTTTATGCTTCTTGTTCGTAGTCCTGGCCCTGCTCCTTGGAGAGAAGAGAGAGACACAGAGCTCAGAGAGAGGGACAGTATTAAAATAGAGAGAGAGAGAGAGACAGAGCTCAGAGAGAGGGAGACATTTAAATGGAGAGAGAGAGACAGAGCTCAGAGAGGGCGACAGTATTTAAATAGAGAGAGAGACAGAGCTCAGAGAGGGAGACAGTATTTAAATAGAGAGAGAGAGACAGAGCTCAGAGAGAGAGGGACAGTATTTAAATAGAGAAAGAGACAGCTCAGAGAGAGACAGAGCTCAGAGAGAGGGAGACAGTATTTAAATAGAGAGGAGAGAGAGACAGAGCTCAGAGAGAGGGAAACAGAGCTCAGAGAGAGGGAGACAGTATTTAAATAGAGAGAGAGAGACAGAGCTCAGAGAGGGAGACAGTATTTAAATAGAGAGGAGAGAGAGACAGAGCTCAGAGAGAGGGAAACAGAGCTCAGAGAGAGGGAGACAGTATTTAAATAGAGAGAGAGAGACAGAGCTCAGAGAGGGAGACAGTATTTAAATAGAGAGGAGAGAGAGACAGAGCTCAGAGAGGGAGACAGTATTTAAATAGAGAGGAGAGAGAGAAAGACACAGTTTCTGTGTCCCTATTCCCTTTACAGGGTTCTATTTGGGACAGATACAGAGTTCACATAAGCAGAATTATGGAAGAAACAGACATAAGTGGAGTTGTTGGATCTCATCAGAAAAGTTCTCGCCCAGAGGGATCTAACGAGACAAATCACATGAAGACAACCTGGCAATAAGGACACAATGTCCTCTCTTTAACCTGACAGGAAAAAAGGATCATCACACTACAGTATAACGAGTACAACGTTAGAGCGACCTCAAACACAACATCTAGCAACCTCCTCAAGATCTTCAGATCTCTTTGACCGGAGTCGGGTTTCCCTACCGACCGCGACTCCCGACCGACCGCAACTCCCGACCGACCGCGACTCCCGACCGACCGCGACTCCCGACCGACCGCGACTCCCGACCGACCGCGACTCCCGACCGACCGCTGACAATATTATCAGCTTCAGTCCAGTGTCAATACTTCAATTTATCCACCAGAGGGCAGCACTAGCTAACGTAAACTATAAGAGCTGCTCCAAGGAAACAGCAGAGAACAGACGTATTCGTAGCTTCCTCTCATTAGTATACCAGCTCTAACATCGTATTCGTAGCTTCCTCTCATTAGTATACCAGCTCTAACATCGTATTCGTAGCATCCTCTCATTAGTATACCAGCTCTAACATCTTCATGTTACTAACAGACACTGATACTCATATAATGATGCCTTGAAGTCATTTATCTATGGAAAAGAATGTGTGGTTATTGATGGGACGCATGTTACATCCACATCCTCACTGTGTCTGCTGTGTTTAGATCAGGGGTGGGCGACTCCAGTCCTCGACTGCCTGATTGGTGTTACCATTTTTCTCCATCTCTAGCAAACACAGCTGATTAATCAAGTCTTATTCTAAACTGAAGATCGCGATTAGGTGATTATTGGAGTCAGGTGTGTTAGCTGGGGACCTGGGGGTAAATCTGTGACACCAATCAGGCTCACGAGGACTGGAGTCGCCCACCCCCTCAGGCAGATCAGCTGTACAGAAAGGCTCCATGATGTTTACAGCAACGCAGGGAATCCTCTGACACTACCCATAATGCATTGCAACTCTGATGTCATCACCACCACACCCCGTTCAGCTAAAAAGAGTGAGAGAGACAGAGAGAGTGACAGAGAGAGAGAGAGAGAGAGAGAGAGAGACAGAGAGAGACAGAGAGAGAGAGAGAGAGAGACAGAGAGACAGAGAGACAGAGAGAGAGAGAGAGAGAGAGAGAGAGAGAGAGAGACGTGGAGACGGAGGAGAAGGGGGAGGAGGCGAGAGCAATAGGGGGATGGTGGAGGTTGAGAGAGAAAGAAAGAGGAGAGAGAGACAAGGATGGAGATAAAGAATGAGCTGGAAAAGGGAGAAATAGAGAGATGAGGAAGGATGAGGAAGAGGATAGGGAGGAATACGGAATACATACCTCCTTCATGATATTTTACAGTGTAATATTACAGGAGTCATTTGCGTTAAACAGAAAGGAGTTTAATGGAGTCAAATATTCATGTAGGGCAGGAGAACATCACAGTTAATAAACCACTGAATTGGTTCCCGAACCGTTCGTTTAAGATTACTCCATTGAGATTATTTGAATCGTCATTGGTTCCCTGCTGATTCTCAGGTTCCAGATGAATTGATTCGGTACTCTGTGTTTTGCCCTTGAGAAATGAATCTGTTCAGGACAGTTTGTTTTACCCTTGAGAGCTGCCTTCCCAAAATAACCATCTGTCTCAACCACTGAGACACACACACACACACACACACACACACACACACACACACACACACACACACACACACACACACACACACACACACACACACACACACACACACACCATATTGGAGGGACTGTGCCCGCCTGTCTATCTGGCATTTGACAGAGTGTGTAAAGCTGTCATCAAGGCAAGGGGTGGCTATTTTGAAGAATCTCAAATATAAAAATATATTTTGATATGTTTAACACATTTTTGTTTACTACATGATTCCATACGTGTAGTTTCATAGTTTGTTTTCACAACTATTCTACAATGTAGAAAATAGTAAAAAAAATAAAGATAAACCCTGGAATAAATACTATACCTTAGGTCCAAACTTTGACTGTTACTGAATACGAAATATAAAAATATGTCTCAACCTATTGAGAGAGAGACCAAGCGCCAACTCACAGAGTTTCGTTTCCCCGGTACAATAGCAACAAATGGAATAGTTCCAAAAGTCCCAAAACCCTAAGACAAACCAAGTGCAAGTATTTTACACGAATTTGACCTAGACCTAGTGTGTGTGTGTGGTTTGGATTCGTTGCTTGATAAAGTAGTTTATTCCATATTGCATTACATGGAAATAAAGTTGTTTTAAAAAACTCGAAACGGTTTTGTTTGACTGTTGGAGGGAGTGAAGGCTGTGTGCTCTCTGCCAAATGTGGGCACCATATGTCACTAAATTAATTTGAAAATAATCTTCAACCAAATCAGAAATATCTTGGTCACAACGTTTATTACCTAAATGGTGTAGTCTGATGTGCTGTATTTAATTCAGAATTTTGGAGTAGGCTGCATTTGCGGGAAAGATTAGCCTATACGAGAATCCGCACGTAGCCACTCCACGAAACAACACAACTTCATATGCGCTCATGAAATGTAGACTTACAAGCGCTGTTTTTTCATCCACGCTGTTTTTTCATTACGAGTAAATATCGGCCGGCCTACCTTTCTGTTATGTCAACCATCGAAATACAACAATTCCCTTTCTGTCTCTATACAATATGTTGTGAAAATGGATCACCTGGAGGAATAAGTCTTCGCTATAACAGAAGCAACCAACGGCAAAGATAAGAGTTGCGCCGTTTTTCCATTTGTATGGACATACTGTCATCACAGTTTTTTTCTCTCTGCTCTCGCTTGATAACTAAATGAGGAAACAAGTGGAGATTGGATCAGGGAAACACCGAGCCTGGAAAGGAAATGCTTTCTGAAAGTAGCGGGTACGTTACTAGAAGATGTCCTGTGTGGCTCAGTCGGTAGAGCATGGCGCTTGCAACGCCAAGCGTCGTGGGTTCGATTCCCGCTGGGGCCACCCATATGTAAAAGTAGTGGCCCCAGCCGACTTGTAAGTCGCTTTGGACAAAAGCGTCTGCCAAATGGGATATATTATTATATTATGTAGCGGTAATAATATGGTAATATTTAAAGGCAGTAACACGTTATAATACTACATTACGCATAAAAGTAATATCATTACGTAACGATTTTCTGTTGTAACACATTACCCCTGACACTGTGTGTGTGTGTGTGTGTGTGTGTGTGTGTGTGTGTGTGTGTGTGTGTATTAGAGCTCTGCTTACCCGACCCAAGCCCGACAGGACCCAGATATTATACATTGGGTTAGGGCTCTGCTTACCTGACCCAAGCCCGACAGGACCCAGATATTATACATTGGGTTAGGGCTCTGCTTACCTGACTCAAGCCCGACAGGACTCAGATATTATACATTGGGTTAGGGCTCTGCTTACCTGACCCAAGCCCGACAGGACCCAGATATTATACATTGGGTTAGGGCTCTGCTTACCCGACCCAAGCCCGACAGGACTCAGATATTATACATTGGGTTAGGGCTCTGCTTACCTGACCCAAGCCCGACAGGACCCAGATATTATACATTGGGTTAGGGCTCTGCTTACCTGACTCAAGCCCGACAGGACCCAGATATTATACATTGGGTTAGGGCTCTGCTTACCTGACCCAAGCCCGACAGGACCCAGATATTATACATTGGGT
Source organism: Oncorhynchus masou masou (assembly GCF_036934945.1). Taxonomy (NCBI): domain Eukaryota; kingdom Metazoa; phylum Chordata; class Actinopteri; order Salmoniformes; family Salmonidae; genus Oncorhynchus; species Oncorhynchus masou. The sequence goes on along the minus strand of NC_088243.1, from coordinate 90,402,603 downwards.
TAGGGCTCTGCTTACCTGACTCAAGCCCGACAGGACCCAGATATTATACATTGGGTTAGGGCTCTGCTTACCTGACCCAAGCCCGACAGGACCCAGATATTATACATTGGGTTAGGGCTCTGCTTACCTGACTCAAGCCCGACAGGACTCAGATATTATACATTGGGTTAGGGCTCTGCTTACCTGACCCAAGCCCGACAGGACCCAGATATTATACATTGGGTTAGGGCTCGGGTATCACTAACTTCGACACTAACATTTTGAAGCTCATTTGCTCGTGCTCTGCTGCTCAGCACAGTCAAATCGTTTCTGACTAAGATCAGATCATAGCATGGTGTCAGAAGTGCTTCGCAGAGAGAAGATTATTTCACAGAAAAGCATCATGTTCCTTGATTTTTAGAGTGATGAAATGTAGCTTCCAGCTCACTGCTTGCTCCTGCCTCTTCATTGAGGAGCCGTTGCTATGGATACTCACAGACTGAGAGCGCCATGAGCAGAGAGCACACAGAGCGAGGTGAGCGCAGGGAGCGAATGGATTTACTCAAATATTTCGGGTTTTGGGCAGGGCCGGGCCTTAAAATTGGCAGAAGCAATCACGCCTGGGTAGGGCTCGGGCTTAATATTCACGGCTCTAGTGTGCGTGTGTGTGTGTGTGTGAATGTGTGTGTGTGTGTGTGTCCCACTTACCTGCTGGTTCTCGTCATATGTCTCTCCCTCCTGCTGATCTCCCTGTGGCTCTCCTTCCATGGCCTCCTGCCCATACTCCTCAGGCTGTGGACACACACACACACACACACACACACACACACACACACACACACACACACACACACACACACACACACACACACACACACACACACACACACACACACACACACACACACACACACACACACACACACACACACACAGACAATTGAAAAAACAGAACGAACACACGTCCTATTTCACCACAACACATTTTACAGACAAGGAAATCAATGAATAGTAAGCTGTTAGGGAGAGATAGTGATTATAATGGGATAATACGGACTACAAAGGGAAGCACATCCGAGAGCTGCCAGACGAGCTAAACTACTTCTATGCTTGTTTCGAGGCAAGCAACGCTGAAGCATGCATGAGAGCATCAGCTGTTCCGGACGACTGTGTGATCACACTCTCCGTAGGTCGATGTGAGTAAGACCTTTACTTAGGTCAACATTCACAAGGCCTCAGGGTCAGACGGATTACCAGGGCGTGTACTCTGATCATGCGCTGACCAATTGGCACGTGTCTTCACTGACATGTTCAAACTCACCCTGACCGAGTCTGTAATACCTGCATGTTTTAAGCAGCAGACCATCATAGTCCCTGTGCCCAAGAACACCTACAGTGAGGGGAAAAAAGTATTTGATCCCCTGCTGATTTTGTACGTTTGCCCACTGACAAAGAAATGATCCGTCTATAATTGTAATGGTAGGTTTACTTGAACAGTGAAAGACAGAATAACAACAATATAATCCAGAAAAAAACGCATGTCAAAAATGTTATAAATTGATTTGCATTTTAATGAGGGAAATAAGTATTTGACTCCTCCACAAAACATGACTTAGTACTTGGTGGCAAAACCCTTGTTGGCAATCACAGAGGTCAGACGTTTCTTGTTGTTGGCCACCAGGTTTGCACACGTCTCAGGAGGGATTTTGTCCCACTCCTCTTTGCAGATCTTCTCCAAGTCATTAAGGTTTCGAGGGTGACGTTTGGCAACTCGAACCTTCAGCTCCCTACACAGATTTTCTATGTGATTAAGGTCTGGAGACTGGCTAGGCCACTCCAGGACCTTAATGTGCTTCTTTATTGAGCCTCTCCTTTATTGCCTTGGCTGTGTGTTCTGGGTCATTGTCATGCTGGAATACCCATCCACGACCCATTGTCTGAGGGAAGGGGGTTTTCACCCAAGATTTGACGGTAAATGGCCTCTTTCATGTAATAATAATTATATAATTATAATAATAATGTCATAAATGTACATTTTTCATAAGAATATCAACCCCTTTGGTTTGATACTCGAAATTGAACTCAGGTGCAACCAATTTCCTTTGATCATCCTTGAGATGTCACTACAACTTGATTGGAGTCCACCTGTGGCTAATTACATTTTTTTGGACATGATTTAGTAAGAAACACACCTGTATATATAAAGGTCCCACAGTTGACAGAGCAGGAACTATACCATGAAGTCCAAGGAAGTGGCCGTAAATCTCTGAGATATAATTGTGACGAACCATATATCTGGGGAAGGGTATTAAACCATTTCTAGAGTGTTGAAAGTTTCCAAGAACACAGTGGTCTTCATCATTAGGAAATGGAAGAAATATGGAACTACACATACTCTGCCAAGACCTGGCTGTCCAACCAAACCGAGCAGCCTGGCAACAAAGACCTTGGTCAGGGAGATGACCAAGAACCCAATGACCACACTGACGGAACAACAGAGTTCCTCGGCTGAGCTGGGAGAACCTGCCAGAAGGAGAACAGTATCTGCAGCACTTCACCAACCTGGGCTTTATGGGAGAGTGGCCAGATGGACACTACTCCTGAGACAAAGATACACGACAACATGTCTGGAGTTTGCAAAAAGGCACCTGAAAGACTCTGAGAGCATAAGGCAAAATATTATGTGGTTTGATAAGACACAAATTGAACTCTTTGGCCCGAATGCAAATCGCTATATCTGGAAGAAAAAAAAACTTTCACAGCTCATCACCTGTCTAACACCATCCCTACCATGAAGCATGGTGATGGCAGCATCATGATATGGGGATGCTTTTCAGCAGTAGGGACTGGGAGACTGGTAAGGATGGAGGGAACAATGAATAGAGCCAAATACAGGCAAAGCCTTAATGAGAACCTGCTTCAGAGAGCAAACGTCCTTAGACTGGGGTGAAGATTTACTTTCCAACAGGACAATGACCCCAACCATACAGCTAAAGCAATGCTGGAATGGCTTCAGAACAAGAGTGAGTGGCCCTGCCAAATCCTAGACATCAATCCCATTGAAAATCTGTGGAAGGACTTGAAGATTGCTGTTCATTGCCACTCCCCATCTAATTTAACGGAGAATGAGAAAATCTGCAAGGAAGAATGGGAGAAAATTCCCAAATCCAGATGTGCCAAGACAACTCAAAGCTGATACAGTCATACCCAAGATGACTCAAAGCTGATTCAGACATACCCAAGAAGACTCAAAGCTGAACAGACATACCCAAGATGACTCAAAGCTGATTCAGACATACCCAAGACGACTCAAAGCTGATCCAGACATACCCAAGACGACTCAAAGCTGATCCAGACATACCCAAGACGACTCAAAGCTGATCCAGACATACCCAAGATGACTCAAAGCTAATACAGATGTACCCAAGACGACTCAAAGCTGATACAGACATACCCCAGACGACTCAAAGGTGTAATCACCACCAAAGGTGCTTCTACAAAGTATTGACTCAGTTGTGTGAAAATCTATGTAAATAAGATAATTTTGCAAAAAATCGAAAAAAAAAACATGTTTTCACTTCATCATTATGGGTTGCCGCCCTCTACACTCTAACCACTAGACTACCTTGCCCCCCTCTACACTCTAACCACTAGGCTACCCTTCCCCCTCTACACTCTAACCACTAGGCTACCCTGCCGCCTCTACACTCTAACCACTAGGCTACCCTGCCGCCTCTACATTCTAACCACTAGGCTACCCTGCCGCCTCTACACTCTAACCACTAGGCTACATTGCCGCCTCTACACTCTAACCACTAGGCTACCCTGCCGCCTCTACACTCTAACCACTAGGCTACCCTGCCGCCTCTACACTCTAACCACTAGGCTACCCTGCCCCCCTCTACACTCTAACCACTAGGCTACCCTGCCTCCTCTACACTCTAACCACTAGGCTACCCTGCCCCCTATACACTCTAACCACTAGGCTACCCTCCCCCCTCTACACTCTAACCACTAGGCTACCCTGCCTCCTCTACACTCTAACCACTAGGCTACCCTGCCGCCTCTACACTCTAACCACTAGGCTACCCTGCCGCCCTCTACACTCTAACCACTAGGCTACCCTGCCGCCTCTACACTCTAACCACTAGGCTACCCTGCCCCCCTCTACACTCTAACCACTAGGCTACCTACCTCCTCTACACTCTAACCACTAGGCTACCCTGCCGCCCTCTACACTCTAACCACTAGGCTACCCTGCCGCCTCTACACTCTAACCACTAGGATACCCTGCCGCCTCTACACTCTAACCACTAGGCTACCCTGCCGCCTCTACACTCTAACCACTAGGCTACCCTGCCACCTCTACATTACATTTACATTTAAGTCATTTAGCAGACGCTCTTCTCCAGAGCGACTTACAAATTGGTGAATTCACCTTCTGACATCCAGTGGAACAGCCACTTTACAATAGTGCATCTAAATCATTAAGGGGGGGGGGGGTGAGAAGGATTACTTATCCTATCCTAGGTATTCCTTGAAGAGGTGGTTACACCTCTTCAAGGAATAGGCTACCCTGCCACCTCTACACTCTAACCACTAGGCTACCCTGCCACCTCTACACTCTAACCACTAGGCTACCCTGCCACCTCTACACTCTAACCACTAGGCTACCCTGCCGCCTCTACACTCTAACCACTAGGCTACCCTGCCGCCTCTACACTCTAACCACTAGGCTACCCTGCCACCTCTACACTCTAACCACTAGGCTACCCTGCCACCTCTACACTCTAACCACTAGGCTACCCTGCCGCCTCTACACTCTAACCACTAGGCTACCCTGCCGCCTCTACACTCTAACCACTAGGCTACCCTGCCGCCTCTACACTCTAACCACTAGGCTACCCTGCCCCCCCAGCTACGTCGTATTCAGACCATGACTTATTCCCGCATAATTCCACCACCTTTACACACCATGAAACCATGAATAAGGTCTAACGACCCTGCTGAAACCTTGAATAAGGTCTAACGACCCTGCTGAAACCTTGAATAAGGTCTAACGACCCTGCTGAAACCATGAATAAGGTCTGACGACCCTGCTGAAACCATGAATAAGGTCTGACGACCCTGCTGAAACCATGAATAAGGTCTGACGACCCTGCTGAAACCATGAATAAGGTCTGACGACCCTGCTGAAACCATGAATAAGGTCTAACGACCCTGCTGAAACCTTGAATAAGGTCTGACGACCCTGCTGAAACCATGAATAAGGTCTGACGACCCTGCTGAAACCATGAATAAGGTCTAACGACCCTGCTGAAACCTTGAATAAGGTCTAACGACCCTGCTGAAACCATGAATAAGGTCTGACGACCCTGCTGAAACCATGAATAAGGTCTAACGACCCTGCTGAAACCATGAATAAGGTCTGACGACCCTGCTGAAACCTTGAATAAGGTCTAACGACCCTGCTGAAACCATGAATAAGGTCTGACGACCCTGCTGAAACTATGAATAAGGTCTAACAACCCTGCTGAAACCATGAATGAGGTCTAACGACCCTGCTGAAACCATGAATAAGGTCTAACGACCCTGCTGAAACCATGAATGAGGTCTAACGACCCTGCTGAAACCTTGAATAAGGTCTGACGACCCTGCTGAAACCTTGAATAAGGTCTGACGACCCTGCTGAAACCTAGAATAAGGTCTGACGACCCTGCTGAAACCATGACTAAGGTCTTACGACCCTCCAGAAACCTTGAATTAGGTCTGACGACCCTGCCGACACCATGACTAAGGTCTGACGACCCTGCTGAAACCATGAATAAGGTCTGACGACCCTGCTGAAACCATGAATGAGGTCTGACGACCCTCCAGAAACCTTGAATAAGGTCTAACGACCCTGCTGAAACCATGAATAAGGTCTGACGACCCTCCAGAAACCTTGAATAAGGTCTAACGACCCTGCTGAAACCATGAATAAGGTCTGACGACCCTCCAGAAACCTTGAATAAGGTCTAACGACCCTGCTGAAACCATGAATAAGGTCTGACGACCCTGCTGAAACCTTGAATAAGGTCTGACGACCCTGCCGACACCATGACTAAGGTCTTACGACCCTGCCGAAACCTTGAATTAGGTCTGACGACCCTGCCGACACCATGACTAAGGTCTTACGACCCTGCTGAAACCATGAATAAGGTCTGACGACCCTGCTGAAACCATGAATAGGGTCTAACTACCCTGCTGAAACCATTCCCAAGTGGAACTTCTCCATTCATTTAGAACTATTGATTAGAGCTATTGATTAGAGCTATTGATTAGAGATATTGATTAGAGCTATTGATTAGAGCTATTGATTAGAGATATTGATTAGAGCTACTGATTACAGCTATTGATTAGAGCTATTGATTAGAGCTATTGATTAAAGCTATTGATTAAAGCTATTGATTAGAGCTATTGATTAGAGCTATTGATTAGAGATATTGATTAGAGCTATTGATTAGAGATATTGATTAGAGCTGGGTGAATGAGGAAGCTGTTTGGATAAGGGCATTGTAAATATAAAGGAACATCAATATAGAATCTCACCTTATCCATGCTCCATGCTATTCACCAGCTATTCGTACTGTAATACCACAGGGGCTGGTGATAGTCTATAGTGATATAGGGGCTGGTGATATTCTATAGTGATATAGGGGCTGGTTATATTCTATAGTGATATAGGGGCTGGTGATATTCTATAGTGATATAGGGGCTGGTGATATTCTATAGTGATATAGGGGCTGGTGATATTCTATAGTGATATAGGGGCTGGTGATATTCTATAGTGATATAGGGGCTGGTGATATTCTATAGTGATATAGGGGCTGGTGATGTGTGTCGTGTGTGTGTGTGTGTGTGTGTGTGCGTGTGTGTGTTTGTGGTATGTGTGTGTGTGTGTGTGTGTGTGTGTCTGAGTGTGTGTGTGTGTGTTTGTGGTATTTGTGTGTAGTTGTGTGTGTGTGTGTGTGTTTGTGTGTGTGTGTGTGTGTGTGTGTGTGTGTGTGTGTGTGTGTGTGTGTGTGTGTGTGTGTGTGTGTGTGTGTGTGTGTCTGAGTGTGTCTGAGTGTGTGTGTGTGTTTGTGGTATGTGTGTGTGTGTGTGTGTGTGTGTGTGTGTGTGTGTGTGTGTGTGTGTGTGTGTGTGTGTGTGTGTGTGTGTGTGTGTCTGAGTGTGTCTGAGTGTGTGTGTGTGTGTGTGTGTGTGTGTGTGTGTGTGTGTGTGTGTGTGTGTGTGTGTGTGTGTGTGTGTTTGTGGTATGTGTGTGTGTGTGTGTTGTGGTATGTGTGTTTGTGGTATGTGTGTGTGTGTATATGTATGTATGTGTGTGTGTGTGTGTGTGTGTGTGTGTGTGTGTGTGTGTGTGTGTGTGTGTGTGTGTGTGTGTGTGTGTGTGTGTGTGTGTGTGTGTGTGTGTGTGTGTGTGTGTGTTAGTCGTACGTTCATGTCAGATGGGAACTCGTCCTTCTTCCCCAGGCCGGTGGCTGCAGCGATGTTCCCCATGGCTCCACCAGCAAGGTCCTTCGCTGCATCATCACACACACACACACACACACACACACACGTTAACACACACACGTTAACACACACACATTTACACACACATTAACACACACACGTTAACACACACACATTATTAACACACACACATTAACACACACACATTAACACACACACATTAACACACACACACATTAACACACACACATTAACACACACACGTTATTAACACACACACGTTAACACACACACGTTAACACACTCATGTTAACACACACACATTATTATTAACACACACACATTAACACACACACACATCATCACACACACACGTTAACACACATACATTAACACACACACACACATCATCACACACACACATTATTAACACACACACATTAACACACACACATCATCACACACACACACATCATCACACACACACATTAACACACACACACACTCATCATCACACACACACATCATCACACACACACATTATTAACACACACACATTAACACACACACATCATCACACACACACATTAACACACACACACATTAACACACACACACACATCATCACACACACACATCATCACACACGTTAACACACACACATTATTAACACACACACATCATCACACACACACATTAACACACACACACACACATCATCACACACACACCAAACACACACACATTAAAGCACATACACTGATGTTGTTGTTCTCTAGTACACTAGTCTCTAAGGCGTTATATCTTTACCAGTCTAATCCTGTTTGGTTTGTTGTCCTAGTTTGACTCTAAGGTTTTATATCTTTACCAGTCTAATCCTGTTTGGTTTGTGTACTAGAAGCAGGTCAAACTTGTTTTCTGATCCAGGCTAACTTGATTGAAACTTGGAAGAGACGAAGTATCTAGCTGTTGTGATGCTGTACCACTGATGTCAATGTCTGAACTAGAGACTTCACAGTACACTCACCTGAACCAACACCATCTTTGGCCTTGGTGCCTGAAAAGAGAGAAAAAAATGAAAATGACTTATGTTACTACATTAAAATATCCCTCCATTATCATACAGTGTGTCTTTACTACACAAAGATGTTACATTACCCCACCATTATTAAACATGAAGTTTTCCTACCTTTCAATCCTACATTGCCAAACATAATGATGATTATCACGCTCAATAGAGTTACCAGCATATTCCTCATTACTACACAGACAGTAAATGAGGCATTACCATATAAACAAACCTCTAATGCCTTACTAGACAGACAGTAAATGAGGCATTACCATATAAACAAACCTCTAATGCCTTACTAGACAGACAGTAAATGAGGCATTACCATATAAACAAACCTCTAATGCCTTACTAGACAGACAGTAAATGAGGCATTACCATATAAACAAACCTCTAATGCCTTAGTAGACAGACAGTAAATGAGGCATTACCATATAAACAAACCTCTAATGCCTTACTAGACAGACAGTAAATGAGGCATTACCATATAAACAAAAATCTAATGCCTTACTAGACAGACAGTAAATGAGGCATTACCATATAAACAAACCTCTAATGCCTTAGTAGACAGACAGTAAATGATGCATTACCATATAAACAAACCTCTAATGCCTTACTAGACAGACAGTAAATGATGCATTACCATATAAACAAACCTCTAATGCCTTACTAGACAGACAGTAAATGATGCATTACCATATAAACAAACCTCTAATGCCTTACTAGACAGACAGTAAATGAGGCATTACCATATAAACAAACCTCTAATGCCTTACTAGAGAGACAGACAGACAGACCAGTCAGTCAGAGACCAGACAGACAGGTGAGTGATGGTGCTCTAGTGACGAGGATGAGCTGAGCAAAGAGCCATCAGAGCTAGGAGCCATCAGAGCTTGGAGCCATCAGAGCTAGGAGCCATCAGAGCTAGGAGCCATCAGAGCAAAGAGCCATCAGAGCAAAGAGCCATCAGAGCTAGGAGCCATCAGAGCTAGGAGCCATCAGAGCAAAGAGCCATTAGAGCTAGGAGCCATCAGAGCAAAGAGCCATCAGAGCAAAGAGACATCAGGGCAAGGAGCCATCAGAGCAAAGAGCCATCAGAGCTTGGAGCCATCAGAGCTTGGAGCCATCAGAGCTAGGAGCCATCAGAGCTAGGAGCCATCAGAGCTTGGAGCCATCAGAGCTAGGAGCCATCAGAGCTTGGAGCCATCAGAGCAAGGAGCCATCAGAGCTAGGAGCCATCAGAGCTAGGAGCCATCAGAGCTAGGAGCCATCAGAGCAAAGAGCCATCAGAGCTAGGAGCCATCAGAGCAAGGAGCCATCAGAGCTAGGAGCCATCAGAGCTAGGAGCCATCAGAGCTAGGAGCCATCAGAGCTTGGAGCCATCAGAGCTAGGAGCCATCAGAGCTAGGAGCCATCAGAGCTAGGAGCCATCAGAGCTTGGAGCCATCAGAGCTAGGAGCCATCAGAGCTAGGAGCCATCTGGAGTAAGGTACAGTACATTCATTCTCATTCTCGAGGTATAAAATTGAAGCCTCTGAGCAGTCTGTTTTATCCATTCCTTCCACAATACATTATTCAGATGAATAATTCACTAATGTATGTGGAACAGTTCAAGAACGGTCCATATTGCTCTGGAGGGTGTTTACTAACATGGCTGCCATGGGACGACTGCATGTGATGTCATTTAGAATGCTCTTTGATTGGTTGAAAAACACAATGACCAAACAAACTCGTTGGCTAATGCCAAATGCCACATTATTCCCTAAAAGATCCTATGGGTCCTATGGGCCCTGGTCAAAAGTAGTGCACTAAATAGGGAATAGGGAGCCAACCCTGGTCAAACGTAGTGCACTAAATAGGGAATAGGGTGCCATTTGGGATGCATAGTATCCAGGGTTTTGACAGGCCTCATTCACTACAGCTCAACCCCACCAGCTATCTGAAGGGTTGTAAAGACCTCTAGCTCTGATCAGTCTCCCCCATCAGCCTGTCTACTGCCCTGTCATATCTTCCCTTACTGTCCCCTGTCTATCTGCTGATCTGTCATATCATCCCTTAAATGTCCCCTGTCTATCTGCTGATCTGTCATATCATCTCTTACTGTCCCCTGTCTATCTGCTGATCTGTCATATCATCCCTTACTGTCCCCTGTCTATCTGCTGATCTGTCATATCATCCCTTACTGTCCACTCTCTATCTGCTGATCTGTCATATCATCCCTTACTGTCCCCTGTCTATCTGCTGATCTGTCATATCATCTCTTACTGTCCCCTGTCTATCTGCTGATCTGTCATATCATCCCTTACTGTCCCCTGTCTATCTGCTGATCTGTCATATCATCTCTTACTGTCCCCTGTCTATCTGCTGATCTGTCATATCATCTCTTACTGTCCCCTGTCTATCTGCTGATCTGTCATATCATCCCTTACTGTCCACTGTCTATCTGCTGATCTGTCATATCATCCATTACTGTCCCCTGTCTATCTGTTGCCCCGTGAGAACATCCCTTACTGCCCCCTCTCTATCTGTTGCCCCGTGAGAACATCCCCTACTGCCCCCTGTCTATCTGTTGCCCCGTGAGAACATCCCTTACTGTCCCCTGTCTATCTGCTGCCCGTGAGAACATCCCCTACTGCCCCCTGTCTATCTGTTGCCCCGTGAGAACATCCCCTACTGCCCCCTGTCTATCTGCTGCCCGTGAGAACATCCCCTACTGCCCCCTGTCTATCTGTTGCCCCGTGAGAACATCCCCTACTGCCCCCTGTCTATCTGTTGCCCAATGAGAACATCCCCTACTGCCCCCTGTCTATCAGTTGCCCCGTGAGAACATCCCTTACTGCCCCCTGTCTATCTGCTGCCCCGTGAGAACATCCCCTACTGCCCCCTGTCTATCTGTTGCCCCATGAGAACATCCCCTTATGCCCCCTGTCTATCTGTTGCCCTGTGAGAACATCCCTTACTACCCCCTGTCTATCTGTTGCCCCATGAGAACATCCCCTACTGCCCCCTGTCTATCTGTTGCCCTGTGAGAACATCCCTTACTGCCCCCTAATGCCCCCTGTCTATCTGTTGCCCCGTGAGAACATCCCTTACTGCCCCCTGTCTATCTGTTGCCCCGTGAGAACATCCCTTACTGCCCCCTGTCTATCTGCTGCCCCGTGAGAACATCCCTTACTGCTCCCTAATGCCCCCTGTCTATCTGTTGCCCCGTGAGAACATCCCCTACTGCCCCCTGTCTATATGCTGCCCGTGAGAACATCCCCTACTGCCCCCTGTCTATCTGTTGCCCCATGAGAACATCCCCTAATGCCCCCTGTCTATCTGTTGCCCTGTGAGAACATCCCCTACTGTCCCCTGTCTATCTGTTGCCCCGTGAGAACATCCCCTACTTCCCCCTGTCTATCTGTTGCCCCGTTAGAATATCCCCTACTGCCCCCTGTCTATCTGTTGCCCCATGAGAACATCCCCTACTGCCCCCTGTCTATCTGCTGTACCATGAGAACATCCCCTACTGCCCCCTGTCTATCTGCTGCCCTTTGAGAACATCCCCTACTGCCCCCTGTCTATCTGCTGCCCTTTGAGAACATCCCCTACTGCCCTCTACTGCCCCCTGTCTATCTGTTGCCCCGTGAGAATATCCCCTACTGCCCCCTGTCTATCTGCTGCCCTTTGAGAACATCCCCTACTGCCCTCTACTGCCCCCTGTCTATCTGTTGCCCCGTGAGAACATCCCCTACTGCCCTCTACTGCCCCCTGTCTATCTGCTGCCCCGTGAGAACATCCCTTACTGCCCCCTGTCTATCTGTTGCCCCGTTAGAATATCCCCTACTGCCCCCTGTCTATCTGCTGCCCCGTGAGAACATCCCTTACTGCCCCCTGTCTATCTGTTGCCCCGTGAGAACATCCCTTACTGCCCCCTGTCTATCTGTTGCCCCGTTAGAATATCCCCTACTGCCCCCTGTCTATCTGTTGCCACGTTAGAACATCCCCTACTGCCCCCTGTCTATCTGTTGCCCCGTTAGAATATCCCCTACTGTCCCCTGTCTATCTGTTGCCCCGTTAGAATATCCCCTACTGCCCCCTGTCTATCTGTTGCCCCGTTAGAACATCCCCTACTGCCCCCTGTCTATCTGTTGCCCCGTTAGAATATCCCCTACTGTCCCCTGTCTATCTGTTGCCCCGTGAGAACATCCCCTACTGCCCCCTGTCTATCTGTTGCCCCGTGAGAACATCCCCTACTGTCCCCTGTCTATCTGTTGCCCCGTGAGAACATCCCCTACTGCCCCCTGTCTATCTGTTGCCCCGTGAGAACATCCCCTACTGTCCCCTGTCTATCTGTTGCCCCGTGAGAACATCCCCTACTGCCCCCTGTCTATCTGTTGCCCCGTGAGAACATCCCCTACTGCCCCCTGTCTATCTGTTGCCCCGTGAGAACATCCCCTACTGCCCCCTGGGGGCCACTAACAGAGTTGGGATAGCCTCTTTCAAAAGAAGAGCACCTAGTTGAACAGAGAGAGAGAGAGAGAGAGAGAGAGAGAGAGAGGCCCTATGTTGTGTGGACGTTCACAAAGACGAAGTGTCCTGTACTCCAAAGAGAAGTACTGGAAGACGATATAATGAGGTGTGGTTTTCTCATTCCACTTTGCTGTACGCTCTTGTCTTTCTGCTGGGAAGAAAAAAAAACGATAACGGCCACTGATCATGAAAGGTATGAAACTGAGGAGCGTTTGAATAATAGCTGAAGTAAGTGGCATTGAATAACATCATTTTCTCCATTTCTACAACCAGGAACAGCATGTTCAAATGTCTGTGCTTTTAGAGGTGGGTAGCTCTATTAGGATCTCCTTCTACTTTCTCCCCTCCCCTCCCCCTCCCCTCCTCTCCCCTCCTCCCCTCCTCTCCCCTCCTCCCCTCCTCTCCCCTCGCCTCCCCTCCTCTCCCCTTTTCCTCCCCTTTTCCTCTCCTCTCCTCTCCTCGCTAGGCAGTCTGCTAAGCTGGCTAGTCCGTCTACAGCAGCAGCTGTCAAAAGTGGTTTGTCGACCTATCGACTTCTCTCTCACCCGTCCTCCACCAATCACATTCTCGCCCACCCATCCTTCATTTGGGTGATTATTAGCGAGCTGGACAACAGTCAAGAAACTGTATGAATGTATATATATATGTACATTAGAATTTCTACAAAGTTTCAATTTGGTTTTAGTAATTTCTTAGTATATTGTTTTGGATACCTCCCCCGGGCTGGATTCGACTCCCCCGTGGGCCGGATGTTCGACATCACTGCTAGAGATCCATCTGTATCTGGGCTCCGGATTCTGGTGTCCATTATATACACACTGTACTGTACATGTCATACTGTACACCAGACACAGGTACTCTATACATCTGTAACCTTCTCTATACATGTATACCTGCATACTCTATACATACTGCAAATAACACCTGTTCTATGCACATCTATGCACATCTCCGTTCGTCAGCGTTATAGAAGGCAACATAAAGCCCTGTAATTGTCCCTCTCGTCCCCTGGAGACAGCTTCTCACTGTGTCCCTGACTCACAAGCTGTCACCATACAATACACCTAATACATTGACATAAGGCATGATGGCCTGCTGTCTTCACCCATCACCCCCCCTGCCTTCTAGCTCCCCCCTGCCATCTAGCTCTCCCCCTGCCATCGAGCTCCCCCTGCCATCGAGCTCCTCCCTGCCATCTAGCTCCCCCCTGCCATCTAGCTCCCCCCTCTCCTCACCTCTTGGTCCAATTCCTCACCCCTCCTCCTCTCACCCTTAGTTCAGTACCCCCTCCCCCTCCTCCTCCTCAACATTCTCTTCCCTCCTCCGTAACCCCTATCCCCAATACCTTCCCTCTACCTCTACCCCTCTCCTCTATCCTCTCACCCCTCCTCCCTAACCCCTATCTCCAATACCTCCCCTCTACCTCTACCCCTCTCCTCTATCCTCTCACCCCTCCTCCCTAACCCCTATCTCCAATACCTCCCCTCTACCCCTCTCCTCTATCCTCTTCACCCCTCCCCTCTACCCCTCTCCTCTATCCTCTCACCCCTCCTCCCTAACCCCTATCTCCAATACCTCCCCTCTACCTCTACCCCTCTCCTCTATCCTCTCACCCCTCCTCCCTAACCCCTATCTCCAATACCTCCCCTCTACCCCTCTCCTCTATCCTCTTCACCCCTCCCCTCTACCCCTCTCCTCTATCCTCTCACCCCTCCTCCCTAACCCCTATCTCCAATACCTCCCCTCTACCCCTCTCCTCTATCCTCTTCACCCCTCCCCTCTACCCCTCTCCTCTATCCTCTCACCCCTCCTCCCTAACCCCTATCTCCAATACCTCCCCTCTACCCCTCTCCTCTATCCTCTTCACCCCTCCCCTCTACCCCTCTCCTCTATCCTCTCGCCTCTCCTCCCTAACCCCTATCTCCAATACCTCCCCTCTACCCCTCTCCTCTATCCTCTCACCCCTCCTCCCTAACCCCTATCTCCAATACCTCCCCTCTACCCCTCTCCTCTATCCTCTTCACCCCTCCCCTCTACCCCTCTCCTCTATCCTCTCGCCTCTCCTCCCTAACCCCTATCTCCAATACCACCCCTCCCCTCTACCCCTCTCCTCTATCCTCTTCACCCCTCCCCTCTACCCCTCTCCTCTATCCTCTTCACCCCTCCCCTCTACCCCTCTCCTCTATCCTCTCACCCCTCCTCCCTTACCCCTATCTCCAATACCTCCCCTCTACCCCTCTCCTTTATCCTCTTCACCCCTCCCCTCTACCCCTCTCCTCTATCCTCTTCACCCCTCCCTCTCCTCCCTAACCCCTATCTCCAATACCACCCCCCCCCTCTACCCCTCTCCTCTATCCTCTCACCCCCCCCCCTCTCCCCCTCTCCTCTATCCTCTTCACCCCTCCCCTCTACCCCTCTCCTCTATCCTCTTCACCCCTCCCCTCTACCCCTCTCCTCTATCCTCTCGCCTCACCTCTCCTCCCTAACCCCTATCTCCAATACCACCCCTCCCCTCTACCCCTCTCCTCTATCCTCTCACCCCCCCCCCCCCTGTCCCCGTGCAGGTCAGGTTAGATGACCTCTGTACCGCTACAGCCCAGGGTCCTGTTCAGTAGGTGGAAAACGTTTTGGAAATAGAGTAAAAAACAAACACAGATTATTACTTGAAATTGCAAAACGTTTTGCTACAATTTTGCCTGCTGAACGCGACCTTGATTTTCTAAAGAAAGCCAGAGAGATACAGGGCCTAATGTACATGTACAGGGTCAAATGTATATGTACAGGGTCAAATGTATATGTACAGGGTCTAATGTATATGTACAGGGTCTAATGTATATGTACAGGGTCTAATGTATATGTACAGGGTTTAATGTATATGTACAGGGTCTAATGTATATGTACAGGGTCTAATGTATATGTACAGGGTCTAATGTATATGTACAGGGTCTAATGTACATGTACAGGGTCTAATGTACATGTACAGGGTCTAATGTACATGTACAGGGTCTAATGTACATGTACAGGGCCTAATGTATATGTACAGGGCATAATGTATATGTACAGGGCCTAATGTATATGTACAGGGCCTAATGTATATGTACAGGGCATAATGTATATGTACAGGGCATAATGTATATGTACAGGGCATAATGTATATGTACAGGGCATAATGTATATGTACAGGGTCTAATGTATATGTACAGGGCATAATGTATATGTACAGGGCATAATGTATATGTACAGGGTCTAATGTATATGTACAGGGCATAATGTATATGTACAGGGCATAATGTATATGTACAGGGCCTAATGTAATACAGGGTCTAATGTATATGTATATAATGACTATACCCCCTTGAACTTCTTTCACATGATGTTGCATTGCGAAGTGGTATTGAAGTAGATTTAATTGTAATTCATGAAAAAGACTAAATAGTCTGTCAAAGTGAAAAGAAAATTATACAAATTACAAATTAAATTCCTGATATATATGTCCTAAAATTAGTTCAGAAGTCAAATGTGGCTTTAACAAATCACACAATAAGTTACATGGACTCACTTTGTGTGAAATATTAGGGGTCGACATGATTTCTTTGAATGATCATTTCCTCTGTCCCCCATATATAACATCTGTACTGTCGCACGGTTGGTTAAGGGCTCGTAAGGAAGCATCTGCTGTTGTAAGGTCTGCACCTGTTGTATTCAGCATTTCACTGTAAGGTCTACTACACCTGTTGTATTCAGCATTTCACTGTGAGGTCTACTACACCTGTTGTATTCATCATTTCACTATAAGGTCTACACCTGTTGTATTCAGCATTTCACTGTAAGGTCTACACCTGTTGTATTCAGCATCTCACTGTAAGGTCTACACCTGTTGTATTCAGCATCTCACTGTAAGGTCTACACCTGTTGTATTCAGCATCTCACTGTAAGGTCTACTACACCTGTTGTATTCAGCATTTCACTGTGAGGTCTACTACACCTGTTGTGTTCAGCATTTCACTGTGAGGTCTACTACACCTGTTGTATTCGGCATTTCACTGTAAGGTCTACTACACCTGTTGTATTCAGCATGTCACTGTGAGGTCTACTACACCTGTTGTATTCAGCATTTCACTGTAAGGTCTACTACACCTGTTGTATTCAGCATTTCACTGTAAGGTCTACTACACCTGTTGTATTCAGCATTTCACTGTGAGGTCTACTACACCTGTTGTATTCAGCATTTCACTGTGAGGTCTACTACACCTGTTGTATTCAGCATTTCACTGTGAGGTCTACTACACCTTACAGTTTGATTTGATTCGATAAGATCCCTCAGTCAAGTATTGAATTTCAACCACAGATTCAACAACAAAGACCAGGGAGATTTTCAAAAAGCCTCATAAAGAAGAAGGGCAGTGATTGGTAACAATAGCAAATCAGACTTTGAATGTCTCTTTATTTTTACCTTTATTTTACTAGGCAAGTCAGTTAAGAACAAATTCTTATTTTCAATGACGGCCTAGGAACAGTGGGTAAACTGCCTGTTCAGGGGCAGAACGACAGATTTGTACCTTGTCAGCTCAGGGATTTGAACTTGCAACCTTTTGATTACTAGTCCAACACGCTAACAACTAGGCTACCTACCTCCTCTACACTCTAACCACTAGGCTACCTACCCCCTCTACATTCTAACCACTAGGCTAAGTTAATGATTATGCTGTGTATTATGTATTACAGAGCATTCGGAAAGTATTCAGACCACTTGACTTTTTCCACATTTAGTTATTTCTCCACCTTATTCTAAAATGTATTAAATAAAAATAAAAAATCTCAGCAATCTACACACATTACAACATAATGACAAAGCAAAAACAGGTTTAGAATTTTTTGCAAATGTATTACAAATAAAAAACAGAAATACCTTTATTTACATAAGTATTTAGACCCTTTTCTATGAGACAGGAAATTGAGCTCAGGTGCATCCTGTTTCCATTGATCATCCTTGAGATGTTTCTACAACTTCAATGGAGTCCACCTGTGGGAAATTCAATTGATTGGACATTTGGGAAGCCACACACCTGTCTATATACGGTCCCACAGATGACAGTGCATGTCATTGAAAAAAAACAAGCCATGAGGGCGAAAGAATTGTCCGTAGAGCTCCGAGACAGGATTGTGTCGAGTCACAGATCTGGGGAAGGGTACCAAAACATTTCTGCAGCATTGAAGGTCCCCAAGAACACAGTGGTCTCCTTCATTCTTAAATGGAACAAGTTTGGAACCACCAAGACTCTTCCTAGAGCTGACCGCCCGAACAAACTGAGCAATCGGGGAGAAGTGCCTTGGTCAGGAGGTGACCAAGAACCCTATGGTCACTCTGACAGAGTTTTAGAGTTTCTCTGTGGAGATGAGAGAACCTTCCAGAAGGTACCTAAAGACTGACAGACCATGAGAAACAAGATTCTCTGGGCTGATGAAATCAAGATTGAACTGTTTGGCCTGAATGCCAAGCGTCACATCTGGAGGAAACCTGGCACCATCCCTACGGTGAAGCATGGTGGTGGCAGCATCATGCTGTGGGGAAACCTGGCACCATCCCTACGGTGAAGCATGGTGGTGGCAGCATCATGCTGTGGGGAAACCTGGCACCATCCCTACGGTGAAACATGGTGGTGGCAGCATCATGCTGTGGGGAAACCTGGCACCATCCCTATGGTGAAGCATGGTGGTGGCAGCATCATGCTGTGGGGATGTTTTTTTTTTACACTTGTCAGGATCGAGGCAAAGATGAACGGAGCAAAGTACAGAGCAATCCTTGATGAAAACCTGCTAAGCACACAGCCAAGACAATGCAGGAGTGGCTTTGGGACAAGTCTCTGAATGTCCTTGAGTGGCCCAGCCAGAGCCAGAGCCCGAACTTGAACCCGATCTAACATCTTTAGAGTAGAGAGACCTGAAAATAGCTGTGCAGCAATGCTTCCCATCCAACCTGACAGAGCTTGAGAGGATCTGCAGAGAAGAATGGGAGAAACTCCCCAAATACAGGTGTGCCAAGCTTGTAGCGTCATACCCAAGAAGACTCTAGGCTGTAATCACTTCCAAAGGTGTTTCAACAAATTACTAGGTATAGGGTATGAATACTTATGTAAATGTGATATTTCAGTAAAAAAAAAAAGAAAAAAACATTTGCAAACATTGTGAAAAACCTGTTTTTGATTTGTCATTATCGGGTATTGTGTGTCGATTGATGAGTTTTTTAAAAACTTGATTTTAGAATAAGGCTGCATTTTAACAAAATTTGGAAAAAGTCAAAGGGTCTGAAGACTTTCCGAATGCACTGTAAATCACAAAGGCACATCAAAGATGTAGTTGTCCTTCTGAACTGAATTGTGTGACAGGGCGGAAACTGCTTAGAGATGTCATCATGAGGCCATCGGTGATTTTAAACTGAGGATGGTGGAACACTGAAGCAGTGTTTTAGTGACTCCACAACTCCACGGGTATTGTGTGTAGATTGATGAGGTCAACAACGACCTAAATGACAGAGTGAAAATAATAATGAAAGTGACAGGGCACTAAAGTAATTCTGAAAAAAAAACACGGCCTTAAGCCTTATGTTTGGGCCAAACACAACACATCACTGAGTAACTGTCTCCTCATTTTCAAGCATGGTGGTGGCTGCATCATGGTATGGGTATGCTTGACATTGGCAAAGACTGGGGAGTTTTTCAGGATGAAAAGAAACAGGATGGCGCTAAGCACAGGCAAAATCCTAGAAGAAAACCTGCTTCAGTCTGCTTTCGTGGCGACAGGGTAGCCTAGTGGTTAGAGCATTGGATCCCTGAGCTGACAAGGTACAAATCTGTCGTTCTGCCCCTGAACAGGCAGTTAATCCACTGTTCCTAGGCCGTCATTGAAAATAAGAATTTGTTCTTAATTGCCTGGTTAAATAAAGGTAAACACCAGACACTGGGAGAGGAAAGAGTTTGAAGAATTTCTTAAAGAAGAGTGGGCAAATATCGCACAATACAGGGGTGTAAAGCTCTTATGAGACTTACCCAGAAATACTCACAGCTGTAATCAAAGTTATTTCTACCATGTATTGACTCAGGGAGGTGAGAACTTATCTAATCAAGATATATCTATTAGTGTTTCATTTTTCATTCATTGTCACGTTTTGACCTTTATTTCCTTTGTTTTGTATTTATTTAGTATGGTCAGGACGTGAGTTGGGTGGGCAGTCTATGTTTGTTTTTCTATGGCAGCTCTGGCTGCTCCATGCAGACTGGCAACTAGTTAAAATAAAATAATATAATGTAACCTTTATTTAACTAGACAAGTCAGTTATTTACAATGACGACCTACACCAACCAAACCCGGACGACGCTGAGCCAATTGTGAGTCGCCTTCTGGGACTCCTAATCACGGCCAGTTATGATACAGCCTGGATTCGAACCAGGGTGTCTGTAGTGTAGTCTCTAGCACTGAGATGCAGTGCCTTAGACTGCTGCGCCACTCGGGAGCCCAAAATCATAATCTGATGTGGCCTGTAAACCAGGAGTTTCCTAACACCACCGTGCTAGTGTATAACTAGTCCCTCAAAGAAAGGCCTGATGATATAGGTAATGTCTTGTCATAAATAATTAAATGTTCAATGCTAATAAGCCTGGTGGAACCGTTCATAGAACGTTCTAGGAAGAACCCTCCAAAGATAAAATGGTTGTTGATAGAACCCTTCATAGTGGGACTGAGGCAGAACCATATATATAGGGGGGTTCTTTGAAGAACCCTACAAAGAGGGTTTTTAGATAGAACCCTGTGCAAAGTGTTCTACCCAGCACCAAAAAGGGTTGGCCTAAGGGGACAAACCCGAAGAACCCTGTATGGTTCTACTTGGCACCTTTTATTCTAAGAGTGTAAATTGGCCACAGTCACAATTGACTTCCTCAGCTGGGTCAATATTATTCATGTTCAGTCAGACACACACCTCAGGAAACCTTGTCATTTACAACATCTGAATCCCGTGGTGAAATATAATGTCAGTGCCTTCATTATTGAATATACGAGTGAGCACATCTTGTTCATTGGTCAATGTGTACCTTTTCCCTGTACATGATGTTAATATCATAATGCCCTGCATGTAACGTAGACAGCCACAGCCAACATCCTCCTTCCATAAATTTGTAGTACACAATCCACAGTAGCCTACAGAATGAACCCCAATTAACCTACACAATGAATCCATAGTAACCTACATAATAAACCCATAGTAACCTACATAATAAACCCATAGTAACCTACATAATGAATCCATAGTAACCTACAGAATGAATCCATAGTAACCTATAGAATGAATCCATAGTAACCTACATAATGAACACATAGTAACCTACATAATAAACCCATAGTAACCTACATAATAAACCCATAGTAACCTATAGAATGAATCCATAGTAACCTACACAATGAACCCATAGTAACCTACATAATAAACCCATAGTAACCTACATAATGAATCCATAGTAACCTACAGAATGAACCCCAATTAACCTACATAATGAATCCATAGTAACCTACAGAATGAACCCATAGTAACCTACAGAATAAACCTATAGTAACCTACATAATGAACACATAGTAACCTACACAATGAATCCATAGTAACCTACATAATAAACCCATAGTAACCTACATAATAAACCCATAGTAACCTACATAATAAACCCATAGTAACCTACATAATGAACCCATAGTAACCTACAGAATGAACCCATAGTAACCTACAGAATGAACCCATAGTAACCTACATAATAAACCCATAGTAACCTACATAATGAACCCATAGTAACCTACAGAATGAACCCATAGTAACCTACAGAATGAATCCATAGTAACCTACATAATGAACACATAGTAACCTACACAATGAATCCATAGTAACCTACATAATGAACCCATAGTAACCTACAGAATGAACCCATAGTAACCTACAGAATGAACCCATAGTAACCTACATAATAAACCCATAGTAACCTACACAATGAATCCATAGTAACCTACAGAATGAACCCATAGTAACCTACATAATAAACCCATAGTAACCTATAGAATGAATCCATAGTAACCTATAGAAAGAATCCATAGTAACCTACATAATGAACCCATAGTAACCTACATAATAAATCCATAGTAACCTACATAATGAACCCATAGTAAACTACAGAATGAACCCATAGTAACCTACATAATAAACCCATAGTAACCTACACAATGAATCCATAGTAACCTACAGAATGAACCCATAGTAACCTACATAATAAACCCATAGTAACCTACATAATAAACCCATAGTAACCTACATAATAAACCCATAGTAACCTACATAATAAACCCATAGTAACCTACATAATAAACCCATAGTAACCTACAGAATGAACCCATAGTAACCTACATAATAAACCCATAGTAACCTACATAATAAACCCATAGTAACCTACATAATGAACCCATAGTAACCTACAGAATGAACCCATAGTAACCTACAGAATGAACCCATAGTAACCTACATAATAAACCCATAGTAACCTACATAATGAACCCATAGTAACCTACAGAATGAACCCATAGTAACCTACAGAATGAATCCATAGTAACCTACATAATGAACACATAGTAACCTACACAATGAATCCATAGTAACCTACATAATGAACCCATAGTAACCTACAGAATGAACCCATAGTAACCTACAGAATGAACCCATAGTAACCTACATAATAAACCCATAGTAACCTACACAATGAATCCATAGTAACCTACAGAATGAACCCATAGTAACCTACATAATAAACCCATAGTAACCTATAGAATGAATCCATAGTAACCTATAGAAAGAATCCATAGTAACCTACATAATGAACCCATAGTAACCTACATAATAAATCCATAGTAACCTACATAATGAACCCATAGTAAACTACAGAATGAACCCATAGTAACCTACATAATAAACCCATAGTAACCTACACAATGAATCCATAGTAACCTACAGAATGAACCCATAGTAACCTACATAATAAACCCATAGTAACCTATAGAATAAACCCATAGTAACCTACAGAATGAACCCATAGTAACCTACAGAATGAACCCATAGTAACCTACATAATAAACCCATAGTAACCTATAGAATGAATCCATAGTAACCTATAGAATGAATCCATAGTAACCTATAGAATGAATCCATAGTAACCTACAGAATGAACCCATAGTAACCTACATAATAAACCCATAGTAACCTATAGAATGAATCCATAGTAACCTATAGAATGAATCCATAGTAACCTATAGAATGAATCCATAGTAACCTATAGAATGAATCCATAGTAACCTACATAATAAACCCATAGTAACCTACATAATAAACCCATAGTAACCTACATAATAAACCCATAGTAACCTATAGAATGAATCCATAGTAACCTATAGAATGAATCCATAGTAACCTATAGAATGAATCCATAGTAACCTATAGAATGAATCCATAGTAACCTATAGAATGAACCCATAGTAACCTATAGAATGAATCCATAGTAACCTATAGAATGAATCCATAGTAACCTATAGAATGAATCCATAGTAACCTATAGAATGAATCCATAGTAACCTACATAATAAACCCATAGTAACCTACATAATAAACCCATAGTAACCTACATAATAAACCCATAGTAACCTATAGAATGAATCCATAGTAACCTATAGAATGAATCCATAGTAACCTATAGAATGAATCCATAGTAACCTATAGAATGAATCCATAGTAATCTACATAATGAATCCATAGTAACCTATAGAATGAATCCATAGTCATCTACATAATAAACCCATAGTAACCTATAGAATGAATCCATAGTAACCTATAGAATGAATCCACAGTAACCTATAGAATGAATCCATAGTAACCTATAGAATGAATCCATAGTAACCTATAGAATGAACCCATAGTAACCTACAGAATGAACCCATAGTAATCTACATAATGAATCCATAGTAACCTATAGAATGAATCCATAGTAACCTATAGAATGAATCCATGGTAACCTATAGAATGAACCCATAGTAACCTATAGAATGAATCCATAGTAACCTATAGAATGAATCCATAGTAACCTATAGAATGAACCCATAGTAACCTACATAATAAACCCATAGTAACCTACATAATGAGTCCAGAGTAACCTATAGAATGAACCCACAGTAACCTATAGAATGAATCCATAGTAACCTATAGAATGAATCCATAGTAACATACATAATGAACCCATAGTAACCTATAGAATGAACCCATAGTAACCTACATAATGAATCTATAGTAACCCATAGAATGAACCCATAGTAACCTACATAATGAATCCATGGTAACCTATAGAATGAACCCATAGTAACCTATAGAATGAATCCATAGTAACCTACAGAATGAATCCAAAGTAACCTATAGAATGAATCCATAGTAACCTATAGAATAAACCCATAGTAACATGCATAATGAATCCATAGTAACCTATAGAATGAATCCATAGTAACCTTCATAATGAATCCATAGTAACCTATAGAATGAATCCATAGTAACCTACATAATAAACCCATAGTAACCCACATTATAAACCCATAGTAACCTACATAATAAACCCATAGTAACCTACATAATAAACCCATAGTAACCTACACAATGAACCCATAGTAACCTACATAATAAACCCATAGTAACCTACATAATAAACCCATAGTAACCCACATTATAAACCCATAGTAACCTACATAATAAACCCATAGTAACCTACATAATAAACCCATAGTAACCTACACAATGAACCCATAGTAACCTATAGAATGAACCCATAGTAACCTACATAATGAACCCATAGTAACCTACATAATAAACCCATAGTAACCTACATAATAAACCCATAGTAACCTACATAATAAACCCATAGTAACCTACACAATGAACCCATAGTAACCTATAGAATAAACCCATAGTAACCTATAGAATGAATCCATAGTAACCTACATAATAAACCCATAGTAACCTACATAATAAACCCATAGTAACCTACATAATAAACCCATAGTAACCTACATAATAAACCCATAGTAACCTACACAATGAACCCATAGTAACCTACATAATAAACCCATAGTAACCTATAGAATGAATCCATAGTAACCTATAGAATGAATCCATAGTAACCTATAGAATGAATCCATAGTAACCTATAGAATGAATCCATAGTAATCTACATAATGAATCCATAGTAACCTATAGAATGAATCCATAGTAATCTACATAATGAATCCATAGTAACCTATAGAATGAATCCATAGTAACCTATAGAATGAATCCATGGTAACCTATAGAATGAACCCATAGTAACCTATAGAATGAATCCATAGTAACCTATAGAATGAATCCATAGTAACCTATAGAATGAACCCATAGTAACCTACATAATAAACCCATAGTAACCTACATAATGAGTCCAGAGTAACCTATAGAATGAACCCACAGTAACCTATAGAATGAATCCATAGTAACCTATAGAATGAATCCATAGTAACATACATAATGAACCCATAGTAACCTATAGAATGAACCCATAGTAACCTACATAATGAATCTATAGTAACCCATAGAATGAACCCATAGTAACCTACATAATGAATCCATGGTAACCTATAGAATGAACCCATAGTAACCTATAGAATGAATCCATAGTAACCTACAGAATGAATCCAAAGTAACCTATAGAATAAACCCATAGTAACATGCATAATGAATCCATAGTAACCTATAGAATGAATCCATAGTAACCTTCATAATGAATCCATAGTAACCTATAGAATGAATCCATAGTAACCTACATAATAAACCCATAGTAACCCACATTATAAACCCATAGTAACCTACATAATAAACCCATAGTAACCTACATAATAAACCCATAGTAACCTACACAATGAACCCATAGTAACCTACATAATAAACCCATAGTAACCTACATAATAAACCCATAGTAACCCACATTATAAACCCATAGTAACCTACATAATAAACCCATAGTAACCTACATAATAAACCCATAGTAACCTACACAATGAACCCATAGTAACCTATAGAATGAACCCATAGTAACCTACATAATGAACCCATAGTAACCTACATAATAAACCCATAGTAACCTACATAATAAACCCATAGTAACCTACATAATAAACCCATAGTAACCTACACAATGAACCCATAGTAACCTATAGAATAAACCCATAGTAACCTATAGAATGAATCCATAGTAACCTACATAATAAACCCATAGTAACCTACATAATAAACCCATAGTAACCTACATAATAAACCCATAGTAACCTACATAATAAACCCATAGTAACCTACACAATGAACCCATAGTAACCTACATAATAAACCCATAGTAACCTATAGAATGAATCCATAGTAACCTATAGAATGAATCCATAGTAACCTATAGAATGAATCCATAGTAACCTATAGAATGAATCCATAGTAATCTACATAATGAATCCATAGTAACCTATAGAATGAATCCATAGTAATCTACATAATAAACCCATAGTAACCTATAGAATGAATCCATAGTAACCTATAGAATGAATCCATAGTAACCTATAGAATGAATCCATAGTAACCTATAGAATGAATCCATAGTAACCTATAGAATGAACCCATAGTAACCTACAGAATGAACCCATTGTAATCTACATAATGAATCCATAGTAACCTATAGAATGAATCCATAGTAACCTATAGAATGAATCCATGGTAACCTATAGAATGAACCCATAGTAACCTATAGAATGAATCCATAGTAACCTATAGAATGAATCCATAGTAACCTATAGAATGAACCCATAGTAACCTACATAATAAACCCATAGTAACCTACATAATGAGTCCAGAGTAACCTATAGAATGAACCCACAGTAACCTATAGAATGAATCCATAGTAACCTATAGAATGAATCCATAGTAACATACATAATGAACCCATAGTAACCTATAGAATGAACCCATAGTAACCTACATAATGAATCTATAGTAACCCATAGAATGAACCCATAGTAACCTACATAATGAATCCATGGTAACCTATAGAATGAACCCATAGTAACCTATAGAATGAATCCATAGTAACCTACAGAATGAATCCAAAGTAACCTATAGAATGAATCCATAGTAACCTATAGAATAAACCCATAGTAACATGCATAATGAATCCATAGTAACCTATAGAATGAATCCATAGTAACCTACATAATGAATCCATAGTAACCTATAGAATGAATCCATAGTAACCTACATAATAAACCCATAGTAACCTACATAATAAACCCATAGTAACCTACATAATAAACCCATAGTAACCTACATAATAAACCCATAGTAACCTACATAATAAACCCATAGTAACCCACATTATAAACCCATAGTAACCTACATAATAAACCCATAGTAACCTACATAATAAACCCATAGTAACCTACATAATGAACCCATAGTAACCTACACAATGAACCCATAGTAACCTATAGAATGAACCCATAGTAACCTACATAATGAACCCATAGTAACCTACATAATAAACCCATAGTAACCTACATAATAAACCCATAGTAACCTACACAATGAACCCATAGTAACCTATAGAATGAACCCATAGTAACCTACATAATGAACCCATAGTAACCTACATAATAAACCCATAGTAACCTACATAATAAACCCATAGTAACCTACATAATAAACCCATAGTAACCTACACAATGAACCCATAGTAACCTATAGAATAAACCCATAGTAACCTATAGAATGAATCCATAGTAACCTACATAATGAACCCATAGTAACCTACATAATAAACCCATAGTAACCTACATAATAAACCCATAGTAACCTACATAATAAACCCATAGTAACCTACACAATGAACCCATAGTAAGCTATAGAATGAACCCATAGTTACCTACATAATGAATCCATAGTAACCTATAGAATGAACCCATAGTAACCTACATAATAAACCCATAGTAACCTACATAATAAATCCATAGTAACCTATAGAATGAATCCATAGTAACCTACATAATGAACCCATAGTAACCTATAGAATAAACCCATAGTAACCTATAGAATGAGTCCATAGTAACCTACACAATGAACCCATAGTAACCTATAGAATGAATCCATAGCACAGACAAAATGCAATGTAGGCAGTGAGGGATCAATTATGCTTTCACCACTACACGCTTCAAAGAGAAGCCATGACATCCTATTGAAAAGGATGACAAAAAGACCCACCCCTATTCCAACCAATCAAGGAAAAGTACATTGTGTCTGGACCTATAGCGTCGCTTTACGAAGCGTTCTAAATGTCAGCGCTCTCAACTCTTATTGGTCGATTTCTGCTGTACATAATAACTTGCTCGCTCGGCAGGCGCTCGTGATGTGCACGCATCAAATTGAAGCCGTGGACGTCACAGGTACCGGATTATCCAACTCAGAGTGATTTCGGTCTAAGGTTCTAAAGCTCGGGTCTTACCGATAAACATGGCGCCTTCCTTAGTCTTCTCCGCGGCCAGCGCAGCTCCCTCCTTGGTCTTCTCCGCGGCCATAGCCATGCCGTCTTTAGCTTTGGACAACCCTTTCATGAACACATCCATCTCGACCCTGGTCCTGGAGCTCTGGAGAGATGCAAAGAACCATGAATCACGTCCCATGTAGTCTATTGTATCGGCCTATAGTCCTATACCGTAGTAATGTGGTAGGCCCAGAACTAGTTACATGCTAACGGGTATCTAAATCTAAAGAAGAAGAAACAAAAGTCCTGAAGCAGCGCGTTGTAATTATGTATGATGAATTATTTTGTATTCGGTGGGTCCTGGAGATCTGGAGAGGAGGGAATGGGATCTCATTACAACACTGATTGTCAGTAGTTTACCATGCGTTATTATATACAGTTATATGGCACTAGTTACACGGTAATGAATGACTGTTTTTGACGGATTGATTGCGCTGGAGAGAGATGGGTAGACATACCCAATGAAATGATAACTGTCCATGGTGCTGAAAGAGCGCCTTTTAATGACGTATTCTGAATGAGTTTTTTCGGTATTTCTCGGTTATGGACTGTAGATGAGGAGGATGTTAGTAGCTTAACGCAAGTAACTAGCTTTCACTGTTTCCCCCTTTCTCTTTCGTGTTTTCTACCTTCTAGTACCATAGATGTCACTTTGTGTCTAGATTTTCATTGGTTGCGATGACGGAAGAATGGGGATTGGAGGAAGCCTCCGGTCTCCGTTCACAGTTGGCCTCGATAGCCGAACCTCTCTGCCACAGACCAGTCATTATAGTAAAGGCCGTTTTTTATTTTTTTCTCGCACCTCCTCCCTTCTCTTTCTCCAAATGTCATGAAATATCCAGAGAGAGCGAGAGAAGGGGGAAAAATGTTTATATGAAATGGTTAAATGTGCTCGCGGTCATTAATTATTACTTGTAATATTACTCTTAATGTCCGCGCGAGCCGAGGACAAGTCAGGAAGTTAAATTTGAAATAGCGTCTATGTCATCTACCTATTTAACCAAGCGCATTACATGTGATATTGCCTAGCCCTGCTATTCTATGTGGGGGAAGGGGAGGGAGAAAACTACGTGATGCTCATCACGGGCAACAAGAACAATATGTATTTTGTCAATAAATACGTATATATCTACAGGGTAGAATATGACATAAAACAAATATTTCTATTCATTTTTTAAAATCAAATAGACGATTTAATCAATCATTTCGACGTGTTAATATTATAATAATTATTAGGCTACTGTACCTTATAGAGAACGCCCATTCAGGAAATATGTCTCGTCAATTTTCTCATCAAATGCAACAATTGCTCTTTCGGCCTTTCATCTGGTTTCCATTTGACACTGATTTAATTCAACGTGTTGGTTATCTATAATTGACACGGATCAGTTACATAATAAACTAAAATATTTGTAGCCTTCAATGACCCCCCCCTCCCTCCTATAAAACGTACCGTTATAATGTCGATATTATTTCCATACACCCTCCTAAATGTTTTTCCTTTCTCTCGACGCCAAACACAATTATCACAACAAACATCATGAAATCCTCTTACCTTTTCTTTACAAAGATGACTTGTTTCCTCAAGGTTCTATTGGCCAGCTGATTGAAATATCGCCTAGAACGGGAGCTGCTGTCAGTAACGGATCTCTAGGTAGGTGGGCCTTCCTCGGGATTGTCTGTCTGTCGACCAATAGGAAGCGACTGATCACGTAGCCCCCTTGTTCATTGATCATTCCAACAGCACGACACAAACATCACTATCATCATCATCATCATCATCGTGACCATCAACAATATAGTCTTTACCCCTTTAAAATAGAAAACACATAACATCATTTGTTATTATGAGTATGTGTCCGACAGACAATTAATCAAAGTAGTATTAGCAACAGCAGTGGTAGTATCAGCAATGCTGCCAATTGTAAGATGATTATCAATGTTCTGAAAATGTTCTCTAACTGAAAAATGTTCTCTAACTGAAAATGGGGAACTAACGGATTATACTGTTATGTCGTTTGTTTCATTTGTTTTGCACGTGTACGGAGTGAGGATGGGCAATTATGTGCTGTGACGACGTGAAACGGAGAGAGCCGATAGAGAGAAGGAGGGTGAGAAAGAGTGGAACCCCCCCCTTTTGCCCACATCAATTCCCCCTTGGTCAAGAAGAGCGGTGACTTGATGACTTCAGGCCATCCAGTAGAAGTGCCTTATTGATTACTTTGAAATTAGGAGAAATAGAAAAGCTTTCAGGCAGTTCCCGAGGTGTGACTTTCAAACTATTGGACTCGTGAATACTGTAATGTGGTCTTCCATCAGCTGTTTCTGCCTGCTAGTTTAACTACCGCCGCCAGAACTGCGCTGTCCATGGTTCCGCACGATATATGCTACTTACTCCAGGCTCTCAGGTTGGTTCTTAAAAGGTGTATGATTGATTCGTAGGTGGTGCAGAACCGATGATTCTTTTCACGCTGCCCATGTTTCTGAAAGTTAGTACGGGATCCCAGGCGGGGCCGTTCACGGTGCTGAAATGTACAGTAGACTGTAGGCCCTATGGTTTCACGTGGTGTTGAACAGAAAACAAATCCAGGTGGGGCTGTCAAGTGTCCTGAACGTTATATGAAAGACTCGCAGGTGGTACAGAACGGACAATGACAACGGGCGCTGTCCATGGTGCTGATTTTTTATAGTCAGCGTAGAAACAGGAAACAGGAAACTGCTCAAATAAAGGACAACAAACATGAAGCTCATAATAGGGCGGCCACCACGTGCCACCACGAGCCACCACGTGCCACCACGAGCCACCGCAGCATAGATTCTACAAGTGTCTGGTATGATGGGATGTTAATTGCTTAATTAGGAACTGTGTGGAAACACCTGTTTTTTTTTGTATTCCTCATTTCCATTATTTAGTCAGTTACCTGTATAAGGATTACTATGGCTGCTATGGGAGTCAGTGTGTAACAGAAGCCAATTAAACTACCCTCCTTACAAGGGTTTTATGTGCAGCAGTTAGCAATGTTCCTCTCTAAACTGTTCGCAGTAGCTCCGGGACCTCAGTTCCGGGACCTCAGCCCCGGGACTTCAGCTCCGGGACTGCCCATGCACAGTACACAGAGAGAAGCATGAGATTGAACTTCATCCACCGTTCTAGAGTGTCCCCTGTTTAACACTAATGACAGTTTCCCTTTACTGAGGCAGTTGTGATCGAATTGATGCAATATTAGCAGATTCCAACGCAACATACCGAAACAAAACAAACTATGCAAGAAATGTGGTCGTAGGCAGAATGCGTCAGAGTAAGATTATATTTATTGCTCACGACTCAGAGCTGCAGTAGGCCTATATGCAAATAGACCATTGCCATATATGGATCTGTGCCATTTTCTTAGAACTGGACTGGGTTTACAGGATGAGCGGTCGTGGGTAGATGAGCTTGTTTCGAGGTTAAAGCAAGAGCTGCATGTAGCCACGTGGGCACATTTTGTTCATATCCTTTGCTAGTTAGTGACTTATTAGTCCAGTTATAGGTCATTTGTAGTCAGCATTGGAGGAGTTGGTTGCTTCCTACAAGAGCACAAAATGTGTACATTTCTAGACATCTTTGAAAAGCAAGTCAGGGAAAGAGCTTTTTTTTCTGTCTTAAAGGGGCAGTGTTATATTTTTAGAGCAAGCTTGAATAAGCTAAGTAGCCAATAGGCAGATGGGTAGCATCATTTGTCTGATTCTCTCTACTAATGGTATGGGACTAATAATGCATTTTATTTTGTGAAGTGGTTTCTTGCATCAAACAACACAACATTTTCATTCACCTCCTTGTCTGAAGGACACGTGGATAATCAGGTTAATGTCAAGCCCTGCATGATTCTTTTCAAACGTCTCATGGAATGTAGACCTACATTGAACACCACACATTGTCTGCTCCTGTAGACTGACTGATAGAACAGCTATTTCCATGTTAGAGTGTTATGGGATGCATTTTCTCCACTGTTTTTTGAGGGTATGCCACTCAGGTAGGCCTACATTATGATCACATAGCCACAGTAGTCTACTTGACCACTGTTAAAAACTGTAACTTAAAGCAGGTACAGCCTCAGTGTTCACAGTAAAACTGTAACTTAAAGCGGGTGCAGCCTCAGTGTTCACAGTAAAACTGTAACTTAAAGCGAGTACAGCCTCAGTGTTCACAGTAAAACTGTAACTTAAAGCAGCTACAGCCTCAGTGTTCACAGTAAAACTGTAACTTAAAGCAGGTACAGCCTCAGTGTTCACAGTAAAACTGTAACTTAAAGTGGGTACAGCCTCAGTGTTCACAGTAAAACTGTAACTTAAAGCGGGTGCAGCCTCAGTGTTCACAGTAAAACTGTAACTTAAAGCGGGTACAGCCTCAGTGTTCACAGTAAAACTGTAACTTAAAGCGGGTGCAGCCTCAGTGTTCACAGTAAAACT
This sequence comes from Oncorhynchus masou masou, assembly GCF_036934945.1. Classification (NCBI taxonomy): domain Eukaryota; kingdom Metazoa; phylum Chordata; class Actinopteri; order Salmoniformes; family Salmonidae; genus Oncorhynchus; species Oncorhynchus masou. The sequence continues at coordinate 90,369,429 of NC_088243.1, read as the reverse complement.
GTAACTTAAAGCGGGTGCAGCCTCAGTGTTCACAGTAAAACTGTAACTTAAAGCAGGTACAGCCTCAGTGTTCACAGTAAAACTGTAACTTAAAGCGGGTCCAGCCTCAGTGTTCACAGTAAAACTGTAACTTAAAGCGGGTACAGCCTCAGTGTTCACAGTAAAACTGTAACTTAAAGCAGCTACAGCCTCAGTGTTCACAGTAAAACTGTAACTTAAAGCGGGTGCAGCCTCAGTGTTCACAGTAAAACTGTAACTTAAAGCGGGTACAGCCTCAGTGTTCACAGTAAAACTGTAACTTAAAGCGGGTCCAGCCTCAGTGTTCACAGTAAAACTGTAACTTAAAGCGGGTGCAGCCTCAGTGTTCACAGTAAAACTGTAACTTAAAGCAGGTCCAGCCTCAGTGTTCACAGTAAAACTGTAACTTAAAGCGGGTGCAGCCTCAGTGTTCACAGTAAAACTGTAACTTAAAGCGGGTCCAGCCTCAGTGTTCACAGTAAAACTGTAACTTAAAGCGGGTGCAGCCTCAGTGTTCACAGTAAAACTGTAACTTAAAGCGGGTCCAGCCTCAGTGTTCACAGTAAAACTGTAACTTAAAGCGGGTGCAGCCTCAGTGTTCACAGTAAAACTGTAACTTAATGCGGGTCCAGCCTCAGTGTTCACAGTACAACTGTAACTTAAAGCGGGTGCAGCCTCAGTGTTCACAGTAAAACTGTAACTTAAAGCGGGTGCAGCCTCAGTGTTCACAGTAAAACTGTAACTTAAAGCAGGTCCAGCCTCAGTGTTCACAGTAAAACTGTAACTTAAAGCGGGTGCAGCCTCAGTGTTCACAGTAAAACTGTAACTTAAAGCAGGTACAGCCTCAGTGTTCACAGTAAAACTGTAACTTAAAGCAGGTACAGCCTCAGTGTTCACAGTAAAACTGTAACTTAAAGCAGGTCCAGCATCAGTGTTCACAGTAAAACTGTAACTTAAAGCAGGTACAGCATCAGTGTTCACAGTAAAACTGTAACTTAAAGCGGGTCCAGCCTCAGTGTTCACAGTAAAACTGTAACTTAAAGCAGGTACAGCCTCAGTGCTCACAGTAAAACTGTAACTTAAAGCAGGTCCAGCATCAGTGTTCACAGTAAAACTGTAACTTAAAGCAGGTACAGCCTCAGTGTTCACAGTAAAACTGTAACTTAAAGCGGGTGCAGCCTCAGTGTTCACAGTAAAACTGTAACTTAAAGCAGGTCCAGCCTCAGTGTTCACAGTAAAACTGTAACTTAAAGCGGGTGCAGCCTCAGTGTTCACAGTAAAACTGTAACTTAAAGCGGGTCCAGCCTCAGTGTTCACAGTAAAACTGTAACTTAAAGCAGGTACTGCCTCAGTGTTCACAGTAAAACTGTAACTTAAAGCAGGTACAGCCTCAGTGTTCACAGTAAAACTGTAACTTAAAGCAGGTACAGCCTCAGTGTTCACAGTAAAACTGTAACTTAGTGGGTACAGCCTCAGTGTTCACAGTAAAACTGTAACTTAAAGCAGGTAGAGCCTCAGTGTTCACAGTAAAACTGTAACTTAAAGCAGCTACAGCCTCAGTGTTCACAGTAAAACTGTAACTTAAAGTGGGTACTGCCTCAGTGTTCACAGTAAAACTGTAACTTAAAGCGGGTACAGCCTCAGTGTTCACAGTAAAACTGTAACTTAAAGCAGCTACAGCCTCAGTGTTCACAGTAAAACTGTAACTTAAAGCGGGTCCAGCCTCAGTGTTCACAGTAAAACTGTAACCTAAAGCGGGTCCAGCCTCAGTGCTCACAGTAAAACTGTAACTTAAAGCGGGTGCAGCCTCAGTGTTCACAGTAAAACTGTAACTTAAAGCAGGTACAGCCTCAGTGTTCACAGTAAAACTGTAACTTAAAGCAGGTACAGCCTCAGTGTTCACAGTAAAACTGTAACTTAAAGCAGGTACAGCCTCAGTGTTCACAGTAAAACTGTAACTTAAAGCGGGTGCAGCCTCAGTGTTCACAGTAAAACTGTAACTTAAAGCGGGTACAGCCTCAGTGTTCACAGTAAAACTGTAACTTAAAGCGGGTGCAGCCTCAGTGTTCACAGTAAAACTGTAACTTAAAGCGGGTACAGCCTCAGTGTTCACAGTAAAACTGTAACTTAAAGCAGGTACAGCCTCAGTGTTCACAGTAAAACTGTAACTTAAAGCGGGTGCAGCCTCAGTGTTCACAGTAAAACTGTAACTTAAAGCAGGTCCAGCCTCAGTGTTCACAGTAAAACTGTAACTTAAAGCGGGTGCAGCCTCAGTGTTCACAGTAAAACTGTAACTTAAAGCGGGTCCAGCCTCAGTGTTCACAGTAAAACTGTAACTTAAAGCAGGTACTGCCTCAGTGTTCACAGTAAAACTGTAACTTAAAGCAGGTACAGCCTCAGTGTTCACAGTAAAACTGTAACTTAAAGCAGGTACAGCCTCAGTGTTCACAGTAAAACTGTAACTTAGTGGGTACAGCCTCAGTGTTCACAGTAAAACTGTAACTTAAAGCAGGTAGAGCCTCAGTGTTCACAGTAAAACTGTAACTTAAAGCAGCTACAGCCTCAGTGTTCACAGTAAAACTGTAACTTAAAGTGGGTACTGCCTCAGTGTTCACAGTAAAACTGTAACTTAAAGCGGGTGCAGCCTCAGTGTTCACAGTAAAACTGTAACTTAAAGAGGGGACAGCCTCAGTGTTCACAGTAAAACTATAACTTAAAGCAGGTCCAGCCTCAGTGTTCACAGTAAAACTGTAACTTAAAGTGGGTACAGCCTCAGTGTTCACAGTAAAACTATAACTTAAAGCAGGTCCAGCCTCAGTGTTCACAGTAAAACTGTAACTTAAAGCGGGTACAGCCTCAGTGTTCACAGTAAAACTGTAACTTAAAGCGGGTGCAGCCTCAGTGTTCACAGTAAAACTGTAACTTAAAGCGGGTACAGCCTCAGTGTTCACAGTAAAACTGTAACTTAAAGCAGGTACAGCCTCAGTGCTCACAGTAAACGCTCGCTGAAAGTTGTACAGAATTTTCACAACGCTCAAGTTTGTGGTCAGCAGATCTGAAATTTGCTCAGGGACCCAAAAAGAATTAGAGGGAACATTGGTTGTTAGTGAATGTAGCGATGAAGGGGAAATTACTTCCTTAGTCACAGCTGCCCTCTGGTGGTGAAACTGAAACATTACATGGAAAGCTGCTACACCATTCAAAGCAAACAAACCTCTGGAATAAACATTACAATGTTATGTTTCTGTGTATTACACATGTTCTTCATGAGAAACATGTCGCAATTTATCCATCTTTTCTTTATTATTTTCTGAATTGACTGGCATTGAAATAGAATTGATCCCAACCCTGGTGTTCATCAAAACATCCAAAAATCATAACTGTGAGAAATACTAAGTTGGATAGTTGTGTCATTCTCTGGTGAACAACACCATTATTCTGACTGTATAAATCCTCCAGCAACCCTGGTGAACAACACCATTATTCTGATTATAAATCCTCCAGCACATCTCACACTTCATCACTACGTCAGGTATTACTGTACTCCTGGTTCAAATGTCACTCTATTCCCTATATAGTTTACTACTTCTGGTCATTTGGAAGACCCCCCTGCTCTGCTGACTCTTCTGGGTCCCCAGGTGACCCCCCTGCTCTGCTGATTCTTCTGGGTCCCCAGGAGACCCCCCTGCTCTGCTGACTATTCTGGGTCCCAAGGAGACCCCCCTGCTCTGCTGACTCTTCTGGGTCCCCAGGAGACCCCCCTGCTCTGCTGACTATTCTGGGTCCCCAGGTGACCCCCCTGCTCTGCTGACTCTTCTGGGTCCCCAGGAGACCCCCCTGCTCTGCTGACTCTTCTGGGTCCCAAGGAGACCCCCCTGCTCTGCTGACTCTTCTGGGTCCCCAGGAGACCCCCCTGCTCTGCTGACTATTCTGGGTCCCCAGGTGACCCCCCTGCTCTGCTGACTCTTCTGGGTCCCCAGGAGACCCCCCTGCTCTGCTGACTCTTCTGGGTCCCCAGGAGACCCACCTGCTCTGCTGACTCTTCTGGGTCCCCAGGAGACCCACCTGCTCTGCTGACTCTTCTGGGTCCCCAGGTGACCCCCCTGCTCTGCTGATTCTTCTGGGTCCCCAGGAGACCCACCTGCTCTGCTGACTCTTCTGGGTCCCAGGCTATGTGTCCTGTGTCTACCTTCAGACAGGCCCTGGTATACTAGGAGGATATGTCCATATCTCCAAGGTACTGGACTACAGAGCTCAGGAGAGAGATAACAATATTTCACACACACACACACACACACACACACACACACACACACACACACACACACAGACACAGACACAGACACAGACACACACACACACACACACACACACACACACACACACACACACACACACACACACACACACACACACAGACACAGACACAGACACACACACACACACACACACACACACACAGACACACACACACACACACACACACACACACACACACACACACACACACACACACACACACACACACACACACACACACACACACACACACACACACACACACACACACACACACACACACACACACACACAGACAGACACACACACACACACACACACACACACACACACACACACACACACACACACACACACACACACACACACACACACACACACACACACACACACACACACACACACACACACACACACACACACAGCAGCTCTGTGGTGTCTAGCTTAATGTTTTTCCCCAGAAACCTTCTGGTAACTTAGAGAAGTTCCTGGAATCAAACCTTCTCTTTAATCCTCTCTAGTACAGTTAAATTACAAACGAAGAGGATGTATTCAATGAATTGACAGTTACAGGACGAATATAGTTATTTTCTGTCGGTCATCGTAAACTTCTGTACTGAGCCAACAAACCCAACTAGGTCGACACCTAGATTCTTTACAGCCACCCAATAACTCTGTGTGGTGCTGTAACTTCAAATCCGTCAACCTGTCACGTTATATGTGCTGAGTTTGTCTTGACACGGGCTGAGACTGTCTGGACACGGGCTGAGGCTGTCTTGACACGGGCTGAGACTGTCTGGACACGGGCTGAGACTGTCTGGACACGGGCTGAGACTGTCTTGACACGGGCTGAGGCTGTCTGGACACGGGCTGAGGCTGTCTTGACACGGGCTGAGGCTGTCTGGACACGGGCTGAGGCTGTCTTGACACGGGCTGAGGCTGTCTTGACACGGGCTGAGGCTGTCTTGACACGGGCTGAGGCTGTCTTGACACGGGCTGAGGCTGTCTTGACACGGGCTGAGGCTGTCTTGACACGGGCTGAGGCTGTCTTGACACGGGCTGAGACTGTCTGGACACGGGCTGAGGCTGTCTTGACACGGGCTGAGACTGTCTGGACACGGGCTGAGGCTGTCTTGACACGGGCTGAGACTGTCTGGACACGGGCTGAGACTGTCTGGACACGGGCTGAGACTGTCTGGACACGGGCTGAGGCTGTCTTGACACGGGCTGAGACTGTCTGGACACGGGCTGAGACTGTCTGGACACGGGCTGAGACTGTCTTGACACGGGCTGAGACTGTCTGGACACGGGCTGAGACTGTCTGGACACGGGCTGAGACTGTCTGGACACGGGCTGAGACTGTCTGGACACGGGCTGAGGCTGTCTGGACACGGGCTGAGACTGTCTGGACACGGGCTGAGACTGTCTGGACACGGGCTGAGGCTGTCTGGACACGGGCTGAGACTGTCTGGACACGGGCTGAGACTGTCTGGACACGGGCTGAGACTGTCTGGACACGGGCTGAGACTGTCTTGACACGGGCTGAGGCTGTCTGGACACGGGCTGAGGCTGTCTGGACACGGGCTGAGGCTGTCTTGACACGGGCTGAGGCTGTCTTGACACGGGCTGAGGCTGTCTTGACACGGGCTGAGACTGTCTGGACACGGGCTGAGGCTGTCTTGACACGGGCTGAGACTGTCTGGACACGGGCTGAGACTGTCTGGACACGGGCTGAGACTGTCTGGACACGGGCTGAGGCTGAGACTGTCTGGACACGGGCTGAGACTGTCTGGACACGGGCTGAGACTGTCTGGACACGGGCTGAGACTGTCTGGACACGGGCTGAGACTGTCTGGACACGGGCTGAGACTGTCTGGACACGGGCTGAGACTGTCTGGACACGGGCTGAGACTGTCTTGACACGGGCTGAGGCTGTCTTGACACGGGCTGAGACTGTCTGGACACGGGCTGAGGCTGTCTTGACACGGGCTGAGACTGTCTGGACACGGGCTGAGGCTGTCTTGACACGGGCTGAGGCTGTCTTGACACGGGCTGAGGCTGTCTTGACACGGGCTGAGGCTGTCTTGACACGGGCTGAGGCTGTCTTGACACGGGCTGAGACTGTCTGGACACGGGCTGAGACTGTCTTGACACAGGCTGAGACTGTCTGGACACGGGCTGAGACTGTCTGGACACGGGCTGAGGCTGTCTTGACACGGGCTGAGACTGTCTGGACACGGGCTGAGGCTGTCTTGACACGGGCTGAGACTGTCTGGACACGGGCTGAGACTGTCTGGACACGGGCTGAGACTGTCTGGACACGGGCTGAGACTGTCTGGACACGGGCTGAGACTGTCTGGACACGGGCTGAGGCTGAGACTGTCTGGACACGGGCTGAGACTGTCTGGACACGGGCTGAGACTGTCTGGACACGGGCTGAGACTGTCTGGACACGGGCTGAGACTGTCTGGACACGGGCTGAGACTGTCTGGACACGGGCTGAGACTGTCTGGACACGGGCTGAGACTGTCTGGACACGGGCTGAGACTGTCTGGACACGGGCTGAGACTGTCTGGACACGGGCTGAGACTGTCTTGACACGGGCTGAGGCTGTCTTGACACGGGCTGAGACTGTCTGGACACGGGCTGAGGCTGTCTTGACACGGGCTGAGACTGTCTGGACACGGGCTGAGGCTGTCTTGACACGGGCTGAGGCTGTCTTGACACGGGCTGAGGCTGTCTTGACACGGGCTGAGGCTGTCTTGACACGGGCTGAGGCTGTCTTGACACGGGCTGAGACTGTCTGGACACGGGCTGAGACTGTCTTGACACAGGCTGAGACTGTCTGGACACGGGCTGAGACTGTCTGGACACGGGCTGAGGCTGTCTTGACACGGGCTGAGACTGTCTGGACACGGGCTGAGGCTGTCTTGACACGGGCTGAGACTGTTTGGACACGGGCTGAGACTGTCTGGACACGGGCTGAGACTGTCTGGACACGGGCTGAGACTGTCTGGACACGGGCTGAGACTGTCTGGACACGGGCTGAGGCTGAGACTGTCTGGACACGGGCTGAGACTGTCTGGACACGGGCTGAGACTGTCTGGACACGGGCTGAGACTGTCTGGACACGGGCTGAGACTGTCTGGACACGGGCTGAGACTGTCTGGACACGGGCTGAGACTGTCTGGACACGGGCTGAGACTGTCTGGACACGGGCTGAGACTGTCTGGACACGGGCTGAGACTGTCTGGACACGGGCTGAGACTGTCTGGACACGGGCTGAGACTGAGACTGTCTGGACATGGGCTGAGACTGTCTGGACACGGGCTGAGACTGTCTGGACACGGGCTGAGACTGTCTGGACACGGGCTGAGACTGTCTTGACACGGGCTGAGGCTGTCTGGACACGGGCTGAGGCTGTCTTGACACGGGCTGAGGCTGTCTTGACACGGGCTGAGGCTGTCTTGACACGGGCTGAGGCTGTCTTGACACGGGCTGAGGCTGTCTTGACACGGGCTGAGGCTGTCTTGACACGGGCTGAGGCTGTCTTGACACGGGCTGAGACTGTCTGGACACGGGCTGAGGCTGTCTTGACACGGGCTGAGACTGTCTGGACACGGGCTGAGGCTGTCTTGACACGGGCTGAGGCTGTCTTGACACGGGCTGAGACTGTCTGGACACGGGCTGAGGCTGTCTTGACACGGGCTGAGACTGTCTGGACACGGGCTGAGACTGTCTGGACACGGGCTGAGACTGTCTGGACACGGGCTGAGACTGTCTTGACACGGGCTGAGACTGTCTGGACACGGGCTGAGGCTGTCTGGACACGGGCTGAGGCTGTCTTGACACGGGCTGAGGCTGTCTTGACACGGGCTGAGGCTGTCTTGACACGGGCTGAGGCTGTCTTGACACGGGCTGAGGCTGTCTTGACACGGGCTGAGGCTGTCTTGACACGGGCTGAGGCTGTCTTGACACGGGCTGAGGCTGTCTTGACACGGGCTGAGACTGTCTGGACACGGGCTGAGACTGTCTGGACACGGGCTGAGGCTGTCTTGACACGGGCTGAGACTGTCTGGACACGGGCTGAGGCTGTCTTGACACGGGCTGAGACTGTCTGGACACGGGCTGAGACTGTCTGGACACGGGCTGAGACTGTCTGGACACGGGCTGAGACTGTCTGGACACGGGCTGAGACTGTCTGGACACGGGCTGAGGCTGAGACTGTCTGGACACGGGCTGAGACTGTCTTGACACGGGCTGAGACTGTCTGGACACGGGCTGAGACTGTCTGGACACGGGCTGAGACTGTCTGGACACGGGCTGAGACTGAGACTGTCTGGACACGGGCTGAGACTGTCTGGACACGGGCTGAGACTGTCTTGACACGGGCTGAGACTGTCTGGACACGGGCTGAGACTGTCTGGACACGGGCTGAGACTGTCTGGACACGGGCTGAGACTGTCTGGACACGGGCTGAGACTGTCTGGACACGGGCTGAGACTGTCTGGACACGGGCTGAGACTGTCTGGACACGGGCTGAGACTGTCTGGACACGGGCTGAGACTGTCTGGACACGGGCTGAGGCTGTCTTGACACGGGCTGAGGCTGTCTTGACACGGGCTGAGGCTGTCTTGACACGGGCTGAGGCTGTCTTGACACGGGCTGAGGCTGTCTTGACACGGGCTGAGACTGTCTGGACACGGGCTGAGACTGTCTTGACACAGGCTGAGACTGTCTGGACACGGGCTGAGACTGTCTGGACACGGGCTGAGGCTGTCTTGACACGGGCTGAGACTGTCTGGACACGGGCTGAGGCTGTCTGGACACGGGCTGAGGCTGTCTTGACACGGGCTGAGACTGTCTGGACACGGGCTGAGACTGTCTGGACACGGGCTGAGGCTGTCTTGACACGGGCTGAGACTGTCTGGACACGGGCTGAGACTGTCTGGACACGGGCTGAGACTGTCTGGACACGGGCTGAGACTGTCTGGACACGGGCTGAGACTGTCTGGACACGGGCTGAGGCTGAGACTGTCTGGACACGGGCTGAGACTGTCTGGACACGGGCTGAGGCTGTCTTGACACGGGCTGAGACTGTCTGGACACGGGCTGAGACTGTCTGGACACGGGCTGAGACTGTCTGGACACGGGCTGAGACTGTCTGGACACGGGCTGAGACTGTCTGGACACGGGCTGAGGCTGAGACTGTCTGGACACGGGCTGAGACTGTCTGGACACGGGCTGAGACTGTCTGGACACGGGCTGAGACTGTCTGGACACGGGCTGAGACTGTCTGGACACGGGCTGAGACTGTCTGGACACGGGCTGAGTCTGTCTTGACACGGGCTGAGACTGTCTGGACACGGGCTGAGACTGTCTGGACACGGGCTGAGACTGTCTGGACACGGGCTGAGGCTGTCTTGACACGGGCTGAGACTGTCTGGACACGGGCTGAGACTGTCTGGACACGGGCTGAGGCTGAGACTGTCTGGACACGGGCTGAGACTGTCTGGACACGGGCTGAGACTGTCTGGACACGGGCTGAGACTGTCTGGACACGGGCTGAGACTGTCTGGACACGGGCTGAGACTGTCTGGACACGGGCTGAGACTGTCTGGACACGGGCTGAGACTGTCTGGACACGGGCTGAGACTGTCTGGACACGGGCTGAGACTGTCTGGACACGGGCTGAGACTGTCTGGACACGGGCTGAGACTGTCTGGACACGGGCTGAGACTGTCTGGACACGGGCTGAGACTGTCTTGACACGGGCTGAGACTGTCTGGACACGGGCTGAGACTGTCTGGACACGGGCTGAGACTGTCTGGACACGGGCTGAGGCTGTCTTGACACGGGCTGAGGCTGTCTTGACACGGGCTGAGGCTGTCTTGACACGGGCTGAGGCTGTCTTGACACGGGCTGAGGCTGTCTTGACACGGGCTGAGGCTGTCTTGACACGGGCTGAGACTGTCTGGACACGGGCTGAGACTGTCTTGACACGGGCTGAGACTGTCTGGACACGGGCTGAGGCTGTCTTGACACGGGCTGAGACTGTCTGGACACGGGCTGAGACTGTCTGGACACGGGCTGAGGCTGTCTTGACACGGGCTGAGACTGTCTGGACACGGGCTGAGGCTGTCTTGACACGGGCTGAGACTGTCTGGACACGGGCTGAGACTGTCTGGACACGGGCTGAGACTGTCTTGACACGGGCTGAGACTGTCTGGACACGGGCTGAGACTGTCTGGACACGGGCTGAGACTGTCTGGACACGGGCTGAGACTGTCTTGACACGGGCTGAGGCTGTCTTGACACGGGCTGAGACTGTCTGGACACGGGCTGAGACTGTCTGGACACGGGCTGAGACTGTCTGGACACGGGCTGAGACTGTCTGGACACGGGCTGAGACTGTCTGGACACGGGCTGAGACTGTCTGGACACGGGCTGAGACTGTCTGGACACGGGCTGAGACTGCTCTCTGCAGGAGGATTTACAGCATTTTGGCCCACAAGTCATTTCCCTGTGACACAGTAGATCAGTGCTGACTCCCAGGCAGGGAGGAAGAGAGACAGGAAGGAAGGAAGAGAGACAGGAAGGGAGGAAGAGAGACGGGAAGGGGGGAAGAGAGACAGGAAGGGAGGAAGAGAGATGAGATGGGAAGGGGGGAAGAGAGACAGGAAGGGAGGAAGAGAGACAGAAAGGGAGGATGTGTGTTGAAGCTATAGAACCAGAACCAGACATGCTGCAGGATGGGGAGGAGAGAGGTGGTATTACAGCAGAACCAGAACCAGACATGATGCAGGATGGGGAGGAGAGAGCAGGGTATTACAGCAGAACCAGAACCAGACATGCTGCAGGATGGGGAGGAGAGAGGTGGGTATTAGAGGCACAGCAGAACCAGAACCAGAACCAGACATGCTGCAGGATGGGGAGGGGAGAGGTGGGTATTACAGCAGAACCAGAACCAGACATGATGCAGGATGGGGAGGAGAGAGCAGGGTATTACAGCAGAACCAGAACCAGACATGATGCAGGATGGGGAGGGGAGAGGTGGTATTACAGCAGAACCAGAACCAGACATGATGCAGGATGGGGAGGGGAGAGGTGGTACTACAGCAGAACCAGAACCAGACATGCTGCAGGATGGGGAGGGGAGAGGTGGTACTACAGCAGAACCAGAACCAGACATGCTGCAGGATGGGGAGGAGAGAGGTGGGTATTAGAGGCACAGCAGAACCAGAACCAGAACCAGACATGCTGCAGGATGGGGAGGGGAGAGGTGGTACTACAGCAGAACCAGAACCAGACATGCTGCAGGATGGGGATGGGAGAGGTGGTACTACAGCAGAACCAGAACCAGACATGATGCAGGATGGGGAGGGGAGAGGTGGTACTACAGCAGAACCAGAACCAGACATGCTGCAGGATGGGGAGGGGAGAGGTGGTATTACAGCAGAACCAGAACCAGACATGCTGCAGGATGGGGAGGAGAGAGGTGGGTATTAGAGGCACAGCAGAACCAGAACCAGAACCAGACATGCTGCAGGATGGGGAGGGGAGAGGTGGTATTACAGCAGAACCAGAACCAGACATGCTGCAGGATGGGGAGGGGAGAGGTGGTACTACAGCAGAACCAGAACCAGACATGCTGCAGGATGGGGAGGAGAGAGGTGGTATTACAGCAGAACCAGAACCAGACATGCTGCAGGATGGGGAGGAGGTGGGTATTACAGCAGAACCAGAACCAGACATGCTGCAGGATGGGGAGGAGGTGGGTATTACAGCAGAACCAGAACCAGACATGCTGCAGGATGGGGAGGAGGTGGGTATTACATGCATACTGAATGGCCTTCGCTGGTGTGTACTATCAGAACCCACCACTAGGGGGAGACAAAGACTGATCCTTTTCCCGAAGGCTTGTAATTTGTCATTGACAGAGACCAGTGGTGACCAGACCAGTACAGTCTAAACCAACCGGTAACAGATGATTGATTGCAGCGGTGTGAAATGTTTCTACGCGGTGGTGTTGTACTACCCTCGACACTCAGACATGCTAACTGGCTTCGATTGAATACAGTCCATAGCCCTATTTCATTTAGATGTAAAGTCAAATCCTTTTTCCATCGAGTCCATATACAAGGTGCTACTCTGTCAAGTGACTGTATTGATCTGAGCTGTAGAGTAGCAGAGCGTTGACTCAATCTGCACCACAAATGGCACCCTATTCCCTTTCTAGTGCACTACATTTGACCCATAAGTTGTGAACTATATTTACTTTATTTTTTAAACTTTTATTTAACTAGGCAAGTCAGTTTTAAGAACACATTCTTATTTACAAGGACGGCCTAGGAACAGTGGGTTAACTGCCTTGTTCGGGGGCAGAACGACAAATTTTGACCTTGTCAGCTCGGGGATTCGATCTAGCAACCTTTCGGTTACTAGTCCAACCCTCTAAACACTAGGCTACCCTGCCGCCTCTACACTCTAACCACTAGGCTACCCTGCCACCTCTACACTCTAACCACTAGGCTACCCTGCCGCCTTTAAACTCTAACCACTAGGCTACCCTGCCGCCTCTACACTCTAACCACTAGGCTACCCTGCCGCCTCTACACTCTAACCACTAGGCTACTCTGCCGCCTCTACACTCTAACCACTAGCCTACCCTGCCGCCTCTACACTCTAACCACTAGGCTACCCTGCCGCCTCTACACTCTAACCACTAGGCTACTCTGCCGCCTCTACACTCTAACCACTAGCCTACCCTGCCGCCTCTACACTCTAACCACTAGGATACCCTGCCGCCTCTACACTCTAACCACTAGGATACCCTGCTGCCTCAACACTCTAACCACTAGGCTACCCTGCCCCCTCTACACTCTAACCACTAGGCTACCTGCCACCTCTACACTCTAACCACTAGGCTACCTGCCGCCTCTACACTCTAACCACTAGGCTACCCTGCCCCCTCTACACTCTAACCACTAGGATACCCTGCCGCCTCTACGCTCTAACCACTAGGCTACCCTGCCGTCTCTTCACTCTAACCACTAGGCTACTCTGCCGCCTCTACACTCTAACCACTAGCCTACCCTGCCGGCTCTACACTCTAACCACTAGGCTACCTGCCGCCTCTACACTCTAACCACTAGGCTACACTGCCGCCTCTACACTCTAACCACTAGCCTACCCTGCCGCCTCTACACTCTAACCACTAGGAGACCCTGCCGCCTCTACACTCTAACCACTAGGCTACCCTGCCGCCTCTACACTCTAACCACTAGGAGACCCTGCCGCCTCTACACACTAACCACTAGGCTGCCCTGCCGCCTCTACACTCTAACCACTAGGCTACCCTGCCGCCTCTACACTCTAACCACTAGGCTACCCTGCCGCCTCTACACTCTAACCACTAGGCTACCCTGCCGCCTCTACACTCTAACCACTAGGAGACCCTGCCGCCTCTACACACTAACCACTAGGCTTCCCTGCCGCCTCTACACTCTAACCACTAGGCTACCCTGCCGCCTCTACACTCTAACCACTAGGCTACCCTGCCGCCTCTACACTCTAACCACTAGGCTACCCTCCTGCCTCTACACTCTAACCACTAGGCTACCCTCCTGCCTCAACACTCTAACCACTAGGCTACCTGCCTCCTCTACACTCTAACCACTAGGCTACCCTGCTGCCTCAACACTCTAGAACAAACCCTAACAACCTAGAACCAACCCTAACAACCTAGAACTAACCCTAACAACCTAGAACCAACCCTAATAACCTAGAACCAACCCTAACAACCTATAACCAACCCTAACAACCTATAACCAACCCTAATAGCCTATAACCAACCCTAACAACCTAGATCCAACCCTAACAACCTAGAACCAACCCTAATAACCTAGAATCAACCATAACAACCTAGAACCAACCCTAATAACCTAGAACCATCCCTAACAACCTAGAACCAACCTTAACAACCTAGAACCAACCCTAATATCCTAGAACCAACCCTAACAACCTAGAACCAACCCGAATAACCCTAGATGTCACGCCCTGGTCTTAGTATTTTGGGTTTTCTTTATTATTTTGGTCAGGCCAGGGTGTGACATGGGTTATTTATGTGGTGTTTTTGTCTTGTTTTTTTGTAGATCATGGGATTGTGGTTAGTGGGGTTGTCTAGAATAGTCTATGGCTGCCTGGAGTGGTTCTCAATCAGAGGCAGGTGTTTATCGTTGTCTCTGATTGGGAACCATATTTAGGCAGCCATATTCTTTGAGTGTTTCATGGGTGATTGTTCCTGTCTCTGTGTTACTTTGCATCAGATAAGCTCAGTCACTTTGGATTTTCTTTTTTCTTGGTTTTGGAAGAGAAGAGAACGAGTGCCATTCTCCTTGCGGAGATGGTGCAAAATACATCAACACGGTCGGTCCCTGGGATTGGGCTGGCCAACACGATTCGGTTTGTTTGGAAGGAGAAGGAGTTGGAGCCTTTAGGACGGGAAACTTTTGGAAGGACAATCTTGATGGGGATTCTAAAGCTGACAGTGAAGGACGTGTTTTGTTTCCAAGGCAACTCGTTGGAGGGAGCATACGACGTGGCACTAAATACAGAGGAGAAACATGATGATATCCTGAGAAGGGCGAGAGCAGTGGGAGGTGAGAGGCCGATGAGCCACTATGAAATAACAAGCCTGGCGAGGAACAACTTTAGGGTTGTAACTGTCAACACTTACAACCCATACGTTAAGGACGAAGAGGTGAGGGCCTTTCTGGGGAGATACATGGATAACGTCTCCTCAGCAAGGCACCTCAAAGACTCCCTTGGGTTTTGGAATGGGAGGAGAGGCTTCCAGGCCCTCCTCAGAGAGGACCCAAAGGGACATGGTGGCTACCTCCATCCTCCTGCTATGTTCTCCCTAGGGGCTGACAGGGGGACGTTGTTTTATGCACGTCAGCCCCAATTTTGCAGGCGCTGTATGGCCTACGGCCACATCTTCGCCTCGTGCAGCACAAGAAAATGCAGATTTTGTGGATCTGGGGAGCACGAGGCGAAGGATTGTGACGAGCCTAAGACGTGCCACGGGTGTTGCTCTTCAGCACACCTGTGGCGGGGGTGCCCGGCTCATCAGAGGTCATACGCGTCTGCGGCTGGGGGGGGTGCAGGAGCGGGGGATGGGGGAAGAAGAGGAGGGGAAGGAAGCATGCCTCATGACCAGAGTACAGGTCCAGAGGGGAAGGCGGCAAGGAAGGAGGAGGAGCAAGAAGCGGAGGATGGAAGAGAGAAGGAAATGGAAGGCACGGGAGTAGGAGAACCAGGAAAAGTGGCGGAAGAAGGCAAGTGAGTGGAGGCGCATGAGAGAGAAGAAAGCGAGGGAGGGGTGGTGGAGAAGGAGACGGTGGAAGAGCAAGTGGAGTGGGGGGAAAGTGCCCTGGTGGAAGAGATGAGGGGTATGGTGGAGGAGCTGGCGGGGGGGAGGGTGGTATCTCTCCACTGCCGCCATCACCAAAGAAGAGAGTGAAGAGGACGGTGCGATTGGCCGACAGTGAGAGAGAGGGGATGGCCAAGAGAGCGATGGGGGTGGGAGAAACCTCTCGGTTGCTGCTGGTTTCCCCAGGCCCTCAACTTCTGTTGGGTGGGGACACACCTAACAAGACTCAGGACTGGGTACAGGAGGAGGTGGGGAGTTTTTTTGTTCGGGGACTCAGCCTCCCCTATTTTTTTCCAAACTAGCTGCAGCGCTGTGGAGGAGGAGGGGTGTGGGAGTAGACCCAGGGTGCAGGACACCCCGGAGCCAAACACTATTCCTGCATCCTGGGATGGCGAGATGCAGGAAGAGACGTCGGGAGTACGGATGGTGTTCTCACCGGTAGATATGGAGCAGGGGAGCATCGGGTGAGTCTCCTGGTTTTGTTTTTTTCTGTCTGGGTTTAGTATTTGAGTGTATTACATGTTTTTATTTTATTCTTTCATGGGGTCTAATTTTACTTTTGTTAGTTCAAATGTAAGGCGTTTAAGGGATTTTGTTAAGAGGAGGGCGGTTTTTAGTTATCTGGAGGGTGTGGGGTTTGATTTTTGTTTGTTACAGGAGGTTCACCTGAGGGATGGAGGGGATGTTAGTAGGTTTAAGAGGGAGTGGGACAAGGGGGAGTCAGTTTGGGGTATTGGGGGGGTGCACTCATCGGGGGTAGGGATTTTGTGTGGGCACAGGGAGGTAAAAGTGGAGGGTTCTTTTGTGGTAATGCAGGGGAGGATTATAGGGGTGGATGTCACGATAAGGGATTGTAAATTTAGATTAGTGGTGGTGTATGGGCCACAGGTGGTGGCAGACAGGAGGGAGATGGTGGACTGTCTGTCGCCCCTGTGTGTCACAAATAGGAACTTAGTGACAGGGGGACTTTAATACAGATTTAGGAATAGGGGGGATAGCAGTGCAGGCGCCATCACCGGGCTAATGGGTTTCCATGGTCTGGTTGATGGTGGCCTGCACACTACTCCGAAAATGGACGGTCCTACATGGCGCAACTCCAGGGGGGTTACGCAGAGGCTCGACTATATTTTTGTACCCAGGTCTTTGGGTAAGTTGTCTGGGCGGCTGTTGCCTGTTTTCTTTTCGGATCACGACGGGGTGCTCCTGCAGGTGGGGTCACCTGTCTGCCTCTTTGGTAGGGGGTACTGGAAGTTAGATCGGGATGTGCTGGAGGAGCAGGCTTTTGTTGATTGTTTTTTTGGTGTCTTTTGGAGGCTTGAAGGCCTCCGGTCCATGTGTGAGGGGGTGTTAGAGTGGTGGGAATTAGTTAAGGTGAGGATTAGGGCTTTTATAATAGGGTATTGCAAGAGGAGAGGAGGGAGGTGGATCGTATCCAAAGGTTAATTGAACTCGAATACGAGGCAGGCAACCTCGGCGGGTCGTTTGACTGGGAGGGATCCGCAACCCTAAAGGCGCAGCTCAGGGAGTTGCAGGAGCGGAAGGCTCGAGCTTTCCTGGAGCGTGCGCATAGTGGCTTTCTAGAACATAATGAGACTTGTTCTGCTATGTTCTTTAAGTCGGTTAGGGCCAGACAGAGGAGGAAGGTAATGCATGGCGTCAGGGAAGAAAATAGTAGTATAGTTAGAGAACTAGAGGATATGGTCAGGGTGACAACTGATCATTTCCAAGGTTTATTTAAGGAAAGGGAAATAGATGTAGAGCAGGGAAATGTGTTTTTAGAACACTTGTCCAGGCGGTTGCCGGAGGACATTAGAGAAGTGATGGAGGCCCAGATCTCACTAGAAGAGGTTGAGAGCGCTCTTAGGAGGATGGGAAAAGGGAAGGTGCCTGGGATGGATGGGCTGCCGGCTGAGTTTTATCTCAAGTTTTGGGGTATACTTGGACCAGTGGTCCTCGAAGTCTTGAAGGCCATCCTTGAGACGGGGGTCCCGGGGGGATCAATGGCTGTTGGTGTGCTGTCACTTTTATATAAGAAGGATGAAGTAACAGACCTTGGCAACTGGCGGCCGTTGACCATGCTGTGTGTAGATTACAAGCTACTTGCAAAGGTTTTAGCAGACCGGTTGCGCACAGCCCTTCCCTACGTCGTTCATGAGGATCAGACGTGCGGGGTAGAGGGCCGCTCTATTAGATGGAACCTACAGTTAATCAGGGACTCCATCGCTTGGGTTGAAGATAGAGGACTGCTTTTAATGGTAGCAGCGCTAGATCAGGCGAAAGCCTTTGATCGCGTGAATAGATCCTTTTTATTCAGAGTGTTAGGTCGATTAGGATTTGGGGAGAAGTTCATAGGATGGATTCGTACATTATATGTCGGAGCGGGGTGCCGAGTTAGTATAAATAGTCACTTGGGTGATGTTTTTGATCTCTCGTCTGGGGTGAGGCAGGGGTGCCCACTCTCGGCTCTCCTCTTCGTTCTGTACATGGAGCCTCTGGGGGCTGCCATTAGGGCAGACACAGGGGTGGAAGGCTTGTTGATCCCTGGAAGTGGTGGGCTGCGTGTTAAGATGACGCAGTACGCCGACGACACTTCCTTGCTGCTGTACAAGGACTCGTGCCTGACAAGGTCCCTTGCCATCTTTGGGGATTTCACCCGAGCGTCGGGAGCGGTTCTGAACCATGCAAAGTCTTCCGTCAAGTTTTTACGGAAGATGGCGCGGTAGAACGGATGTGCCCGGGGGGTTATCTTTCTGTGAGGGGGCCCTGAGGATTCTCGGGGTCCATTTTGAGACCTCCGGCTCAGCGACGCTAAACTGGAACATGCGTATCGCAGTGGTACAGAGGAAGCTAGCAATGTGGAAGGCTAGGTATTTGTCTTTTATGGGCAAAGTCCTGGTCCTAAAGGTGGATGTGTTGCCATCTCTTTTGTATTTGGCGTACATCTACCCATTGCCGTCTGAGGAGGCCTCTAGTGAGGCTTGTGTTTCAGTTCATGTGGAGTGGCAGGTGCGAATGGGTCGCCAGGGCACGCATGCTCTGTCCCATCGGGGAGGGACAGAGTACCACATTTCCCCCTCAAGCTGGATGCAATTTTTGTTTCTTTCTTGTTAACGGAGCTTGCTCATCCAGTGATACACCCGTCCAGTTACCTCCTGCGGGTGTTCTTCTCGTATCAGGCGAGAAGCGTAATGGTGTGGTCTAACACGGGTCCTCGGGCGGAACAGCTGCCGTGGCACTTTGGTCATGCGGCCAAGTGGCTGCGTGCGCACCCTGAGGTTGAAGTTGCCCGAGTAGGTTTAGATCATAGGCACCTGTACGAGGAGGTCAGAAAGGCAGGGAGTCCGGCGCCTGTAGTGGGCATCTCGGAAGTGGTCTGGGAGGAAGTGCAGGCGCGGGGTCTGGACAACAGGCTCAAGGACCTGAATTGGTTGAGCCTCCATAAGTGCTTGCCGGTACGTTCCATCATGTACCGGTATAGTTTGGTGCAATCCCCCACCTGTCCAAGATCCTCTTGTGGCAGGGAGGAGACTGTGCGCCATGTCTTTTGGGACTGTGCCTTTGCCGGAGTAGTATGGGCTAGGGCACGGGTGTTGTTAGGTTTGGTAAGGGGGGATTTTGTATTGACGTGGGCCAGGTTAGAGAGAGGTGTAGGGAGAGCGAGAGGGACGGCTAGGGACAGGTTTCTGCTCTGGCTTCTCATGAGTCTCTTTAAACGGGGGCTGTGGGAAGCCAGGCAGAACATGGTGAAGACAGGGAGAGATTGGGGAGTGGAAGGGATAGTGAGGAGGGTGGAAGGAGATTTGAGGGGCAGGATGAAGAGGGAGGAGAGGAAGTGGGGGCAGCATGCTGCTCGGGAGAGGTGGAAGGGGGGTTTAGGGCTCGGTGTCATTTAGATTTGTAAGAGGATAGATTAGGGACGGGGAGATAGGGAAATGTATTTTGTAGGGTGACGGGGAGGGAAGATGCTCCCCTGAGGTTTTGTTTGGGGTTTTTGTTTTGTTCAAATTAAAATACCATTATTGGAGTATGTATGAAAATGATGAGTTGTAAAGAATGAATGGTATTGAAGGTAATAAATTATTTTTTTTATAAAAAAATAAATAATGAGGCTGTTTAGGTTCTCACGTTACGTTTATTGTTTTTGTATTATTTGTGTTTATCTTTTATTAAACATGTATCGAAATAACCACGCTGCATTTTGGTCCGCCTCTCCTTCGCCGGAAGAAAACCTTAACACTAGAATCAGCCCTAACAACCTACAACCAACCACAACAACCTAGAACCAACCACAACAACCTAGAACCAACCCCAACAACCTAGAACCAACCCCAACAACCTAGAACCAACCCCAACAACCTAGAACCAACCACAACAACCTAGAACCAACCCCAACAACCTAGAACCAACCACAACAACCTAGAACCAACCACAACAACCTAGAACCAACCCTAACAACCTGGAACCAACCCTAACAACCTGGAACCAACCCAAATAACCTAGAACCAATCCTAACAACCTAGTACCAACCCAAATAACCTAGAACCAACCGTACCAGTGCTTAGATTTAAAATCAGGTAAAACTAATGTAAGATGTAATGTAATTTCAACTTTCAGAGTACAGATAGAGATATATAGATAGAGAGAGAGGACTCTCTCCTCAGACTAAACGAATCCAAGCTTTCCTTTATTACAGCTGTATTACCTTGTCTTCCAACTAAAGCTCTGACAAAGGCCGATACGTAAAGCTTATTAAAGATCAGTGATACGATCAAGAGCAGTGTGCGGGTTCCTTCTTCTTCCTCATCTTATCCAACTGTTACCATGCACCTGCACAAAAACAAATCAAATAAAATTTTATTTGTCACATACACATGGTTAGCAGATGATAATGCGAGTGTAGCAAAATGCTTGTGCTTGTAGTTCCGACAATGCAGTAATAACCAACGAGTAATCTAACCTAACAATTCCAAAACTACTACCTTATACACACAAGTGTAAAGGGATAAAGAATATGTACATAAAGATATATGAATGAGTGATGGTACAGAGCGGTGATGGTACAAGATGCAGTAGATGGTATTGAGTACAGTATACACATATGAGATGAGTAATGTAGGGTATGTAAACAAAGTGGCATAGTTTAAAGTGGCTAGTGATACATGTATTACATAAAGATTCAGTAGATGGTATAGAGTACAGTATATACATATGAGATGAGTAATGTAGGGTATGGAAACATTATATTAAGTAGCATTGTTTAAAGTGGCTAGTGATATATTTTT
Organism: Oncorhynchus masou masou; assembly: GCF_036934945.1. Classification (NCBI taxonomy): domain Eukaryota; kingdom Metazoa; phylum Chordata; class Actinopteri; order Salmoniformes; family Salmonidae; genus Oncorhynchus; species Oncorhynchus masou. Next base: position 90,348,396 of record NC_088243.1, on the reverse strand, counting down.
ACATAAATTTCCATCAATTCCCATTATTAAAAATAAAGATAGCTCAGATGTGCGAGTGCCTTTTTAATTTTGAATTCCATCTGTATTACCTGTCCCTTTAATCCATCTGTATTACCTGTCCATTTAATCCAACTGTATTACCTGTCCCTTTTATCCATCTGTATTACCTGTCCCTTTAATCCAACTGTATTACCTGTCCCTTTTATCCATCTGTATTACCTGTCCCTTTAATCCAACTGTATTACCTGTCCCTTTAATCCAACTGTATTACCTGTCCCTTTAATCCATCTGTATTACCTGTCCCTTTAATCCATCTGTATAACCTGTCCCTTTAATCCAACTGTATTACCTGTCCCTTTAATCCATCTGTATTACCTGTCCCTTTAATCCATCTGTATAACCTGTCCCTTTAATCCAACTGTATTACCTGTCCCTTAATCCATCTGTATTACCTGTCCCTTTAATCCAACTGTATTATCTGTCCTATATTACCTGTCCCTATAATCCATCTGTACTATATGAACCTTTAATCCATCTGTATACCTGTCCCTTTAATCCAACTGTATTACCTGTCCCTTTAATCCATCTGTATTACCTGTCCCTTTAATCCAACTGTATTATCTGTCCTATATTACCTGTCCCTATAATCCATCTGTACTATATGTACCTTTAATCCATCTGTATACCTGTCCCTTTAATCCAACTGTATTATCTTTCCTATATTACCTGTACCTTTAATCCATATGTATTACCTGTCCCTTTAATCCATCTGTATTACCTGTCCCTTTAATCCATCTGTACTATATGTACCTTTAATCCATCTGTATACCTGTCCCTTTAATCCACCTGTATTACCTGTCCCTTTAATCCATCTGTATTATGAGATAGTGATAGAGTAGTACATGTCCCCCTCCAGGATGGAGAAGCTGTCTTCATTAAAGTATGGGGATTCTATTGGGGGATATAGGTAGCACACAGGAGGACATTTTCTCTGTTGAGATCATTTCCTTATTCATTTCTAGCCAAATGTAAAATGTTCCTGTTTTGACTAATTGAATAGAGTGGTCTGCTCTATGCCTGCAAACCCCCTGAGTCTCTTCCCTGTTTCACACCTGGTAGTGTGGTGGATGGGACTACCAGCTCTCTGTAACCTAGAGGGCAACCAGTGGGTCCGTCTCCTCTATACCACCCACCTGGTAGTGTGGTGGATGGGACTACCAGCTCTCTGTAACCTAGAGGGCAACCAGTGGGTCCGTCTCCTCTATACCACCCACCTGGTAGTGTGGTGGATGGGACTACCAGCTCTCTGTAACCTAGAGGACAACCAGTGGGTCCGTCTCCTCTATACCACCCACCTGGTAGTGTGGTGGATGGGACTACCAGCTCTCTCTAACCTAGAGGGCAACCAGTGCGTCCATCTCCTCTATACCACCCACCTGGTAGTGTGGTGGATGGGACTACCAGCTCTCTGTAACCTAGAGGGCAACCAGTGGGTCCGTCTCCTCTATACCACCCACCTGGTAGTGTGGTGAATGGGATACCAGCTCTCTGTAACCTAGAGGGCAACCAGTGGGTCCGTCTCCTCTATACCACCCACCCGGTAGTGTGGTGGATGGGACTACTAGCTCTCTGTAACCTAGAGGGCAACCAGTGGGTCTGTCTCCTCTATACCACCCACCTGGTAGTGTGGTGGATGGGACTACCAGCTCTCTGTAACCTAGGAGGGCAACCAGTGGGTCCATCTCCTCTATACCACCCACCTGGTAGTGTGGTGGATGGGACTACCAGCTCTCTGTAACCTAGAGGTCAACCAGTGGGTCCGTCTCCTCTATACCACCCACCTGGTAGTGTGGTGGATGGGACTACCAGCTCTCTGTAACCTAGAGGACAACCAGTGGGTCTGTCTCCTCTATACCACCCACCTTGTAGTTTGGTGGATGGGACTACCAGCTCTCTGTAACCTAGAGGTCAACCAGTGGGTCCGTCTCCTCTATACCACCCACCTGGTAGTGTGGTGGATGGGACTACCAGCTCTCTGTAACCTAGAGGGCAACCAGTGGGTCCGTCTCCTCTATACCACCCACCTGGTAGTGTGGTGGATGGGACTACCAGCTCTCTGTAACCTAGAGGTCAACCAGTGGGTCCGTCTCCTCTATACCACCCACCTGGTAGTGTGGTGGATGGGACTACCAGCTCTCTGTAACCTAGAGGGCAACCAGTGGGTCCGTCTCCTCTATACCACCCACCTGGTAGTGTGGTGGATGGGACTACCAGCTCTCTGTAACCTAGAGGACAACCAGTGGGTCTGTCTCCTCTATACCACCCACCTTGTAGTTTGGTGGATGGGACTACCAGCTCTCTGTAACCTAGAGGACAACCAGTGGGTCCATCTCCTCCATACCACCCACCTGGTAGTGTGATGGATGGGACTACCAGCTCTCTGTAACCTAGAGGGCAACCAGTGGGTCCATCTCCTCTATACCACCCACCTGGTAGTTTGGTGGATGGGACTACCAGCTCTCTGTAACCTAGAGGACAACCAGTGGCTTGGGTGGGTGTGTTAGTGGGGGTTGGGCCTGTTGCAGGATGTGGCCTAGGGGGGTGTATTAATGGGGGTTGGGCCTGTTGCAGGAGTTGGTTTGGGTGGGTGTAATAATGGGGGTTGGGCCTGGTGCAGGAGTTGGTATGGGGGTGTGTTAGTGGGGGTTGGGCCTGTTGCAGGATGTGGCCTGGGGGGTATTAATGGGGGTTGGGCCTGTTGCAGGATGTGGCCTGGGGGTGTATTAATGGGGGTTGGGCCTGTTGCAGGAGTTGGTTTGGGTGGGTGTATTAATGGGGGTTGGGCCTGGTGCAGGAGTTGGTTTGGGGGGGGGGTGTTAGTGGGGGTTGGGCCTGTTGCAGGATGTGGCCTAGGGGGGTGTATTAATGGGGGTTGGGCCTGTTGCAGGAGTTGGTTTGGGTGGGTGTATTAATGGGGGTTGGGCCTGGTGCAGGAGTTGGTTTGGGGGGGTGTGTTTGTGGGGGTTGGGCCTGTTGCAGGAGTTGGTTTGGGGGGTGTATTAGTGGGGGTTGGGCCTGTTGCAGGAGTTGGTTTGGGGGGGTGTATTAGTGGGGGTTGGGCCTGTTGCAGGAGTTGGTTTGGGTGGGTGTATTAATGGGGGTTGGGCCTGTTGCAGGAGTTGGTTTGGGTGGGTGTATTAATGGGGGTTGGGCCTGGTGCAGGAGTTGGTTTGGGGGGTGTGTTTGTGGGGTTGGGCCTGTTGCAGGAGTTGGTTTGGGGGGTGTATTAGTGGGGGTTGGTCCTGTTGCAGGAGTTGGTTTGGGGGGTGTATTAGTGGGGGTTGGGCCTGTTGCAGGATGGGGTTTGGGGGGGTGTATTAGTGGGGGTTGGGCCTGTAGCAGGATGGGGCTTGGAGGGGTGTATTAGTGGGGGTTGGGCCTGTTGCTCTGCTCACAGCCTGGGCATATGTCCTGCTGTTATGTTGAGGTCCTTGCCACAGGGGCGGGGGAATGGAGGCAGGGGGGGGCAGAAGGAGCATAGGTTAGATCTGGGGGGGGGCTATATAGGGTGTGGACAGGTTTTGTTTAGGGTGTTCTCAGCTGGTTGGGGTGTGGCTGGCGAAGCTGTGGTCTGGGTGTACTGACGGGGACAGTATATCCCCAGAGAGCCATGTTTCTGTGAAACAGAGCATGTTACAATCCCTGATGTATCTCTGGAAGGGGTCCTGTCTCTCTGTCCCCCTTTCTGTCTTTCTGTCTCTCTGTCCCTCTTTCTGTCTCTCTGTCTCTCTGTCCCTCTTTCTGTCTCTCTGTCCCTCTGTCTTTCTGTCTCTCTGTCCCTCTTTCTGTCTCTCTGACCCTCTGTCCCTCTGTCTTTCTGTCTCTCTGTCTCTCTGTCCCTCTTTCTGTCTCTCTGTCCCTCTTTCTGTCTCTCTGTCCCTCTTTCTGTCTTTCTGTCTCTCTGTCCCTCTGTCTCTCTGTCCCTCTTTCTGTCTCTCTGTCCCTCTTTCTGTCTCTCTGTCCCTCTTTCTGTCTCTCTGTCCCTCTTTCTGTCTCTCTGACCCTCTGTCTCTCTGTCCCTCTTTCTGTCTCTCTGTCTCTCTGTCCCTCTTTCTGTCTCTCTGTCCCTCTTTCTGTCTCTCTGTCTCTCTGTCTCTCTGTCCCTCTGTCTTTCTGTCTCTCTGTCCCTCTGTCTTTCTGTCTTTCTGTCTCTCTGACCCTCTGTCCCTCTGTCTTTCTGTCTCTCTGACCCTCTGTCCCTCTGTCTTTCTGTCTCTCTGTCCCTCTTTCTGTCCCTCTGTCCCTCTTTCTGTCTCTCTGTCCCTCTGTCTCTCTGTCCCTCTTTCTGTCTCTCTGTCCCTCTTTCTGTATCTCTGTCCCTCTGTCCCTCTCTCTCTGTCTGTCTGTCTGTCTGTCTGTCTGTCTGTCTGTCTGTCTGTCTGTCTGTCTGTCTGTCTGTCTGTCTGTCTGTCTCTCTCTGTCTCTCTCTGTCTCTCTCTCTCGCTCTCGCTCTCGCTCTCGCTCTCTCTGTGTAGCACCTACTCATAAAGAGACTGTCCATCTTTTTACTTCTGTCATTTTTGTCAGTTACATAAAGCCCTTCCAGCTGGCTGGCTGCCTGAACAATTGGCTGCTATTAATTCCCATGCATAATTACATTACGTAATACATGTTCTGCTAGTGTGTTTTTAGAGGCCAAACAGCTGGGGCTATTGGCTGTTTCCACACTAACACACTAAGTTGATTACTGTAGCATTGACACTCATTTCATAGGAAGAAGAAGCTATTATTGGTTAAATTAATGTTTACAACTCTTACTTAATTGTTAAAAGGTTTAATGTCATTGTGAGTTGATCATCAAACACTTGTTATTCAGGTCAAGTGAGGTTTGGTCATTATAAGTCCTGTAATCTCACTGGTCTATCATCTCCCCTCTGCTTTCCACAGCAACATCACCAACAGACTGTCGTGCTGTTGTAAATCTCTCTCCGGCCACCAGAGGGAGACACAGCTTCACGGTGAGCTCAGCCTCTCTATCTCTGGGTTTGTCTGGGTAGCCGTCACAGTGTGAATGACGCAGGCAGAATCACTTCTGACACACAAAAACACAATAATATCTCACGTACAAGATCATCACACCCAACCTGGTTTCAGAGCGTTTCGTATTATTCTGTACGTACATCTGAGACACTCCATTTGGTATGATATGTTACCTTTGGTATGGTTACATAAGACAGGTGGTCCTTCCTTAGTGGCCCAGCGGTCTAAGGCAATGCATTGCAATGCTAGAGGCGTCACTACAGACCCTGGTTTGATTCCAGGCTGTGTCACAACCATCCGTGATTGGGAGTCCTATAGGGCGGCGCACAATTGGCCATGGTGTCGTCCGAGTGAGGGTTTGGCCGAGGGTAGGTCGTCATTATAATTAACAATTTGTTCATAACTTACTTTGAGTTAAAATAAAGGTTAAATAAAATAAATAAATAACCCTAGCCTAGCTAACTTTAGCTAGCTAGAATTCGTAACATATCATACGTTTTTCAAATTCATAACATAATGTACATTTAGCAAATTCGTAACAAAATTGGTGACGGACATCCACATATTACTACATACCATACGGAACGTAACATATCATACGAAACGGAGTATCTCGTTATTTACATACAGAATGATACGAAATGCTCTGAGACCAGGTTGTCGCATCAGGCATCAAGTTTTCATACAAATGACAGCAGTATGTGTCTCCAACATCTCCTGCATGGCGGTCGTACCTCGACAGGAGAGAGAACATGCTGTCGATAGCTGGAGAGAGAGAGAGGATAGACGTATGAATGGAAGTGGTACGCATTGTCGGTGTTGTGTATCCAATCACTTAGATAGACGAAGCGCAGGCTAAAGTTTAATAATAACATACCGTCCTACATCGCACCCTATTCCCCTATGGGCTCTGATCAAAAGTAGTGCACTACATAGGGAATAGGGTCCCGACTGGGACGCAGGACCTACAGTGACTTTCAGGCTCTAAGACAACAGACAGATTAGAGGTGCCAGAGAACAATGTGTTTTTCAGAGATAAGTCAAAAGTGAGCTATGTTTTGTTTACAAGGATGTAGTCATTTGCACTACAAAATAATTGCATTTTTTTTTTTGGTATGAAGATTTGTCAAAATGGCAGCTATTCTAGCCAATGCTTTGTACTACAGTAGGACTAATCCAGCTGTCGACAGAGAGGTTTAGTTATGTCTCAAGGTTTAGTTATGTCTCAAGGTTTAGTTATGTCTCAAGGTTTAGTTATGTCTCAAGGTTTAGTTATGTCTCAAGGTTTAGTTATGTCTCAAGGTTTAGTTATGTCTCAAGGTTTAGTTATGTCTCAAGGTTTAGTTATGTCTCAAGGTTTAGTTATGTCTCAAGGTTTTATGTCTCAAGGTTTTATGTCTAAAGGTTTTATGTCTAAAGGTTTTGTTATGTCTACGTACTCGATAGTCAATCAAATTGAAGTTTATTTAAGTTCAACTTAGAAGAGCTCAGAAGCATCTGGATCCCGAGTCACTCATATCTCCCTCTAACATGGACAATATTTACTTTATGCCAATAGTCATAGTAGACCTCTTCTAATTTTTCTTTCCTCTCCGCCGTTCATCACTGCACTGTATGGAAAGGAAAACAAGAGTGAGGAGGGAGTGTGGGACGGCTCAACTCTAAAAGTAGCTAGGTGCACTCCATCACAGCATACAGGCGGTGTGAAGCATGTCAGTCTGTCTGTTTGTCCACAACAACTAGGGTGAAACACATTTGGAAAGAAGAAATGAAGGAATAGCCTTACAAAACAGCAAACAGGGAAGAAGTGGTCATGCATAATGACCATCGTTCAGTGTTCCTTCGCTCACCGAAATAGACTCGAAGAAAGAATGTCATGCATTTGGAAGAAGAGGAGGGGGGGGTTTCACATGGTCTCTGTCTGTCCGAAACGGAAGTGTTTTTAAGGGGAGAGAAAAATAAATGAGCTAACTGCTAACATGACAGTGTCCTCCGTCCAGAGTAAAAATGAGGCACACGTAGAGAGAGAGAGGGAGAGTAGAGATCAGACTGAGGCAGTGTTCCAAACGCTACACTACGTAGTGTACTGCTTTTGACCAGACGTCCAATATAGGGAATATAGGGAGCCATTTTGGACTCTCGAAACACAGTGAACTTCAGTGAACCTACTGTATGTAGTGCACACATGGGCTACGGTTAAAAAAGCAGTGCACTACATAAGGCCTAGGGTGCCATTTTGGGACTCTGTCTCTCAGACTGAAGTTCAATGTGAGAACTAGGAGAGGAGTCTTTTGAAGTGATGCATTGTGGGTTCTAAATCGGATGAGAAGTCAGAGAGGACTCGACACACTCGACGGAGACACCTGCCTCTCTTCCTGCCTGCTATGTATAAAACCACAGTGTTATGCATCCCAAACGGCACCCCCGTATTCCCTATATAGTGCACGACTTTTGATGGACCTGTAGGTTTCTAGTTTTTAAAAATAAAAAAATTTGTTCACTATATAGGGAATAGAGTGTCATTTGGGACGCAAACAGAGAATGTGGTTTAAAACCGCTGATGAGTTTGCTTTTCTATCTCCTCCAATTTCTTCATCCTTTGTGTTTCGGGGGCCGGGGGGGGTTCTCTGTGCCAAGTCCTGTAATGGTGTATTCATTGTTCTCGCCGTGAATCCTAACCCCCCTGCCTTGTGGCACTGGAGGGGGATCTCACCAGAACATGGAAAATACAATGGCGAATAGGAAGTGAATTATGGATTTGCTGCAGTGAAATTAAGATGACAGAGAAAGGGAGACGAGGAGGGGGGGAGGAGGGAGTTGAAAATCCTGTCTTAAACGGCTCCAAAGAGATGTAATTTGGGAAATGGCAAAAGTCACAAAATATTCCCTTTAAGATCTTTCCCCTCCATATCTCTCTCTCTCTCTGTCTCTCTCTCTTTCATTCTCTGTATCTCTCTCTCTCTCTCTCTGTCTCTCTCTCTGTATCTCTCTCTCTCTCTGTCTCTCTCTCTCTCTCTCTCTCTCATTCTCTGTATCTCTCTCTCTCTCTCTCTCTCTCTCTCTCTCTCTCTCGGTAGTATAATGTACTGGTAGTATAATGTACCAGTATAATGTACTGGTAGTATAATGTACCAGTATAATGTACTGGCAGTATGATGTACTGGTAGTATAATGTACTGGTAGTATAATATACTGCTAGTATAATGTACCAGTATAATGTACTGCTAGTATAATGTACTGCTAGTATAATGTACCAGTATAATGTACTGGTAGTATAATGTACTGGTAATATAATGTACTGGTGGTATAATGTACTGCTAGTATAATGTACTGCTAGTATAATGTACTGGTAGTATAATGTACTGGTAATATAATGTACTGCTAGTATAATGTACCAGTATAATGTACTGGTAGCATAATGTACTGCTAGTATAATGTACTGCTAGTATAATGTACCAGTATAATGTACTGGTAGTATAATGTACTGCTAGTATAATGTACTGGTAGTATAATGTACCAGTATAATGTATGGATAGTATAATGTACTGCTAGTATAATGTACTGCTAGTATAATGTACCAGTATAATGTACTGCTAGTATAATGTACTGCTAGTATAATGTACCAGTATAATGTACTGCTAGTATAATGTACTGCTAGTATAATGTACTGCTAGTATAATGTACTGCTAGTATAATATACCAGTATAATGTACTGCTAGTATAATGTACTGCTAGTATAATGTACTGCTAGTATAATGTACTGCTAGTATAATGTACCAGCAAAATGTACTGCTAGTATAATGTACTGCTAGTATAATGTACCAGTATAATGTACTGCTAGTATAATGTACTGCTAGTATAATGTACCAGTATAATGTACTGCTAGTATAATGTACTGCTAGTATACTGTACTGCTAGTATAATTTACTGCTAGTATAATGTACTGCTACTATAATGTACTGCTGGTATAATGTACTGGTGGTATAATGTACTGCTGGTATAATGTACTGCTGGTATAATGTACTGCTAGTATAATGTACTGCTAGTATAATGTACTGCTGGTATAATGTACTGCTGGTATAATGTACTGGTGGTATAATGTACTGATGGTATAATGTACTGGTAGTATAATGTACTGGTAGTATAATGTACTGGTGGTATAATGTACTGCTGGTATAATGTACTGCTAGTATAATGTAATGCTAGTATAATGTACTGGTAGTATAATGTACTGGTGGTATAATGTACTGATGGTATAATGTACTGGTAGTATAATATACTGGTGGTATAATGTACTGCTGGTATAATGTACTGCTAGTATAATGTAATGCTAGTATAATGTACTGGTAGTATAATGTACTGGTAGTATAATGTACTGGTGGTATAATGTACTGATGGTATAATGTACTGGTAGTATAATGTACTGGTAGTATAATGTACTGCTAGTATAATGTACTGCTGGTATAATGTACTGGTGGTATAATGTACTGCTGGTATAATGTACTGCTAGTATAATGTACTGCTAGTATAATGTACTGGTGGTATAATGTACTGGTGGTATAATGTACTGCTAGTATAATGTACTGCTGGTATAATGTACTGCTAGTATAATGTACTGCTGGTATAATGTACTGGTGGTATAATGTACTGCTGGTATAATGTACTGCTAGTATAATGTACTGCTAGTATAATGTACTGGTGGTATAATGTACTGGTGGTATAATGTACTGCTAGTATAATGTACTGCTAGTATAATGTACTGCTAGTATAATGTACTGGTGGTATAATGTACTGGTGGTATAATGTACTGCTGGTATAATGTACTGCTAGTATAATGTACTGCTAGTATAATGTACTGCTAGTATAATGTACTGGTGGTATAATGTACTGGTGGTATAATGTACTGCTAGTATAATGTACTGGCAGTGTGTTTATGTGCAGGTGTATTTTAGGTGTGTGAATACTGTATACGTGTGTTTGACAAGGAGTTATTCTAGACAGGATCAGAGAGAGAAAACAGAGAGACAAAGGGACGATGACTCCGACACTCCTTTATTACGTCTGAGTTGTTGACCAATAGCATTTACCGTAAAGTGAACCACCAATCAGAAATCAGACGTACAGGAAGTCATCACAGGAGACACTCCCCAGAGAATGGGGCGTTGGAGGAATGGGGCGTTGGAGGAATGGGGCGTTGGAGGAATGGGGCGTTGGAGGAATGGGGCGTTGGAGGAATGGGGCGTTGGAGGAATGGGGCGTTGGAGGAATGGGGCGTTGGAGGAATGGGGCGTTGGAGGAATGGGGCGTTGGAGGAATGGGGCGTTGGAGGAATGGGGCGTTGGAGGAATGGGGCGTTGGAGAGCAACGCAGAGGAGGCTGAAATCCTGAAGACAATGAACTGTTTTGATAAAAGTCACTTCGGGGGCTTCGGGGTTTGGGCCGCCCTACATTAGCAGCCCTAACAGCAGTGACCACAGTGTTTATCTGAGTCTAACATCCAGACTGGAGATACTGCATCCCCAATTGGCACCCAATTCCCTGCATAGCGCACTACTTTTTGACCGGATCCCTATAGGACTTGGTTAAAAGTAGTGCACTTTGAAGGGAATAGGTGCCACTTGGGATGCATGCCGGAGAGTTGCTTTGAGGCTGGTTGAGTCCCAGGCCTTGTCTACTCCCATCTATTCAACCATTACTGACCCCCTGTGTGTGTGTTGTGTGTGTGTGTGTGTGTGTGTGTGTGTGTGTGTGTGTGTGTGTGTGTGTGTGTGTGTGTGTGTGTGTGTGTGTGACCACCCCCCAAAAAAGGACCAGAGGGACCAACAGCAATAACCCTCCTATCATTTGTAGTACTGAGTCTAGAGTCCTTCTTCTCTTCCCTTCCCACAGTCTCTCTGCAGACATAACTCTATAACTCTGTTCAACTGCAGTCCATGGAACACAGTCTCTCTGCAGATATAACTCTATAACTCTGTTCAACTACAGTCCATGGAACACAGTCTCTCTGCAGATATAACTCTGTTCAACTCCAGTCCATGGAACACAGTCTCTCTGCAGATATAACTCTATAACTCTGTTCAACTCCAGTCCATGGAACACAGTCTCTCTGCAGATATAACTCTATAACTCTGTTCAACTACAGTCCATGGAACACAGTCTCTCTGCAGATATAACTCTGTTCAACTACAGTCCACGGAACACAGTCTCTCTGCAGATATAACTCTATAACTCTGTTCAACTACAGTCCATGGAACACAGTCTCTCTGCAGATATAACTCTATAACTCTGTTCAACTACAGTCCATGGAACACAGTCTCTCTGCAGATATAACTCTATAACTCTGTTCAACTACAGTCCATGGAACACAGTCTCTCTGCAGATATAACTCTATAACTCTGTTCAACTCCAGTCCATGGAACACAGTCTCTCTGCAGATATAACTCTATAACTCTGCTCAACTCCAGTCCATGGAACACAGTCTCTCTGCAGATATAACTCTATAACTCTGTTCAACTACAGTCCATGGAACACAGTCTCTCTGCAGATATAACTCTATAACTCTGTTCAACTACAGTCCATGGAACACAGTCTCTCTGCAGATATAACTCTGTTCAACTACAGTCCATGGAACACAGTCTCTCTGCAGATATAACTCTAACTCTGTTCAACTACAGTCCATGGAACACAGTCTCTCTGCAGATATAACTCTGTTCAACTCCAGTCCATGGAACACAGTCTCTCTGCAGATATAACTCTGTTCAACTCCAGTCCATGGAACACAGTCTCTCTGCAGATATAACTCTGTTCAACTCCAGTCCATGGAACACAGTCTCTCTGCAGATATAACTCTGTTCAACTACAGTCCATGGAACACAGTCTCTCTGCAGATATAACTCTGTTCAATTCCAGTCCATGGAACACAGTCTCTCTGCAGATATAACTCTATAACTCTGTTCAACTCCAGTCCATGGAACACAGTCTCTCTGCAGATATAACTCTGTTCAACTCCAGTCCATTGAACACAGTCTCTCTGCAGATATAACTCTATAACTCTGTTCAACTACAGTCCATGGAACACAGTCTCTCTGCAGATATAACTCTATAACTCTGTTCAACGACAGTCCATGGAACACAGTCTCTCTGCAGATATAACTCTATAACTCTGTTCAACTATATTCCTGCTGCATCCAGCTGTGTCCATGTATCATCCCTGGGTTCGACTACTACTACACTGTGACACGGTCCTAGGTAGAGCAAAGGGTGCTCTCTCTCATTCACAGGAGGCTGGTGTGAGGCGCTATAGGAGGGAAGGGCTCGTTGTAATGGCTGGAATGGAATAAATGGAACGGAGTCAAACGTTTCCATACGTTAGCAGTGTCATGATACCGATCCATAGATTCCATTCCAGACATTACAACGAGCCCTTCCCTCCCAGAGCTCCTCTCACCAGCCTCCTCACACACACACACACGCTGCCTGCATCTCCACACTCAAGGTTGTCCCGTTTATTAAAAATATAACCAGTGATGTCATTGATCAAAAAACCAATTCCAGTTGTATTATTATGTTAGGAGGAAAATCTATTGGCCAATGAGAGGTGAACCCACTTGGTAAACAGATCTGTCATCCATTAAAGCCTGGGAGATTATCAAGGCCGTCCCAAGTGGCACCCTATTCCCTATATAGTGCACTACTCGTGACCAGAGCCTCATGGGCCCTGGTTAAAAGTAGGTCATTTAAAAGGGAATAGGGTGGTGTTTGACACACAGCCTCAGCACAAGCCTCAGTCCAACAAATTGTGGAGATTGTTTTAAACACCTTCTCTGCTGCTCAGCTGCAGCTCAGCCCGTGACCTTCTCCTGGAGTTGGAGGTCGATTTGAAATGTGGCAAGAGGCCAGCTGCTACCACCACTACTACCAATCCTATAGCTTCACTTTAAATAAACACCACCTCACCGACCAGCACCTCTACCTCTCCCTCTCTCTACCCTCTACCTCTCCCTCCCTCTACCTCTCCCTCCCTCTACCTCTACCCCTACCTCTCCCTCCGCCTACCCTCTACCTCTCCCTCCCTCTACCCTCTACCTCTCCCTCCCTCTACCCTCTACCTCTCCCTCCTTCTACCCTCTACCTCTCCCTCCCCCTACCCTCTACCTCTCCCTCCCTCTACCTCTACCCCTACCTCTCCCTCCGCCTACCCTCTACCTCTCCCTCCCTCTACCCTCTACCTCTCCCTCCCTCTATCTCCTCTACCTCCCTCTACCTCTCCCTCCCCCTACCCTCTACCTCTCCCTCCCTCTACCTCTACCCCTACCTCTCCCTCCGCCTACCCTCTACCTCTCCTTCCTTCTACCCTCTACCTCTCCCTCCCCCTACCCTCTACCTCTCCCTCCCTCTACCTCTACCCCTACCTCTCCCTCCTTCTACCTTCTACCTCTCCCTCCCCCTACCCTCTACCTCCCTCTATCTCCTCTACCTCCCTCTACCTCGACCTCCCTCTACCTCCTCTGCCTCCTCTACCTACCTCTACCTCCCTCTACCTCTACCTCTACCTCTACCTCCCTCTACCCTCTACCTCGACCTCCTCTACCTCCCTCTACCTCTACCTCTACCTCTACCTCCCTCTACCTCTACCCTCTACCTCTCCCTCCCTCTACCTCCCTCTACCCTCTACCTCTCCCTCCCTCTACCTCCTCAACCTCTCCCTCCCTCTACCCTCTCCCTCTACCTCCCTCTACCCTCTACCTCTTCCTCCCTCTACCTCCTCTACCTCCCTCTACCCTCTACCTCTCCCTCCCTCTACCTCCTCAACCTCCCTCTACCCTGTACCTCTCCCTCCTCCTCCTCAGCTCCTCCTCTCAATATAAACACCCAGGCTGTACGGATAAACTCACACCACCTCACCCCACCGACCAGCACCTCTCCTCTCCCTCCTCCTCCTCAGCTCCTCCTCTACCTCTCCTCTCCCTCCTCACCTCCTCCTCTCAATATAAACACCCAGGCTGTACGGATAAACTCACATCACCTTCACTTTAAATATACAGCACCTCACTTGTCTCCCCCGATTGCCCCCCCCCCTTCTTTTCCACCCCTCCCCTCCTAAATGATATGATATAATATGAGGGGAACCAATCTAGGCAACCATAAACATACATAAACACCTAGACTAGTAAAACAACCCCATTAACATACAATAATTATAGACAGGGAAAACACAACAAACCACCCCTCGTCACACCCTGACCTAACCAAAATAATAAAGAAAACAAAGATAACTATGGTCAGGATGTGGCAGAAAGACAACACAACAACAACAAAAAAATCCAGAAAAAGGCATGTTGTTTGCGAGTTCAAACCCCCGAGCTGACAAGGTACAAATCTGTCGTTCTGCCCCTGAACAGGCAGTTAACCCCACTGTTCCCAGGCCGTCATTGAAAATAAGAATTTGTTCTTAACTGACTTGCCTGGTTGAATAAAATTTAAAAAATGTTATAAATTGATTTGCATTTTAATGAGGGGAATAAGAATTTGATCCCTCCGCAAAACATGACTTAGTACTTGGTGGCAAAACCCTTGTTGGCAATCAGAGGTCAGACGTTTCTTGTTGTTGGCCACCAGGTTTGCACACATCTCAGGAGGGATTTTGTCCCACTCCTCTTTGCAGATCTTCTCCAAGTCATTAAGGTTTTGAGGCTGACGTTTGGCAACTCGAACCTTCAGCACCTTCCACAGATGTTCTATGGGATTAAGGTCTGGAGACTGGCTAGGCGACTCCAGGACCTTAATGTGCTTCTTATTGAGCCTCTCCTTTGTTGCCTTGGCCGTGTGTTTTGGGTCATTTTCATGCTGGAATACCCATCCATGACCCTTTTTCAATGCCCTGGCTGAGGGAAGGAAGTTCTCACCCAAGATTTGACGGTACATGGCCCCGTCCATCGTCCCTTTGATGCGGTGAAGTTGTCCTGTCCCCTTAGCAGAATAAAACCCCCAAAGCATAATGTTTCCACCTCCATGTTTGACGGTGGGGATGGTGTTCTTGGGGTCATAGGCAGCATTCCTCCTCCTCCAAACACGGCACGTTGAGTTGATGCCAAAGAGCTCCATTTTGGTCTCATCTGACCACAACACTTTCACCCAGTTGTCCTCTGAATCATTCAGATGTTCATTGGCAAACTTCAGATGGGCATGTATATGCACTTTCTTGAGCAGGGGGACCTTGCGGGCGCTGCAAGGTTTCAGTCCTTCACGGCTCGATGTGTTACCAATTGTTTTCTTGGTGACTATGGTCCCAGCTGCCTTGAGATCATTGACTAGATCCTCCTGTGTAGTTCTGGGCTGATTCCTCACCGTTCTCATGATCATTGCAACTCCATGAGGTGAGATCTTGCATGGAGATCCAGGCCGAGGGAGATTGACAATTCTTTTGTGTTTCTTCCATTTGCGAATAATCGCACCAACTGTTGTCACCTTCTCACCAAGCTGCTTGGCGATGGTCTTGTAGCCCATTCCAGCCTGGTGTAGGTCTACAATCTTGTCCCTGGCATCCTTGGAGAGCTCTTTGGTCTTGGCCATGGTGGAGAGTTTGGAATCTGATTGATTGATTGCTTCTGTGGACAGGTGTCTTTTATACAGGTAACAAACTGTGAGGGTAAAAAGTTTGTCACTTTTTACCCTCACTGTATATATATATATATATACATACATACATACATACATACATACATACATACATACATACATACATACATACATACATACATACATACATACATACATACATACATATATATATATATATATATATATATATATATATATATATATATATATATATATATATATATATATATATACATACACATATATATATATATATATATACATATATATATATATATATATATATATATATATATATATATATATATATATATATATATATATATATATATATATATATATATATATATATATATATATATATATATATATATATATATATATATATATATATATATATATATATATATATATATATATATATATATATATATATATATAGTGAGGGTAAAAAGTATTTGATCCCCTGCTGATTTTGTACGTTTGCCCACTGACAAAGAAATCTATAATTTTAATGGTAGGTTTATTTGAACAGTGAGAGACAGAATAACAACAATATAATCCAGGAAAACACATGTCAAAAATGTTATAAATTAATTGGCATTTTAATGAGGGAAATAAGGGAAATAATAAATGTGAAGGGGGTGTGAAAACCTCCTGAAACCACAGAGTATAATATATATATATATATATACCCCCTTCACATTTTCAAACAGATTCAACAACAAAGACCAGGAAGGTTTTCCTCGCAATATACCTAATAATAATAATAAAAATAATACCTACATATTTTTTTAAAGTAGACATTGAACATCCCTTTGAGCCTGGTGAAGTTATTAATTACACTTTGGATGGTGTATCAATACACCCAGTCACTACAAAGATACAGGCGTCCTTCCTAACTCAGTTGCCGGAGAGGAAGGAAACCGCTCAGGGATTTCAACATGAGGCCAATGGTGACTTTAACACAGTTACAGAGTTGAATGGCTGTGATAGGAGACAACTGAGGATGGATCAACAACGTTGTAGTTACTCCACAATATTAACCTAAATGACACAGTGAAAAGAAGGAAGCCTGTACAGAATACAAATATTACAAAACATGTCTCCTGTTTGAAACAAGGCAGTAAAGCAATACTGCAAAACAAAATCCAAAGAAATTCACTTTTTGTCCTGAATACAAAGTGTTATGTTTGGGGATAATCCAACACAACACATTACTGAGAGTACCACTCATATTTTCAAGCATGGTGGTGCTGCATCATGTTATGGGTGTGCTTGTAATCGTTAAGTACTGGGGCGTTTTTTCAGGACAAAACAGAAACAGATTGGAGCTAAGCACAGGCAAAATCCTAGAGGAAAACCTGTTCCATCCAGTATGCTTTCCAAAAGACACTGGGAGACAAATTCACCTTTCAGTAGGACACTAAAGTAAGTAAGTACGACACCCCTCTCCTCTACCTCTCCCCTCTCCTCCTCTACCTCTCCCATCTCCTCCGCTACCTCTCCTCTACCTCTCATCGCTCCTCCTCTACCTCTCCTCCTCTCCCCTCTCCTCCTCTACCTCTACCCTCTCCACCTCTACCTCTCTCCTCTCCCCCTCTCTTGCTCTCCCCTCTACCTCTCCTCCTCTCCCCTCTCCTCTACCTCTCCTCCACCTCTACCTCTCCTCCTCTACCTCTCCTCCTCTCCCCTCTCCTCCTCTACCTCTCCCATCTCCTCCGCTACCTCTCCTCTACGTCTCCCCGCTCCTCCTATACCTCTCCTCCTCTCCCCTCATCCTCTACCTCTCCCCTCTCCCCTCTACCTCTCCCCTCTCCTCCTCTACCTCTCCTCCTCTCCCCTCTCCCCTCTCCTCCTCTACCTCTCCTCCTCTCCCCTCTCCCCCTCTACCTCTCCCCTCTACCTCTCCTCCTCTCCCCTCTCCTCTACCTCTCCCCCCTCCTCTACCTCTCCCCTCTCCTCCACCTCTACCTCTCCCCTCTCCTCCTCTCCCCTCTACCTCTCCCCTCTACCTCTCCTCCTCTCCCCTCTCCTCTACCTCTCCTCTACCTCTCCCCTCTCCTCCTCTACCTCTCCTCCTCTACCTCTCCTCCTCTCCCCCTCTACCTCTCCCCTCTACCTCTCCTCCTCTCCCCCTCTACCTCTCCCCTCTCCTCCACCTCTCCCCTCTCCTCCTCTACCTCTCCTCCCCTCCCCTCTCCTCCTCTACCTCTCCTCCTCTCCCCTCTCCTCCTCTACCTCTCCCATCTCCTCCGCTACCTCTCCTCTACCTCTCCCCGCTCCTCCTCTCCCCTCTCCACCTCTACCTCTCCCCTCTCCACCTCTACCTCTCCCCTCTCCTCCTCTACCTCTCCTCCTCTCCCCTCTCCCCCTCTACCTCTCCCCTCTAACTCTCCTCCTCTCCCCTCTCCTCTACCTCTCCCCCCTCCTCTACCTCTCCCCTCTCCTCCTCTACCTCTCCTCCTCTCCCCTCTCCCCCTCTACCTCTCCTCCTCTCCCCTCTCCTCTACCTCTTCTCTACCTCTCCCCTCTCCTCCTCTACCTCTCCTCCTCTCCCCTCTCCTCCTCTACCTCTCCCATCTCCTCCGCTACCTCTCCTCTACCTCTCCCCGCTCCTCCTCTACCTCTCCTCCTCTCCCCTCTCATCCTCTACCTCTCCCCTATCCACCTCTACCTCTCCCCTCTCCTCCTCTACCTCTCCTCAACTCCCCTCTCCCCCTCTACCTCTCCCCTCTACCTCTCCTCCTCTCCCCCCTCCTCTACCTCTCCCCCCTCCTCTACCTCTCCCCCCTCCTCTACCTCTCCCCCCTCCTCTACCTCTCCCCTCTCCTCCACCTCTCCCCACTCCTTCACCTCTCCTCCTCTACCTCTCCCCTCTCCTCCTCTACCTCTCCCCTCTCCTCCTCTCCCCTCTCCTCCTCTACCTCTCCTCCTCTCCCCTAACCTCCTCCACCTCTCCCCTCTCCACCTCTCCCCTCTCCACCTCTCCCCTCTCCTCCTCTACCTCTCCTCCCCTCCCCTCTCCTCCTCTACCTTCCCCTCTCCTCCTCTACCTCTCCTCCTCTACCTCTCCTCCTCTACCTTCCCCTCTACCTCTCCTACTCTACCTCTCCCTCCTCCTGACTCTGAACCACTGCATCCTGCTCCTCTATGATAGGTCAGCTACATCGTCATCAACACCTACCTCATCTGCATAACTGTCAGAGATCATTGACTAAGTCAGTCCTGTGTGGTTGCGGTTTGCTGTAGAGTTGCTACTGTATGGTTGTGTCCCAAGCGGCACCCTATTACCCACGTAGTGCACTACTTTGAACCAGAACCCTATGAGCCCTGGTTAAAAGTAGAGCACTACATAGGGAATAGGGTTCCATTTGGGACTCAGGTGCATCCTCTGACCTGTTTAAAGGGCCCGTGAGGACGTTTCTCTCCAGATCATCCTGATGTCCTGGTTGTGTATTGATACAGTACGCTTCACACAGGATCAATACACTGCTGAGAACATAATGGAGTCTCTCTGAGGGTGACTGGACTGGTCTGGCTGAGCAACTAACGTTTAGAGGTCCACACACACACACACACACACATACATAACACACACACACACACATACATAACACACACACACACACACACACACACATACATAACACACACACACACACATAAATAACACACACACACACACACGAACACATACATAACACACACACACACACACACTGAATTTTGGAGGCCCATGGGATGGATGCTGCATATACAGTATCTACTGTTTCTACAGGCACGACTCTGTCCAAACTGTTTTAATCAGCATCTAATTAGTGGCGGTTCATTGGTTGACAGTTCTATAGTTGGCAGGATTCATTAATTAATTAAGTAAAATCGTCTAAAGCATCTGCCTGATGAAAGGTTTTGAAATGTTTAAACGAGCAAATTATTGACCCCAATCAGAAACATGGCAAAGAAACAAATATTCACAACAGCTTGTTATTAACTGTTGTCCACAGACTGCTGTTTCAGTTAAGTGACTCTTGGTTTAACTTAAAAGTCTTTCTGAAGGCTATTATCTAATATAATTACATCATTGTTACATCAACAGAATTTTGGGGGGTTTGAAGATAACTCTCTCTCAACATCACGGTCTAGTCCGCCATTAGAAGTTCATGTATTTGTTTAAACTGAACAAACTGAACAACTAACTATTGTATTAAATTCATTTGTTACAAAATAGTGCCGTTCCAGAATATCCAGACATTCTAGAAGATTCAGATATTCCATAAAGAACACCCAGACATTCTAGAACACCCAGACATTCTAGATAGAACACCCAGATATTCTAGATAGAACACCCAGACATTCTAGAAAGAACACACAGACATTCTACAAAGAACACCCAGACATTCTACAAAGAACACCCAGACATTCTAGATAGAACAACCAGACATTCTAGAAAGAACATGCAGATATTCTAGAAGACTCAGACATTCTAGACAGAATACCCAGGCATTCTAGATTACCCAGACATTCTAGAACAAAGACATTTTAGATGATCCATACATTCTAGAACACCCAGACATTCTAAAAGTACCAGACATTCTAGAACACCCAGACATTCTAGAACATCAAGACATTCTTGAACACCCAAACATTCTAGATCATCCCGACATTCAAAACACCCAGACATTCTTGAACATCCAGACATTATAGAACATTCCGACATTCTAAAAACAGCCAGACATTCTTGAACAGCTTGTGATTCCAGAACATTCAGCCATTCTACAATACACAGCTATTCCAAAAAAGCAACCTGGCATCACCGTCTACGAACAAACATGAATCCATCCAGGCACTAATGAAACATGATGATACTTTGTCTTGTTGTGCTTTACTCTGTCAGAGGCAGGCGTGGAGATGGAAGCTACCTGTTGATAGTTGCCACCTGAGTAATCATCGTGCTCCCAGACGTTTCAGGTAAAACTTCTGCACGGCAACAGAAGAAAACATTTACACTCAATGAATAAAAGATGAGAAGAAAAGTGATGTTATGCATTCATTTAAAAAAGGAGAGGAGAAACACTACATGTTACACAATTGCTGTGAAACAGGTTTTTCATGGAATCGTTCACCTCAAAGCAGGTGTATTATGTAGTCAAATAGAGCAACACTTTGGAGGAGAAACACTCAAACACTGTGTACCTGTAACTAAATGTCCTGGAATAAAACTGCTCTCTCTCTTCATCCTTGGTTAAGCTCCATCTAGCACTCTCTCCTTCACTATCGGAGACCGGAGAGGAGAACCTGTTGGTTGGATGGTCATCTGGATTGCACGGTCTGTTTCCTGAATCCAAGCAGGAAGAAACAACTCACTGGAACTAACAAGAGTGTTCAGCAGTGTGCCCAATCCTAAGAGAACACTTGTGCCCAAATATCACTCGAGCAGCAAACGAAAACAGACAAACTCTAACCCTCTTCAGAGTAGCCTCCAGAAACCACTTAACCCCATATAACCCTTTTTGTTTGCTGTCTGTAGTGTGTAGTGTAGAACGCTGCCGAACAGCTCTCTTACTAACTTACTTAGGCCTACAGGCATGAAACGGGTCTAATAATAATGGGGTCATTCTGGTTAAACAGTAACAGAGATTACATTAAATGAAATAAGTCATAGAATCAGACTGTGGCTCCCCACATGAGTACTAGGCTCCGTCCTCAAATGGATCCCTATTTTTTCCTAGTGCACTACATAGCCCTGGTATAAACAAATTAAATGGTGCACTATATAGGGTATAGGGTGCTATTTGGGATGCAGGCCCTTATTAAAAAGCCCATAATATCCTATTACAACACTTAATCCTTAAAGGGACATTTCATGTTCATCGTCTCCAGCATCACTCCAACATCAACATATGTGATAATGGTGTGTTTCTATGTTTTGTAGGTAAAACAGATAGAGGAAGAGAAGTGTTTACAATGATGTCATCGACCAATTAGTGGGCAATGCCTCCTGACAATTGGTTAAAATCATGGCGCACACTGATGATGTCATTGGAAACACATCTTCCTCTATCCTTTTTACTACAAAACATAGGAAGCGTGACATTTTTACATATGTTGGTGTTGGAGTGGTGCTTGAGATTAATATGAATATTAAACAATTAATTAATGAAATATTGAATTTGACCTTACTGCTATTAGCCCATATAATGTAATAAATAACAGATTCATACTTGAAAACCAGACAATTAATAAATACAATTAAAAGGAAATTATGTATATTTTTTTGACCCATATTTAACCACTTTTTTTTATAGGTACCAAACTACTTCCATCTATTTATTTTTCAGACTAGTCTTGTGAGGCTTGAACATGACAACTGACTTGTCCATGAGAGTCTCACCTTTCCATAGAGGGGTCATATTAATGTGTCGGCCAAACCAATGCTACAGACCTATTTGTGAGAAGACTCTCCCGAGGTAGATGTATCCTGGATGTCTCCCGAGGTAGATGTATCCTGGATGTCTCCCGAGGTAGATGTATCCTGGATGTCTCCCGAGGTAGATGTATCCTGGATGTCTCCTGAGGTAGATGTCTCCCGAGGTGGATGTCTCCCGAGGTAGATGTATCCTGGATGTCTCCCGAGGTAGATGTATCCTGGATGTCTCCCGAGGTAGATGTATCCTGGATGTCTCCCGAGGTAGATGTATCCTGGATGTCTCCCGAGGTAGATGTATCCTGGATGTCTCCCGAGGTAGATGTATCCTGGATGTCTCCCGAGGTAGATGTATCCTGGATGTCTCCCGAGGTAGATGTCTCCTGGATGTCTCCCGAGGTAGATGTCTCCAGAGGTAGATGTCTCCCGAGGTAGATGTCTCCAGAGGTAGATGTCTCCCGAGGTAGATGTATCCTGGATGTCTCCCGAGGTAGATGTATCCTGGATGTCTCCCGAGGTAGATGTCTCCTGGATGTGTCCCGAGGTAGATGTGTCCCGAGGTAGATGTATCCCGAGGTAGATGTATCCCGAGGTAGATGTATCCCATGGTAGATGTGTCCTGGATATCTCCCGAGGTAGATGTATCTTGAATGTATCCCAAGGTAGATGTCTCCTGGATGTATCCGAGTCTTCTCTCAGTCCACTAGGTTAGACTCCATCAGAGATCCTCTCAGAACCTTTCAGAGACCATACACTGAGGTCAGCCATGCAGTGCTCACCCTCTAGGTAGGCTCTGTGATGCCTTACTACACACACACACACACACACACACACACACACACACACACACACACACACCTCTGTGATGTCTTACTGTGGAGGGGTTCAGTGGTTCATACTGTACAACCTGCTACTTCCCAGGGCCCGACAGGAACTGTGCATGATGTTTATACATGGGTGATCTACTGCAGTACATGATGTTTATACATGGGTGATATACTGCAGTACATGATGTTTATACATGGGTGATATACCGCAGTACATGATGTTTATACATGGGTGATATACCGCAGTACATGATGTTTATACACGGGTGATATACTGCAGTACATGATGTTTATACATGGGTGAAATACTGCAGTACATGATGTTTATACACGGGTGATATACTGCAGTAATATATGTTTATACACAGGTGATATACTGCAGTAATATATGTTTATACATGGGTGATCTACTGCAGTACATGATGTTTATACATGGGTGATATACTGCAGTACATGATGTTTATACATGGGTGATATACTGCAGTACATGATGTTTATACACGAGTGATATACTGCAGTACATGATGTTTATACATGGGTGAAATACTGCAGTACATGATGTTTATACACGGGTGATATACTGCAGTAATATATGTTTATACACGGGTGATATACTGCAGTAATATATGTTTATACATGGGTGATATACTGCAGTACATTATGTTTATACATGGGTGATATACTGCAGTACATGATGTTTATACATGGGTGATATACTGCAGTACAATATGTTTATACATGGGTGATATACTGCAGTACATGATGTTTATACATGGGTGATATACTGCAGTACATGATGTTTATACATGGGTGATATACTGCAGTACAATATGTTTATACATGGGTGATATACTGCAGTACATGATGTTTATACATGGGTGATATACTGCAGTACATGATGTTTATACATGGGTGATATACTGCAGTACATGATGTTTATACATGGGTGATATACTGCAGTACATGATGTTTATACATGGGTGATATACCGCAGTACATGATGTTTATACATGGGTGATATACCGCAGTACATGATGTTTATACACGGGTGATATACTGCAGTACATGATGTTTATACATGGGTGAAATACTGCAGTACATGATGTTTATACACGGGTGATATACTGCAGTAATATATGTTTATACACAGGTGATATACTGCAGTAATATATGTTTATACATGGGTGATCTACTGCAGTACATGATGTTTATACATGGGTGATATACTGCAGTACATGATGTTTATACATGGGTGATATACTGCAGTACATGATGTTTATACACGAGTGATATACTGCAGTACATGATGTTTATACATGGGTGAAATACTGCAGTACATGATGTTTATACACGGGTGATATACTGCAGTAATATATGTTTATACACGGGTGATATACTGCAGTAATATATGTTTATACATGGGTGATATACTGCAGTACATTATGTTTATACATGGGTGATATACTGCAGTACATGATGTTTATACATGGGTGATATACTGCAGTACAATATGTTTATACATGGGTGATATACTGCAGTACATGATGTTTATACATGGGTGATATACTGCAGTACATGATGTTTATACATGGGTGATATACTGCAGTACAATATGTTTATACATGGGTGATATACTGCAGTACATGATGTTTATACATGGGTGATATACTGCAGTACATGATGTTTATACATGGGTGATATACTGCAGTACATGATGTTTATACATGGGTGATATACTGCAGTACATGATGTTTATACATGGGTGATATACTGCAGTGCATGATGTTTATACATGGGTGAAATACTGCAGTACATGATGTTTATACACGGGTGATATACTGCAGTAATATATGTTTATACACGGGTGATATACTGCAGTAATATATGTTTATACATGGGTGATATACTGCAGTACATGATGTTTATACATGGGTGATATACTGCAGTACATGATGTTTATACATGGGTGATATACTGCAGTACAATATGTTTATACATGGGTGATATACTGCAGTACATGATGTTTATACATGGGTGATATACTGCAGTACATGATGTTTATACATGGGTGATATACTGCAGTACATGATGTTTATACATGGGTGATATACTGCAGTACATGATGTTTATACATGGGTGATATACTGCAGTACATGATGTTTATACATGGGTGATATACTGCAGTACATGATGTTTATACATGGGTGATATACTGCAGTACATGATGTTATACATGGGTGATATGCTGCAGTACACGATGTTATACATGGGTGATATGCTGCAGTACATGATGTTTATACATGGGTGATATACTGCAGTACATGATGTTTATACATGGGTGATATACTGCAGCACATGATGTTTATACATTATTTTATTTTTTATTTTATTTCACCTTTATTTAACCAGGTAGGCTAGTTGAGAACAAGTTCTCATTTGCAACTGCGACCTGGCCAAGATAAAGCATAGCAGTGTGAACAGACAACACAGAGTTACAAATTGAGTAAACAATAAACAATAAACCCATAAACATGGGTGAAATACTGCAGTACATGATGTTTATACATGGGTGATATACTGCAGTAATATATGTTTATACACAGGTGATATACTGCAGTAATATGTTTATACATGGGTGATATACTGCAGTACATGATGTTTATACATGGGTGATATACCGCAGTACATGATGTTTATACATGGGTGATATACTGCAGTACATGATGTTTATACATGGGTGATATACTGCAGTACAATATGTTTATACACAAGTGATATACTGCAGTAATATATGTTTATACATGGGTGATATACTGCAGTACATGATGTTTATACACAGGTGATAAACTGCAGTAATATATGTTTATACATGGGTGATATACTGCAGTACATGATGTTTATACACAGGTGATATACTGCAGTACATGATGTTTATACATGGGTGATATACCGCAGTACATGATGTTTATACATGGGTGATATACTGCAGTACATGATGTTTATACATGGGTGATATACTGCAGTACAATATGTTTATACACAGGTGATATACTGCAGTAATATATGTTTATACATGGGTGATATACTGCAGCACATGATGTTTATACACAGGTGATAAACTGCAGTAATATATGTTTATACATGGGTGATATACTGCAGTACATGATGTTTATACACAGGTGATATACTGCAGTAATATATGTTTATACATGGGTGATATACTGCAGTAATATGTTTATACATGGGTGATATACTGCAGTAATATATGTTTATACATGGGTGATATACTGCAGTACATGATGTTTATACATGGGTGATATACCACAGTACATGATGTTTATACATGGGTGATATACTGCAGTACATGATGTTTATACATGGGTGATATACTGCAGTGCATGATGTTTATACATGGGTGATATACTGCAGTACATGATGTTTATACATGGGTGATATACTGCAGTGCATGATGTTTATACATGGGTGATATACTGCAGTACATGATGTTTATACATGGGTGATATACTGCAGTACATGATGTTTATACATGGGTGATATACTGCAGTACAATATGTTTATACATGGGTGATATACTGCAGTACATGATGTTATACACAGGTGATATACTGCAGTAATATATGTTTATACATGGGTGATATACTGCAGTACATATTTTTTATGCATGGGTGATATACTGCAGTACATGATGTTTATACATGGGTGATATACTGCAGTACATGATGTTTATACATGGGTGATATACTGCAGTACATGATGTTTATGCATGGGTGATATACTGCAGTATATTGGTGACATCCCTCCTCCGGATAGCACGAGTCCCAAAGGACACACTATTCCCCTGGGTAGTGCACAAACATTTTGGACGCAAACAGAGACAGGTGACTTGGCATCGGGCAGAGGTGTTTATTAAGAACAAATTGACCTCTGTAGATTAAAACAATAGTCAAGATCAGTCCCAAATGTATTACTTTTGAGGCGCCCCATAGGACTCTGGTCTTGAAAAGGACAGGCTGCCATTTGGCACACGCTCTCCAGTCATCCCACAACAAGCGGAGGTGGTGAGGATGATTAGACTAATGGTAACCATGGTGATGTGAATCAACACATGTACAACTGGAGGATGGAGGAGGATGGAGTAAGAGGAGGTGGATGGAGGAGGAGGAGGAGGAGAGAGGAAGAGGAGTAATCTGAAGGAAATACAATATGTGTCTCTAATATGGTCATACGTTGGACAGGAGGTTAGGAAGTGCAGCTCAGATTCCACCTCATTTTGTGGGCAGTGTTCACATAGCCTGTCTTCTCTTGAGAGCCATGTCTGCCTACGGAGGCCTCTCTCAATAGCAAGGCTATGCTCACTGAGTCTGTACATAGTCAAAGCTTTCCTTAATTTTGGGTCAGTCACAGTGGTCAGGTATTCTGCTGCTGTGTACTCTCTGTTTAGGGCCAAAAATCATTCTAGTTTATTCTGTTTCTGAATTATTTCCAAGTAATTACAGAAACTATTCAGACCCATTGACTTCTCCCAAATGTTGTTAAATTACAGCCTTATTCTAAAATTAATTAATCTACACACAATACACCATAATGGCAAAGCAAAAACTGTTTTTTTCAAAATGTTTGCTAATTTAAAAAAAGCAAACAGATATTACATTCCCATCAGTATTCAGACTCTTCACTCAGTACTTTGTTGAAGCACCTTTGGCAGTGATTACAGCCTTGAGTATTCTTGGGTATGCTGCTTCAAGCATGGCACACCTGTATTTGGGGAGTTTCTCCCATTCTTCTCTGCAGATCCTCTCAAGCTCTGTCAGGTTGGATGGGAAGCGTCGCTGTACAGCTGTTTTCAGGTCTCTCCAGAGATGTTCGATCAGGTTGAAGTCCGGGCTCTGGCTGGGCCACTCATGGACATTTAGAGACTTGTCCTGAAGCCACTACTATATTGTCTTGGCTGTGTGCGTAGGGTCATTGTCCTGTTGGAAGGTGAACCTTCGCCCCAGTCTGAGGTCCTGAGCACACTGGAGCAGGTTTTCATCAAGGATCTCTCTGTACCTTGCTCTGTTCATGTTAGCTTCAATCCTGACTAGTGTGTGTGTGTGTGTGTGTCAAGCAGCATGTTATGTGTGTGTGTGTGTGTGTGTGTGTGTGTGTGTGTGTGTGTGTGTGTGTGTGTGTGTGTGTGTGTGTGTGTGTGTGTGAGTCATGCAGCATAGAGTGTGTGAGTCATGCAGCATAGTGTGTGTGAGTCATGCAGCATAGTGTGTGTGTGTCATGCAGCGTGGTGTGTGTGTGTCATGCAGCGTGGTGTGTGTGTGTGTGTGTGTGTCATGCAGCATAGTGTGTGTGTGTGTGTGTCATGCAGCATAGTGTGTGTGTGTGTGTGTGTGTGTGTGTGTGTGTGTGTGTGTGTGTGTCATTCAGCATGGTGTGTGTGTGTGTCATGCAACATAGTATGTTTGTGTGTGTGTCATGCAGCATGGTGTGTGTGTGTGTCATGCAGCATAGTGTGGGTGTGTCCTGCAGCATAGTGTGTGTGTCATGCAGCATAGTGTGTGTGTGTGTCATGCAGCATGGTGTGTGTGTGTCATGCAGCATGGTGTGTGTGTGTGTCATGCAGCATAGTGTGTGTGTGTGTGTCATGCAGCATAGTGTGTGTGTGTGTGTGTGTGTGTGTGTGTGTGTGTCATGCAGCATAGTGTGTGTGTGTGTGTGTGTGTGTGTGTGTGTCATTCAGCATGGTGTGTGTGTGTGTCATGCAACATAGTATGTTTGTGTGTGTGTCATGCAGCATGGTGTGTGTGTGTGTCATGCAGCATAGTGTGGGTGTGTCCTGCAGCATAGTGTGGGTGTGTCCTGCAGCATAGTGTGTGTGTCATGCAGCATAGTGTGTGTGTGTGTCATGCAGCATGGTGTGTGTGTGTGTCATGCAGCATAGTGTGTGTGTGTGTGTCATGCAGCATAGTGTGTGTGTGTGTGTCATGCAGCATAGTGTGTGTGTGTGTGTGTGTGTGTGTGTGTGTCATGCAGCATGGTGTGTGTGTGTCATGCAGCATAGTGTGTGTGTGTGTGTGTGTGTCATGCAGCATGGTGTGTGTGTTTGTCATGCAGCATAGTGTGTGTGTGTGTGTGTGTGTGTGTCATGCAGCATAGTGTGTGTGTGTGTGTGTGTCATGCAGCATGGTGTGTGTGTTTGTCATGCAGCATAGTGTGTGTGTGTCCTGCAGCATAGTGTGTGTGTGTCCTGCAGCATAGTGTGTGTGTGTCCTGCAGCATAGTGTGTGTGTGTGTGTGTGTGTGTGTGTGTGTGTGTGTTTTGTCATGCAGCATGGTGTGTGTGTGTCATGCAGCATGGTGTGTGTGTGTCATGCAGCATGGTGTGTGTGTCAAGCAGCATAGTGTGTGTGTGTGTGTGTTATGCAGCATGGTGTGTGTGTGTCATGCAGCATAGTGTGTGTGTGTCATGCAGCATGGTGTGTGTGTGTGTGTGTGTCAAGCAGCATAGTGTGTGTGTGTGTGTGTGTGTGTGTTATGCCGCATGGTGTGTGTGTGTCATGCAGCATAGTGTGTGTGTGTGTCATGCAGCATGGTGTGTGTGTGTCATGCAGCATAGTGTGTGTGTGTCCTGCAGCATAGTGTGTGTGTGTCATGCAGCATGGTGTGTGTGTGTGTCATTCAGCATGGTGTGTGTGTGTGTGTGTGTGTGCTATGCCGTGTGTGTGTGTGTGTGTGTGTGTGTGTGTGTGTGTGTGTGTGTGTGTGTGTGTGTGTGTGTGTTATGCAGCATGTTGTGTTTGTGTGTGTGTGTGTCATGCAGCATGGTGTGTGTGTGTGTTATGCAGCATGTTGTGTTTGTGTGTGTGTGTGTCATGCAGCATGGTGTGTGTGTGTGTTATGCAGCATGGTGTGTGTGTGTGTCATTCAGCATGGTGTGTGTGTGTGTTATGCAGCATGTTGTGTTTGTGTGTGTGTGTGTGTCATGCAGCATGGTGTGTGTGTGTGTTATGCAGCATGTTGTGTTTGTGTGTGTGTGTGTCATGCAGCATGGTGTGTGTGTGTGTTATGCAGCATGGTGTGTGTGTGTGTGTGTGTGTGCTATGCAGCATGGTGTGTGTGTGTGTGTGTGTGCTATGCAGCATGGTGTGTGTGTGTGTGTGTGTGTGTGTCAAGCAGCATGGTGTGTGTGTGTGTGTGTGTCATGCAGCATAGTGTGTGTGTCATGCAGCATAGTGTGTGTGTGTTATGCAGCATGGTGTGTGTGTGTCATGCAGCATAGTGTGTGTGTGTGTGTGTGTGTGTGTGTGTTATGCAGCATGGTGTGTGTGTGTCATGCAGCATGGTGTGTGTGTTTGTCATGCAGCATAGTGTGTGTGTGTCCTGCAGCATAGTGTGTGTGTGTCCTGCAGCATAGTGTGTGTGTGTCATGCAGCATAGTGTGTGTGTGTGTCAGTGTGTGTGTGTGTGTGTGCGTGTGTGTGTGTGTGTGTGTTATGCAGCATGGTGTGTGTGTGTGTGTGTGTGTGTCATGCAGCATAGTGTGTGTGTGTTATGCAGCATAGTGTGTGTGTCATGCAGCAGTGTGTGTGTGTCATGCAGCAGTGTGTGTGTGTCATGCAGCAGTGTGTGTGTGTCATGCAGCATAGTGTGTGTGTGTCATGCAGCATAGTGTGTGTGTCATGCAGCATAGTGTGTGTGTGTCATGCAGCATAGTGTGTGTGTGTCATGCAGCAGTGTGTGTGTGTCATGCAGCATAGTGTGTGTGTGTCATGCAGCATAGTGTGTGTGTGTCATGCAGCATAGTGTGTGTGTGTCATGCAGCAGTGTGTGTGTGTCATGCAGCAGTGTGTGTGTGTGTCATGCAGCATAGTGTGTGTGTGTCATGCAGCATAGTGTGTGTGTCATGCAGCAGTGTGTGTGTATGTCATGCAGCATAGTGTGTGTGTGTCATGCAGCATAGTGTGTGTGTCATGCAGCAGTGTGTGTGTATGTCATGCAGCAGTGTGTGTGTGTCATGCAGCATAGTGTGTGTGTCATGCAGCAGTGTGTGTGTTATGCAGCATGTTGTGTTTGTGTGTGTGTGTGTCATGCAGCATAGTGTGTGTGTCATGCAGCATAGTGTGTGCGTGTCATTGCAGCATAGTGTGTGTATGTCATGCAGCATAGTGTGTGTGTGTCATGCAGCATAGTGTGTGTTTGTCATGCAGGTGTGTGTGTGTGTGTGTCATGCAGCATAGTGTGTGTGTGTGTGTGTGTGTCAAGCAGCATGGTGTGTGTGTGTGTCAAGCAGCATAGTGTGTGTGTGTCATTATAGAATAACTATCTTCAAAGTAACTCTGTGACTCGGGACGTGGGGTTTGATATGAAAGCTTCTTGTTGTAATAATGCCTGTTCACGTTACATTTAACAGCTTTAGATTCTACAGAACAATAAACAATAAGTTGCTTGTGAAAAGTCCAGATAATCACTTGTCACTTGCACATAACTCATAACTTCTCTTCCTACTTCCTGTCGCAAGGCATTCTGGAACTTGCAGTCAAAAGCTTAATTCAATACTAACCAATACAACAAAATATGTATGTAGTTCTCTCAATCTCCAACACACAACTTCTAATACAATTACATATGTAAATAACTGTAAATGAAATATCTTTAGATACAGCTCAATGAATTAACTTAAACATTAACTCTGTAACACATTAAAGTTACAACATTGGTCATCCATTTGCAGAGGTCCTGCTCGCTTTGCAGTTGTTGTCACAAGGTAAGCCTCTTCAACATTGCGTGAACTTGCAATGAAGTCACCTACGTAGAGTGACTCTCTCAGTATCTCTACAACTTCTGGTTGTTCTGTTTCATATTGTTTCAGGTGCTTCCTGATTGTAGCTGCCAGCAAGAATGGACTTGAGGAAGCTCCAAATACCACTCTTTTCATCCTCAGCACGCGCAGCTCCTCTTCATGTTCTCCCCTTAGTGGGCCTGTGAGCCATAGAAATCTCACAGCGTCTCTATCTCTCTCTGCTAGGGATATCTGCAGGAAAGCCTTTTTGATGTCTGCTATGAATGCGATCTCATGTGGTCTAAACCTTACCAGAACGCTGAGCAGATCCGGATTCAGGTTCGGTCCTGTGAGTAGACAGTCATTGAGGGATGGACAGCCATCTTCATGGGACGAGGCATCAAACAGCCCTCTCAGTTTTGTTGTCACCTTATCTTCTCGGAGTACTGCATGGTGAGGTAAGTAGTATTTTACGTTGTCTGCACTTGATGCGTTGTCCTTGTGCAAGTCCTCTGCCATATCCTGTTGTAAGTCGTCCTCTACCACTTCATTGGATCTGCTGTACAACGTCACGTCTTTTCTTCAGTCGCTTCTTCAGACCTTCCAAACCGTTTCTTGGCGATCCTATAGTCGTCTTGGGAGTTCTGGCATTTCTCGTTTCCATGGCAGCTCCACATGGTATCGCCCATCTTTTGAAGGTGGTTGTTTCCTCGAACCTTTGTAGAGCCTCGTTTTCCTCTGGGTTCTGTGTTTTCTCCCTTAGAATACCCAGAGACTCAAGCTCCCAGAATGCACGCAGTTGTTTGGAGACTAGTGTGTTGTCTTCATCAAGTGGGATGAACATGCAGGTTGCCTCGGCGACACTTGACATGGACACGGGTCCCTGCACCGACCATCCAACGGTGCTCTCTAAAGCAACTAGCGTCTCCGTCAGTCGCTCCACTCTGCCTGATACTATCTGCCAGTAGTAGTCTGCTCATATCAGGACAGAGAGTTCAGAACCATTGTCTTCTCCTGGAAAGTCTGCGAGCTGCAGTCCCTTTCTACTGAGCTCATGTTGAATCTGTTCACCAGGAACCTTCATCACAGCTGTGCACACTTGTGGGGTTTCAATTGCCTCTCTCTCTATTCTCTGCTGTTTGTCCCAGACGTTCTCCAAGATGACTTTCACTGTGTTGCGTTGGGACGTTGCTGGGGCAGAGGAGCCAAATGTGTGAAGAGTGAGTGCCTCTTGTCTGATTACTGTTAACTTCAAGCCCTTCACAAGGTGTTCACGTATGAAGCTTCTCTGACTGCCTCCATCTAGTAAGCAACGAGCTATCTTCCTGCCCGATGGGCCTTCTACCCATGCCTTTGCCGTTTGTAGCAACACAGTGTTCTGTCCATCTGGTTTCATCCTCACTGAATGGGGAATAACTGAGGAAACAACAGCATCTACAGAAACAGTAGGGGGTTGAACCTCACTCCTCTTACTGGTACACACCGCAATGTGATGTCTGCTTCAGAAACAGTAGGGGGTTGAACCTCACTCCTCTTACTGGTACACACCGCAATGTGATGTCTGCTTCAGAAACAGTAGGGGGTTGAACCTCACTCCTCTTACTGGTACACACCGCAATGTGATGTCTGCTTCAGAAACAGTAGGGGTTTGCACCTCACTCCTCTTACTGGTACACACAGCAATGTGATGTCTGCTTCAGAAACAGTAGGGGGTTGAACCTCACTCCTCTTACTGGTACACACAGCAATGTGATGTCTGCTTCAGAAACAGTAGGGGGTTGAACCTCACTCCTCTTACTGGTACACACCGCAATGTGATGTCTGCTTCAGAAACAGTAGGGGGTTGAACCTCACTCCTCTTACTGGTACACACAGCAATGTGATGCCTGCTTCAGTAACAGTAGGGGGTTGAACCTCACTCCTCTTACTGGTACACACAGCAATGTGATGCCTGCTTCAGTAACAGTAGGGGGTTGAACCTCACTCCTCTTACTGGTACACACCGCAATGTGATGTCTGCTTCAGAAACAGTAGGGGGTTGAACCTCACTCCTCTTACTGGTACACACTGCAATGTGATGTCTGCTTCAGAAACAGTAGGGGGTTGAACCTCACTCCTCTTACTGGTACACACAGCAATGTCATGTCTGCTTCAGAAACACTAGGGGGTTGAACCTCACTCCTCTTACTGGTACACACAGCAATGTGATGTCTGCTTCCACATGTTGCACATGACACATCTTTGACTTTACAGAATTCTGCTATGTTTCTCTGTCAGGGCTCCGGGCAGCCGAGCGGAAATGAGGGAAACTCGCCTCCCTGCGGACCTGGCATCCTTTCACTCCCTTCTCTCTAC
This sequence comes from Oncorhynchus masou masou, assembly GCF_036934945.1. Taxonomy (NCBI): domain Eukaryota; kingdom Metazoa; phylum Chordata; class Actinopteri; order Salmoniformes; family Salmonidae; genus Oncorhynchus; species Oncorhynchus masou. The sequence continues at coordinate 90,314,336 of NC_088243.1, read as the reverse complement.
ATTTTCCTCATCTGTCTCTGCTGCTAAAGCCACTTTCTACCACTCTAAATTCCAAGCATCTGCCTCTAACCCTAGGAAGCTCTTTGCCACCTTCTCCTCCCTCCTGAATCCTCCCCCCCTCCCCCCCATCCTCCCTCTCTGCAGATGACTTCGTCAACCATTTTGAAAAGAAGGTCGACGACATCCGATCCTCGTTTGCTAAGTCAAACGACACCGCTGGTTCTGCTCACACTGCCCTACCCTGTGCTCTGACCTCTTTCTCCCCTCTCTCTCCAGATGAAATCTCGCTTCTTGTGACGGCCGGCCGCCCAACAACCTGCCCGCTTGACCCTATCCCCTCCTCTCTTCTCCAGACCATTTCCGGAGACCTTCTCCCTTACCTCACCTCGCTCATCAACTCATCCCTGACCGCTGGCTACGTCCCTTCCGTCTTCAAGAGAGCGAGAGTTGCACCCCTTCTGAAAAAACCTACACTCGATCCCTCCGATGTCAACAACTACAGACCAGTTTCCCTTCTTTCTTTTCTCTCCAAAACTCTTGAACGTGCCGTCCTTGGCCAGCTCTCCCGCTATCTCTCTCAGAATGACCTTCTTGATCCAAATCAGTCAGGTTTCAAGACTAGTCATTCAACTGAGACTGCTCTTCTCTGTATCACGGAGGCGCTCTGCACTGCTAAAGCTAACTCTCTCTCCTCTGCTCTCATCCTTCTAGACCTATCGGCTGCCTTCAATACTGTGAACCATCAGATCCTCCTCTCCACCCTCTCCGAGTTGGGCATCTCCGGCGCGGCCCACGCTTGGATTGCGTCCTACCTGACAGGTCGCTCCTACCAGGTGGCGTGGCGAGAATCTGTCTCCTCACCACGCGCTCTCACCACTGGTGTCCCCCAGGGCTCTGTTCTAGGCCCTCTCCTATTCTCGCTATACACCAAGTCACTTGGCTCTGTCATAACCTCACATGGTCTCTCCTATCATTGCTATGCAGACGACACACAATTAATCTTCTCCTTTCCCCCTTCTGATGACCAGGTGGCGAATCGCATCTCTGCATGTCTGGCAGACATATCAGTGTGGATGACGGATCACCACCTCAAGCTGAACCTCGGCAAGACGGAGCTGCTCTTCCTCCCGGGGAAGGACTGCCCGTTCCATGATCTCGCCATCACGGTTGACAACTCCATTGTGTCCTCCTCCCAGAGCGCTAAGAACCTTGGCGTGATCCTGGACAACACCCTGTCGTTCTCAACTAACATCAAGGCGGTGGCCCGTTCCTGTAGGTTCATGCTCTACAACATCCGCAGAGTACGACCCTGCCTCACACAGGAAGCGGCGCAGGTCCTAATCCAGGCACTTGTCATCTCCCGTCTGGATTACTGCAACTCGCTGTTGGCTGGGCTCCCTGCCTGTGCCATTAAACCCCTACAACTCATCCAGAACGCCGCAGCCCGTCTGGTGTTCAACCTTCCCAAGTTCTCTCACGTCACCCCGCTCCTCCGCTCTCTCCACTGGCTTCCAGTTGAAGCTCGCATCCGCTACAAGACCATGGTGCTTGCCTACGGAGCTGTGAGGGGAACGGCACCGCAGTACCTCCAGGCTCTGATCAGGCCCTACACCCAAACAAGGGCACTGCGTTCATCCACCTCTGGCCTGCTCGCCTCCCTACCACTGAGGAAGTACAGTTCCCGCTCAGCCCAGTCAAAACTGTTCGCTGCTCTGGCCCCCCAATGGTGGAACAAACTCCCTCACGACGCCAGGACAGCGGAGTCAATCACCACCTTCCGGAGACACCTGAAACCCCACCTCTTTAAGGAATACCTAGGATAGGATAAAGTAATCCTTCTCAAGAGCGTCTGCCAAATGACTTACATGTCAATGTAAATGTCCTAAACATACAAAGCATCTTCCCATGTTCTTTAGTTTCTCTTTGCGTGTAGCAATATTGTGGTCAGGGCAGTTTTCTGATTTGTGGTCTGCACGGTCACAGAATAGACAGTTTTGTTCCTCCTGGGTCTTTTTGTTTTCATTTCATTGGAGAAGCATGACTTGTTCCATGGTTTGCTCTCTTTCTGTTGGTTGTATGATCTTGTCATGTGTAACGCTCGCTCCCTGCTTTGAACCTCTTTCTGTAGGAAACTGATCATCTCAGACACTTTCCATTCATCATCTACTCCCCTCTGACGACTATAGTCAAGAGCTGTGTCCTCTGGAATCATCTGCAGTAAGATTGGGCATAGTAGGCTTCCATAGGTTTCTGACACTACACCCAGTGATTCCAAGCTCCTAAATCTGAATTTCACATTCATCGTATAGCTGCCTCAATGCATTTAGGTCAAAGGATATCTTCTCAGGAGTGAGATTCAGTAGCTTTGACATGTGAGCACTAAATCACAAGATCTTTCCTTCCAAATCTGCTCTTGAGCAGAGCGATTGCATCATCATAGTTACTGTCTGTTAACATCAGTCCTGCTACTGCCTTTGCAGCTGGTCCAGTGAGATGTGTTTTCAGGTAGGTAAACGTCTCCTTATTACACAGTGAATCATTGTTGTGGATAGCGGTCTCATACTGGTTCCCAAAACTCCTGCCCCATACTGACATCTTCATAGAATTTCTCAATAATCAACTTTGGTAGCCTTACTGATTGTCTCTGTGATCTGTTTGAGTTAGCGTCACTCACCCTGTAACGGCGTTCTTCTTTTGTTGAAAGAGAGTCGGACCGAAATGCAGCGTGTAAGTTACTCATGTTTATTTAGTGAAGACAAACGAACGAACTATACATGAAATAACTTAATAAATACAAAAACAACAAACGGAACGTGAAACCTATTACAGCCTGACTGGTGCACACTACACAGAGACAGGAACAATCACCCACGAAATGTAAAGCGAAACCCAGGCTACCTAAATACGGTTCCCAATCAGAGACAACGAGAATCACCTGACTCTGATTGAGAACCGCCTCAGGCAGCCAAACCTATTAAACACACACACACCCCTAAATCAGCTACAATCCCAACTACTACAAACCCCAATAAGAAACTACAATACATAATAACCCCATGTCACACCCTGGTCTGACTAACTAATAAACTAAAACACAAAATACTAAGACCAAGGCGTGACTCACCCAGGCTGGTGAACAGGATTGAGGTCCTGTTTCTTCTCTATCACTCAGTTGTGCACGGCAATTCAGCATGACAACGCGCTCTTTGTAATCCTCCGTGCGTGCAATCTCCGCCCCCAAATCCGTCCAATGGCGTTAACCGTTCAATTCCATGGCCACCAAGATCAAACAAGATGTCCTCCGTTGACAGCAGTTCCAACAATGTACTCTAGTGATCGGTATCCGGATTTGACCGGGTTATTTCCATGTCAATCTGAGTCAAAAATCCGTGTTTGTGACACCTCGAATGGTACACCGCGTTCATATCAAACCCGACGTCCCGAGTCATTACTTTGAAGATAGTTATTCTATATTTTGGTGCCGAAACCTGGGATCGAAACAGGGACCTTTGGATACAGCTAAATGAATTAACTGAAACATTAACTATGTAACCCATTACATTACATTTACATTTAAGTCATTTAGCAGACGCTCTTATCCAGAGCGACTTACAAATTGGTGAATTCACCTTCTGACATCCAGTGGAACAGCCACTTTACAATAGTGCATCTAAATCATTAAGGGGGGTGAGAAGGATTACTTATCCTATCCTAGGTATTCCTTGAAGAGGTGGGGTTTCAGGTGTCTCCGGAAGGTGGTGATTGACTCCGCTGTCCTGGCGTCGTGAGGGAGTTTGTTCCACCATTGGGGGCCAGAGCAGCGAACAGTTTTGACTGGGCTGAGCGGGAACTGTACTTCCTCAATGGTAGGGAGGCGAGCAGGCCAGAGGTGGATGAACGCAGTGCCCTTGCTTGGGTGTAGGGCCTGATCAGAGCCTGGAGGTACTGCGGTGCCGTTCCCCTCACAGCTCCGTAGGCAAGCACCATGGTCTTGTAGCGGATGCGAGCTTCAACTGGAAGCCAGTGGAGAGAGCGGAGGAGCGGGGTGACGTGAGAGAACTTGGGAAGGTTGAACACCAGACGGGCTGCGGCGTTCTGGATGAGTTGTAGGGGTTTAATGGCACAGGCAGGGAGCCCAGCCAACAGCGAGTTGCAGTAATCCAGACGGGAGATGACAAGTGCCTGGATTAGGACCTGAGCCGCTTCCTGTGTGAGGCAGGGTCGTACTCTGCGGATGTTGTAGAGCATGAACCTACAGGAACGGGCCACCGCCATGATGTTGGTTGAGAACGACAGGGTGTTGTCCAGGATCACGCCAAGGTTCTTAGCGCTCTGGGAGGAGGACACAATGGAGTTGTCAACCGTGATGGCGAGATCAAGGAACGGGCAGTCCTTCCCCGGGAGGAAGAGCAGCTCCGTCTTGCCGAGGTTCAGCTTGAGGTGGTGATCCGTCATCCACACTGATATGTCTGCCAGACATGCAGAGATGCGATTCGCCACCTGGTCATCAGAAGGGGGAAAGGAGAAGATTAATTGTGTGTCGTCTGCATAGCAATGATAGGAGAGACCATGTGAGGTTATGACAGATCCAAGTGACTAGAATAGGAGAGGGCCTAGAACAGAGCCCTGGGGGACACCAGTGGTGAGAGCGCGTGGCGAGGAGACAGATTCTCTCCACGCCACCTGGTAGAAGCGACCTGTCAGGTAGGACGCAATCCAAGCGTGGGCCGCGCCGGAGATGCCCAACTCGGAGAGGGTGGAGAGGAGGATCTGATGGTTCACAGTATCGAAGGCAGCCGATAGGTCTAGAAGGATGAGAGCAGAGGAGAGAGAGTTAGCTTTAGCAGTGCGGAGCGCCTCCGTGATACAGAGAAGAGCAGTCTCAGTTGAATGACTAGTCTTGAAACCTGACTGATTTGGATCAAGAAGGTCATTCTGAGAGAGATAGCGGGAGAGCTGGCCAAGGACGGCACGTTCAAGAGTTTTGGAGAGAAAAGAAAGAAGGGATACTGGTCTGTAGTTGTTGACATCGGAGGGATCGAGTGTAGGTTTTTTCAGAAGGGGTGCAACTCTCGCTCTCTTGAAGACGGAAGGGACGTAGCCAGCGGTCAGGGATGAGTTGATGAGCGAGGTGAGGTAAGGGAGAAGGTCTCTGGAAATGGTCTGGAGAAGAGAGGAGGGGATAGGGTCAAGCGGGCAGGTTGTTGGGCGGCCGGCCGTCACAAGAAGCGAGATTTCATCTGGAGAGAGAGGGGAGAAAGAGGTCAGAGCACAGGGTAGGGCAGTGTGAGCAGAACCAGCGGTGTCGTTTGACTTAGCAAACGAGGATCGGATGTCGTCGACCTTCTTTTCAAAATGGTTGACGAAGTCATCTGCAGAGAGGGAGGAGGGGGGAGGGGGAGGAGGATTCAGGAGGGAGGAGAAGGTGGCAAAGAGCTTCCTAGGGTTAGAGGCAGATGCTTGGAATTTAGAGTGGTAGAAAGTGGCTTTAGCAGCAGAGACAGAGGAGGAAAATGTAGAGAGGAGGGAGTGAAAGGATGCCAGGTCCGCAGGGAGGCGAGTTTTCCTCCATTTCCGCTCGGCTGCCCGGAGCACTGTTCTGTGAGCTCGCAATGAGTCGTCGAGCCACGGAGCGGGAGGGAGGACCGAGCCGGCCTGGAGGATAGGGGACATAGAGAGTCAAAGGATGCAGAAAGGGAAGAGAGGAGGGTTGAGGAGGCAGAATCAGGAGATAGGTTGGAGAAGGTATGAGCAGAGGGAAGAGATGATAGGATGGAAGAGGAGAGAGTAGCGGGGGAGAGAGAGCGAAGGTTGGGACGGCGCGATACCATCCGAGTAGGGGCAGTGTGGGAAGTGTTGGATGAGAGCGAGAGGGAAAAGGATACAAGGTAGTGGTCGGAGACTTGGAGGGGAGTTGCAATGAGGTTAGTGGAAGAACAGCATCTAGTAAAGATGAGGTCGAGCGTATTGCCTGCCTTGTGAGTAGGGGGAAGGTGAGAGGGTGAGGTCAAAAGAGGAGAGGAGTGGAAAGAAGGAGGCAGAGAGGAATGAGTCAAAGGTAGACGTGGGGAGGTTAAAGTCGCCCAGGACTGTGAGAGGTGAGCCGTCCTCAGGAAAGGAGCTTATCAAGGCATCAAGCTCATTGATGAACTCTCCGAGGAACCTGGAGGGCGATAAATGATAAGGATGTTAAGCTTGAAAGGGCTGGTAACTGTGACAGCATGGAATTCAAAGGAGGTGATAGACAGATGGGTAAGGGGAGAGAGAGAGAATGACCACTTGGGAGAGATGAGGATCCCGGTGCCACCACCCCCCTGACCAGAAGCTCTCGGGGTGTGCGAGAACACGTGGGCGGACGAAGAGAGAGCAGTAGGAGTAGCAGTGTTATCTGTGGTGATCCATGTTTCCGTCAGTGCCAAGAAGTCGAGGGACTGGAGGGAGGCATAGGCTGAGATGAACTCTGCCTTGTTGGCCGCAGATCGGCAGTTCCAGAGGCTACCGGAGACCTGGAACTCCACGTGGGTCGTGCGCGCTGGGACCACCAGATTAGGGTGGCCGCGGCCACGCAGTGTGGAGCGTTTGTATGGTCTGTGCAGAGAGGAGAGAACAGGGATAGATAGACACATAGTTGACAGGCTACAGAAGAGGCTACGCTAATGCAAAGGAGATTGGAATGACAAGTGGACTACACGTCTCGAATGTTCAGAAAGTTAAGCTTACGTAGCAAGAATCTTATTGACTAAAATGATTAAATGCTACAGTACTGCTGGAGTAGGCTAGCTGGTAGTGGCTGCGATGTTGACACTACACTAATCAAGTCGTTCCGTCGAGTGTAATAGTTACTACAGTGCTGCTATTCGGGGGCTAGCTGGCTAGCTAGCAGGTTGATTGCGTTATGTTACCTTAAAAGAACGACAATAGCTGGCTAGCTAACCTAGAAAATCGCTCTAGGCTACACAATTGTCTTAGATACAAAGACGGCTATGTAGCTAGCTAGCTACGATCAAACAAATCAAACCGTTGTACTGTAATAGTTTCTACAGTGCTGCTATTCGGGGGCTAGCTGGCTAGCTACGTTAAAAGAACGACAATAGCTGGCCAGCTAACCTAGAAAATCGCTCTAGACTACACAATTGTCTTAGATACAAAGACGGCTATGTAGCTGGCTAGCTACGATCAAACAAATCAAACCGTTGTACTGTAATGAAGTGAAATGAAAATGTGATACTACCTGTGGAGCGACGCGGAATGTTGACCGGGTAGTTGAAGTTCAATTCGGTAGAGGTTGTCTAGCTGTTGGCTAGCTAGCTAGCAGCATCTCCTACGTTAAGGACGACAAATAGCTGGCTAGCTAACCTCGGTAAATTAAGATAATCACTCTAAGTCTACACACTCTAAACTACACAATTATCTTGGATACGAAGACAGCGAAGACAACTATGTAGCTAGCTGACACTACGCTAATCGAGTCGTTCAGTTGAGTGTAATAGTTTCTACAGTGCTGGTGGACAGTGGATGTTAGCTAGCTGCTTAGCTAGCTGCTGGGCAGATACGTTAGGACGACGAAATACGATAATTATGCAATTATCTTTGCAATTAACCCATTAAAGTTACAGTCGTGTGTGTGTGTGTGTGTGTGTGTGTGTGTGTGTGTGTGTGTGTGTGTGTGTCATGCAGCATGGTGTATGTGTCTGTGTGTGTGTGCGACGCAGCATGGTGTTTGTCATGCAGCATGGTGTGTGTGTGTGTGCGTGTGTGTGTGCATGTGTCATGCAACAACCTGCAGCCCCATAGTGTCCCAGGGGCTGGGAGATGTGTAGATAAGTGTCGCAGGGGCTGGGAGATGTGTAGATAAGTGTCCCAGGGGCTGGGAGATGTGTAGATAAGTGTCCCAGGGGCTGGGAGATGTGTAGATAAGTGTCCCAGGGGCTGGGAGATGTGTAGATAAGTGTCCCAGGGGCTGGGAGATGCGTAGATAAGTGTCCCAGGGGCTGGGAGATCCGTAGATAAGTGTTCCAGGCGCTGGGAGATCCGTAGATAAGTGTCCCAGGGGCTGGGAGATCCGTAGATAAGTGTCCCAGGGGCTGGGAGATGCGTAGATAAGTGTCCCAGGGGCTGGGAGATGCGTAGATAAGTGTCCCAGGGGCTGGGAGATGTGTAGATAAGTGTCCCAGGGGCTGGGAGATGTGTAGATACGTTTCCCAGGGGCTGGGAGATGTGTAGATAAGTGTCCCAGGGGCTGGGAGATGTGTAGATACGTTTCCCAGGGGCTGGGAGATGTGTAGATAAGTGTCCCAGGGGCTGGGAGATGTGTAGATAAGTGTCCCAGGGGCTGGGAGATGTGTAGATAAGTGTCGCAGGGGCTGGGAGATGTGTAGATAAGTGTCGCAGGGGCTGGGAGATGTGTAGATAAGTGTCCCAGGGGCTGGGAGATGTGTAGATAAGTGTCCCAGGGGCTGGGAGATGTGTAGATAAGTGTCCCAGGGGCTGGGAGATGTGTAGATAAGTGTCCCAGGGGCTGGGAGATGTGTAGATAAGTGTCCCAGGGGCTGGGAGATGCGTAGATAAGTGTCCCAGGGGCTGGGAGATGCGTAGATAAGTGTCCCCGACTCTGGATCCTGGATCTGCCAGGAACACCTCATTCAGTCACAAAGGAGGAAATGGACATATACTTGGTGACGCTGCGATGGAAAGAAATGGATATAATGAACAGACTGGAGTCTAGTTTCCTGTTTAGAACACAATGGAAAACATTTTGTTGTAAAAGTTTGAAATCACAGAATTCAATAGAACACTCTGGGCTCTATTTTGACTTGGTCAACCTAACCTGGTCAATCTAACCTCATTATTCGAACCTGGTCAACCTAACCTGGTCAACCTAACCTCATAAATCTCACCTGGTCAACATAAACCTTATCAAACTAACCTGGTCCGCCTAACCTCATCAATCTACCCTGGTCAACCTAACCTCATCAATCTAACCTGGTCAACCTAACCTCGTCAATCTAACCTGGTCCATCTAACCTGGTCATCCTAACCTCATTAATCTAACCTGGTCCACCTAACCTCGTCAACCTAACCTGGTCCACCTAACCTCATCGACCAAACCTGGTCAACCAAACCTCATCAATCTAACCTGGTCCATCTGACCTGGACAACCTAACCTCATCAATCTAACCTGGTCAACCTAACCTCAATCTAACCTGGTCCACCTAACCTCATCAACCTAACCAGGTCAACCTAACCTCATCAATCTATCCCGGTCAACCTAACCTCATCAATCTAACCTGGTCAACCTAACCTGCTCAATCTAACCTCATCAATCTAACCTGGTCAACCTAACCTGGTCAACCTAACCTGGTCAATCTAACCCGGTCAACCTAACCTGGTCAATCTAACCTGGTCCACCTAACCTCATCAATCTAACCTGGTCAACCTAACATCATCAATCTAACCTGGTCAACTTAACCTGGCCAATCTAACCTCATCATTCTAACCTGGTCAACCTAACCTGGTCAATCTAACCTGGTAAGCCTAACCTGGTCAACATAACCTCATCAATCTAACCTAGCCAATCTAACCTCATCAATCTAACCTAGCCAATCTAACCTCATCAATCTATCCTGTTCAACCTAACCTCATCAATCTAACCTGGTCAACCTAACCTCATCAATCTAACCTGGTCAACCTAACCTCAATCTAACCTGGTCAACCTAACCTCATCATCTAACCTGGTCAACCTAAACTGGTCAATCTAACCTGGTCAATCTAACCTGGTCAATCTAACCTGGTCAATCTAACCTGGTCAATCTAACCCGGTCAACCTAACCTGGTCAACCTAACATAATCAAATAATCCTGGTCAACCTAACCTCATCAATCTAACCTGGTCAACCTAACATCAATCTAACCTGGTAAACCTAACCTGGCCAATCTAACCTCATCCATCTAACCTGGTCAACCTAACATAAGCAATCTATCCTGGTCAACCTAACCCCATCAATCTAACCTGGTCCACCTAACCTCATAAATCTAACCTGGTCAACCTAACCTCATCAATCTAACCTGGTCAACCTAACCTGGCCAATCTAACCTGGTCAACCTAACATAATCAATCTATCCTGGTCAACCTAACCTCATCAATCTAACCTGGTCAACCTAACATAATCAATCTATCCTGGTCAACCTAACTTCATCAATCTAACCTGGTCAACCTAACATAATCAATCTATCCTGGTCAACCTAACTTCATCAATCTAACCTGGTCAACCTAACTTTATCAATCTAACCTGGTCCACCGAACCTCATCAATCTAACCTGGTCAACCTAACCTCATCAATCTAACCTGGTCAACCTGACCTAATCAATCTAATCTGGTCAATCTAACCTGGTCAACCTAACCTCATCAATCTAACCTGGTCAACCTAACCTCATCAATCTAACCTGGTCAACCTAACCTAATCAATCTAACCTGGTCAATCTAACCTCATCAAGCTAACCTGGTCAATCTAACCTGGTAAATATAAGTGCAGGCAGTAGCGCTATAGGTTCCGGGTGTGTGATATATATATATATATATATATCTCAGCCCACTTGCTGCGTTGGCGAGAAAGGGCTTGGTTTTGACGAATAAACACGTTGTGGGTGTGTCCAGGCCCCTCACTGACCAATCAGAACGTGCACCATGACGAAACATGTGGTAGCTTCAAGTTTTGTATTTATGTATCGCCTTGGAATCAACTCCAATTCCAATGTTAGTCCGTTATAGTTTGTTAAATGGCTTTACAGAAATGAAATAACAAAATGTAGACCTATCTTTGCTAAATACATTTTCTTGAACCCATTTGCAGTCCACATTGTTCAAAGCAATTGCATAGCTTCAATATGGACATATGTGGGCCTACGTGGCATTCACACTAATATAGGGGCGAGGCCAACTGTAAATTGCATTAATGCTTGGCTAAGCATGGACATGCTAAACATTGTCAATAAGCAAGATATAATTCATTGTTGATAAGGCCTAAAAAGAGAATTCATAATTCTAATCGAAACGAAACAAGAAGTTGTTTTAAAACAGCTATGTCACACTTACAGGCGTCATCATTTATCCATGTAATAATTCAAATAACGCAGACTACAGAGTGTTTTTACACACATCTTTTGACAGTAGCTGGACAAAGATACAATATAAACAGAAAGGGAGAGAATGTCCCCTCCCCCTTTCCACTGCTCCCCAATAGGAAGGGAGAGATTGTCTGCTCCCCAATAGGAAGGGAGAGAATGTCCCCTCCCCCTTTCCACTGCTCCCCAATAGGAAGGGAGAGATTGTCTGCTCCCCAATAGGAAGGGAGAGAATGTCCCCTCCCCCTTTCCACTGCTCCCCAATAGGAAGGGAGAGATTGTCTGCTCCCCAATAGGAAGGGAGAGAAAGTCCCCTCCCCGTTCCACTGCTCCCCAATAGGAAGGGAGAGAATATCCCCTCCCCGTTCCACTGCTCCCCAATAGGAAGGGAGAGAATGTCCCCTCCCCGTTCCACTGCTCCCCAATAGGAAGGGAGAGATTGTCTGCTCCCCAATAGGAAGGGAGAGAATGTCCCCTCCCCGTTCTACTGCTCCCCAATAGGAAGGGAGAGAATGTCCCCTCCCCGTTCTACTGCTCCCCAATAGGAAGGGAGAGAAAGTCCCCTCCCCATTCCACTGCTCCCCAATAGGAAGGGAGAGAAAGTCCCCTCCCCGTCCCACTGCTCCCCATTAGGAAGGGAGAGAAAATCCCCTCCCCGTTCCACTGCTCCCCAATAGGAAGGGAGAGAAAGTCCCCTCCCCGTCCCACTGCTCCCCAATAGGAAGGGAGAGAAAGTCCCCTCCCCATTCCACTGCTCCCCAATAGGAAGGGAGAGAATGTCCCCTCCCCATTCCACTGCTCCCCAATAGGAAGGGAGAGAATGTCCCCTCCCCATTCCACTGCTCCCCAATAGGAAGGGAGAGAAAGTCCCCTCCCCGTCCCACTGCTCCCCAATAGGAAGGGAGAGAAAGTCCCCTCCCCGTCCCACTGCTCCCCAATAGGAAGGGAGAGAAAGTCCCCTCCCCGTTCCACTGCTCCCCAATTGGAAGGGAGAGAATGTCCCCTCCCCGTCCCACTGCTCCCCAATAGGAAGGGAGAGAAAGTCCCCTCCCCGTTCCACTGCTCCCAATAGGAAGGGAGAGAATGTCCCCTCCCCATCCCACTGCTCCCCAATAGGAAGGGAGAGAAAGTCCCCTCCCCATTCCACTGCTCCCCAATAGGAAGGGAGAGAATGTCCCCTCCCCATTCCACTGCTCCCCAATAGGAAGGGAGAGAATGTCCCCTCCCCATTCCACTGCTCCCCAATAGGAAGGGAGAGAAAGTCCCCTCCCCGTCCCACTGCTCCCCAATAGGAAGGGAGAGAAAGTCCCCTCCCCGTCCCACTGCTCCCCAATAGGAAGGGAGAGAATGTCCCCTCCCCATTCCACTGCTCCCCAATAGGAAGGGAGAGAATGTCCCCTCCCCATTCAGGCCTGTGTTTTATGAACATGACCGTAACTATGTTACAGATCACATTGCATTCACACATCTCCAGAAGTTGTGTTGTAAGTGTGCCTCGGACATTGTCACCATAAAATACCAGAAAGGTGAATCATTCTAATACGTTTGGTTGTTAAACAAACAAACAAAAAAACAAGCAACCCGTTGTTTTTGTTTTTTAAAACAAACATCAACAATAAATAAATGACAAATATAATGATGTCGTAAAACCGCCAGGATATAAAAGAAACAGACCTCCACTGCTGTTGAACCAGCCTCTGTTACAGTCGGTCTTAAGGGAGGGGTTGGGAACATGTGACACGGAGAGGGAGAACGAGCACATTGTTAAAGGTTACAGATCACCTCTAAGTAGGTGGTTCATCATATTCACTGAAGGTTCTCATCTCTCGTTTCATAAAGTGGCGTGGGACACGAAGCCTACATCACGGAGGGGCTTTTTTTTTTAGATAAAAAGGGAATGACAGCCCACTGTTTTACTATTCTAAATGTTATGTTTTAATAAAGTTTTGGTGATTAAGATTTCTTTCCAAGCGGTCTCAGGAAACAAACCCTTCTTTCGACAGTCTAGACTACTTCGCGATCGCATAGGAAAGACAAAAAAAAACATGTATCCATTGAGAGCAGGGGACGCTATACCTTGCTTGTTTATTTAAAATATAAAACACGTTTTTAATGATTTTAAATAGGAAGAATACAGGCACCAAATTCACAGTAAGCTACTCTTGTTCCATGTTATATGGGCAGTGTGTGTCACGGCTGAATAGGTTGCGTTTCTACAGACAAAAATGCCATAACCAACTATGTTACCTCTAAAACCATATTTGTTAAAAATATGTAAGGGGTCTCTTAGATTTAATATTCAGATAGATTGTCGCTTCCATCAATGTAATTGTCTGCATCATTTCCAATCCCCCACATTTTTTGTAAATATATTTGATTTTATAATTTTCCCTTCACCCTACCACCCTTCCCCTATTTGAAGGAAACTAATGGACAACAACACTTATGCTTCTACTTCCAACTTATGCATACTATATACATTTTATGGACGCAATGTATTTTACAATAGGTATCTTATCAAGGCACAAGGCGAGACCCAAATGCAGACACAGGAGGCAGATGGTTGGAGTCTTACAATGTTTATTAATCCAACGGGAATAGGCAGGAGAATGGTTGTGGACAGGCAAAAAGGTCAAAACCAGATCAGGGTCCAGGAGGTACAGAGTGGCAGACAGGCTCATGGTCAAGGCAGGCAGAATGGTCTGGCAGGTGGGTACAGAGTGGCAGGCAGGCAGAATGGTCAGGCAGGCAGAATGGTCAGGCAGGAGGGTACGGAGTGGCAGACAGGCAGAATGGTCAGGCAGGTGGGTACAGATTGGCAGGCAGGCAGAATGGTCAGGCAGGCAGAATGGTCAGGCAGGTGGGTACAGATTGGCAGGCAGGCAGAATGGTCAAGGCAGGCAGAATGGTCAGGCAGGAGGGTACGGAGTGGCAGACAGGCTGGTGGGTCAAGGCAGGCAGAATGGTCAGGCAGGAGGGTACGGAGTGGCAGACAGGCACATGGTCAAGGCAGGCAGAATGGTCAGGCAGGAGGGTACGGAGTGGCAGACAGGCTGGTGGGTCAAGGCAGGCAGAATGGTCAGGCAGGTGGGTACAGAGTGGCAGGCAGGCAGAATGGTCAAGGCAGGCAGAATGGTCAGGCAGGAGGGTACAGAGTGGCAGACAGGCTGGTGGGTCAAGGCAGGCAGAATGGTCAGGCAGGTGGGTACAGAGTCCAGAAACAGGCAAGGGTCAAAACTGGGAGGACTAGAAAAAGGAGAATGCAAAAAACAAGAGAACGGGGTAAACGTTGGTTGACTTGGAAACAAACTGGTACAGAGAGACAGGAAACACAGGGATAAATACACTGGTACAGAGAGACAGGAAACACAGGGGTAAATACACTGGTACAGAGAGACAGGAAACACAGGGGTAAATACACTGGTACAGAGAGACAGGAAACACAGGGATAAATACACTGGTACAGAGAGACAGGAAACACAGGGGTAAATACACTGGTACAGAGAGACAGGAAACACAGGGATAAATACACTGGTACAGAGAGACAGGAAACACAGGGATAAATACACTGTTACAGAGAGACAGGAAACACAGGGATAAATACACTGGTACAGAGAGACAGGAAACACAGGGATAAATACACTGGTACAGAGAGACAGGAAACACAGGGGTAAATACACTGGTACAGAGAGACAGGAAACACAGGGATACATACAGTGGTACAGAGAGACAGGAAACACAGGGATAAATACACTGGTACAGAGAGACAGGAAACACAGGGGTAAATACACTGGTACAGAGAGACAGGAAACACAGGGGTAAATACACTGGGGGAAACAAGCGACACTTGGAGGGGGTGGAGACAATCATAAGGACAGGTGAAACAGATCAGGGCGTGACATATCTTTTATTTGTTTTCAGTCCCATCCTTCAGCTCCCCTCAACCCCTCCCATCTCCCAACACCATCCAATCCCATCCTTCAGCTCCCCTCAACCCCTCCCATCTATCTCTGAACACCATCCAGTCCCATCCTTCAGCAACCCTCAACCCCTCCCATCTCCCAACACCATCCAATCCCATCCTTCAGCTCCCCTCAACCCCTCCCATCTATCTCTGAACACCATCCAATCCCATCCTTCAGCTCCCCTCAACCCCTCCCATCTATCTCCCAACACCATCCAATCCCATCCTTCAGCTCCCCTCAACCCCTCCCATCTATCTCTGAACACCATCCAATCCCATCCTTCAGCTACCCTCAACCACTCACATCTCCCAACACCATCTAATCCCATCCTTCAGCTACCCTCAACCCCTCACATCTCCCAACACCATCTAATCCCATCCTTCATCTACCCTCAACCCCTCCCGTCTCCCAACACCATCCAATCCCATCCTTCAGCTACCCTCAACCCCTCCCATCTATATCTGAACACCATCCATGTTTTATTTATATTTGCCAAATAGATTTTTCAACAGTGCTGTGATGTTTCACAAAGATTCTGAACCTTTCTATTCTCACAGTTTCTACAATTTATAAATTAAAGATAACGATTTCTGCTAAATTGATTGTTATCTGGATGGTGTTAAATTGATTATTATCTTGATTGACTGTGACTTTTCAAATCACCCAGCAGTACTAATTGCAGAGTTAGCTCCAGGTAAATGTGGCAATTCTTCAGCCCTTCCTGGACCTGCGACCAAAAATGGACAGTACCAAAAGAAATGATCAAATTATTCTGTCTCGTCGTAGCAACATCTGCAGAGCTGGGATGATTGTAAAACATTCTAAATACATCACAAAAGTTGTTCCATCCAGCCCTGGAATTTGGTCTACCTCCACTAGTGTTCCATCCAGCCCTGGAGTTTGGTCTACCTCCACTAGTGTTCCATAAAGCCCTGGAGTTTGGTCTACCTCCACTAGTGTTCCATCCAGCCCGGGAGTTTGGTCTACCTCCACTAGTGTTCCATCCAGCCCGGGAGTTTGGTCTACCTCCACTGGTGTTCCATCCAGCCCTGGAGTTTGGTCTACCTCCACTGGTGTTCCATCCAGCCCTGGAGTTTGGTCTACCTCCACTAGTGTTCCATCCAGCCCTGGAGTTTGGTCTACCTCCACTAGTGTTCCATCCAGCCCTGGAGTTTGGTCTACCTCCACCGGTACACCATCCAGCCCTGGACTTTGGTCTACCTCCACTAGTGTTCCATCCAGCCCTGGAGTTTGGTCTACCTCCACTGGTATACCATCCAGCCCTGGAGTTTGGTCTACCTCCACTGGTATACCATTCAGCCCTGGAGTTTGGTCTACCTCCACTGGTACACCATCCAGCCCTGGAGGTTTCCCAGAATTAAAAGGCTTTAATTGCATCAATAGGCTCCTCCTCTGTAATTTCAACCTTCACATGAGTCTTTCTGTTGTTCATTTAACATTATTAAGAGAAGAAGAAAATCCATACAATTAACTTGTCATTGTAAATTAGAATTACTATGTTCACATGATATAACCCTAACTCTCCTCATCTACACATGATATAACCCTGACCCTCCTCATCTACACATGACATAACCCTGACCCTGACCCTCCTCATCAACACATGATATAACCCTAACCCTCCTCATCAACACATGATATAACCCTAACACTCCTTATCAACACATGATATAACCCTGACCCTCCTCATCTACACATGATATAAACCTGACCCTAACCTTCCTCATCAACACATGATATAACCCTGACTCTCCTCATCTACACATGATATAACCCTGACCCTCCTCATCTACACATGATATAACCCTGACCCTAACCCTCCTCATCAACACATGATATAACCCTGACCCTCCTCATCTACACATGATATAACCCTGACCCTCCTCATCTACACATGATATAACCCTAACCCTCCTCATCTACACATGATATAACCCTTACTCTCCTCATCAACACATGATATAACCCTGACCCTAACCCTCCTCATCTACACATGATATAACCCTGACCCTCCTCATCTACACATGATATAGCCCTGACCCTCCTCATCTACACATGATATAACCCTGACCCTAACCCTCCTCATCAACACATGATATAACCCTAACCCTCCTCATCTACACATGATATAGCAATGACCCTAACCCTCCTCATCTACACATGATATAACCCTGACCCTCCTCATCTACACATGATATAGCCCTGACCCTAACCCTCCTCATCTACACATGATATAACCCTGACCCTCCTCATCAACACATGATATAACCGTAACCCTCCTCATCTACACATGATATAGCCCTGACCCTAACCCTCCTCATCTACACATGATATAACCCTGACCCTCCTCATCTACACATGATATAACCCTCCTCATCTACACATGATATAACCCTGACCCTGACCCTCCTCATCTACACATGATATAACCCTAACCCTCCTCATCTACACATGATATAACCCTTACTCTCCTCATCTACACATGATATAACCCTGACTCTCCTCATCAACACATGATATAACCCTGACCCTAACCCTCCTCATCTACACATGATATAACCCTGACCCTCCTCATCTACACATGATATAGCCCTGACCCTCCTCATCTACACATGATATAACCCTGACCCTAACCCTCCTCATCAACACATGATATAACCCTGACCCTCCTCATCTACACATGATATAGCCCTGACCCTAACCCTCCTCATCTACACATGATATAACCCTGACCCTCCTCATCAACACATGATATAACCGTAACCCTCCTCATCTACACATGATATAGCCCTGACCCTAACCCTCCTCATCTACACATGATATAACCCTGACCCTCCTCATCTACACATGATATAACCCTGACCCTCCTCATCTACACATGATATAACCCTGACCCTGACCCTCCTCATCTACACATGATATAACCCTGACCCTGACCCTCCTCATCTACACATGATATAACCCTAACCCTCCTCATCTACACATGATATAACCCTTACTCTCCTCATCTACACATGATATAACCCTGACTCTCCTCATCAACACATGATATAACCCTGACCCTAACCCTCCTCATCTACACATGATATAACCCTGACCCTCATCTACACATGATATAACCCTGACCCTCCTCATCTACACATGATATAACCCTAACCCTCCTCATCTACACATGATATAACCCTGATCCTAACCCTCCTCATCTACACATGATATAACCCTGACCCTAACCCTCTTCATCTACACATGATATAACCCTGATCCTAACCCTCCTCATCTACACATGATATAGCCCTGACCCTAACCCTCCTCATCTACACATGATATAACCCTGACCCTGACCCTCCACATCTACACATGATATAACCCTGACCCTGACCCTCCTCATCAACACATGATATAACCCTGACCCTAACACTCCACATCTACACATGATATAACCCTGACCCTAACCCTCCTCATCTACACATGATATAACCCTGACCCTGACCCTCCTCATCTACACATGATATAACCCTAACCCTCCTCATCTACACATGATATAACCCTGACCCTAACCCTACTCATCTACACATGATATAACCCTAAACCTCCTCATCTACACATGATATAACCCTAACCCTCCTCATCTACACATGATATAACCCTAACCCTCCTCATCTACACATTATATAACCCTAACCCTCCTCATCTACACATGATATAACCCTGACCCTCCTCATCTACACATGATATAACCCTGACCCTCCTCATCTACACATGAAATAACCCTGACCCTCCTCATCAACACATGATATAACCCTGACCCTAACCCTCCTCATCTACACATGATATAACCCTGACCCTCCTCATCTACACATGATATAACCCTGACCCTCCTCATCTACACATGATATAACCCTGACCCTCCTCATCTACACATGATATAACCCTGACCCTGACCCTCCTACACTACACATGATATAACCCTGACCCTGACCCTCCTCATCTACACATGATATAACCCGAACCCTCCTCATCTACACATGATATAACCCTGACCCTAACCCTCCTCATCTACACATGATATAACCCTAAACCTCCTCATCTACACATGATATAACCCTAACCCTCCTCATCTACACATGATATAACCCTAACCCTCCTCATCTACACATGATATAACCCTAACCCTCCTCATCTACACATGATATAACCCTGACCCTCCTCATCTACACATGATATAACCCTGACCCTCCTCATCTACACATGATATAACCCTGACCCTCCTCATCAACACATGATATAACCCTGACCCTAACCCTCCTCATCTACACATGATATAACCCTGACCCTCCTCATCAACACATGATATAACCCTAACCCTCCTCATCTACACATGATATAACCCTAACCCTCCTCATCTACACATGATATAACCCTTACTCTCCTCATCTACACATGATATAACCCTGACTCTCCTCATCAACACATGATATAACCCTGACCCTAACCCTCCTCATCTACACATGATATAACCCTGACCCTCATCTACACATGATATAACCCTGACCCTCCTCATCTACACATGATATAACCCTAACCCTCCTCATCTACACATGATATAACCCTGATCCTAACCCTCCTCATCTACACATGATATAACCCTGACCCTAACCCTCTTCATCTACACATGATATAACCCTGATCCTAACCCTCCTCATCTACACATGATATAGCCCTGACCCTAACCCTCCTCATCTACACATGATATAACCATGACCCTGACCCTCCACATCTACACATGATATAACCCTGACCCTGACCCTCCTCATCAACACATGATATAACCCTGACCCTAACACTCCACATCTACACATGATATAACCCTGACCCTAACCCTCCTCATCTACACATGATATAACCCTGACCCTGACCCTCCTCATCTACACATGATATAACCCTAACCCTCCTCATCTACACATGATATAACCCTGACCCTAACCCTCCTCATCTACACATGATATAACACTAAACCTCCTCATCTACACATGATATAACCCTAACCCTCCTCATCTACACATGATATAACCCTAACCCTCCTCATCTACACATGATATAACCCTAACCCTCCTCATCTACACATGATATAACCCTGACCCTCCTCATCTACACATGATATAACCCTGACCCTCCTCATCTACACATGATATAACCCTGACCCTCCTCATCAACACATGATATAACCCTGACCCTAACCCTCCTCATCTACACATGATATAACCCTGACCCTCATCTACACATGATATAACCCTGACCCTCCTCATCTACACATGATATAACCCTGATCCTAACCCTCCTCATCTACACATGATATAACCCTGACCCTAACCCTCTTCATCTACACATGATATAACCCTGATCCTAACCCTCCTCATCTACACATGATATAGCCCTGACCCTAACCCTCCTCATCTACACATGATATAACCCTGACCCTGACCCTCCACATCTACACATGATATAACCCTGACCCTGACCCTCCTCATCAACACATGATATAACCCTGACCCTAACACTCCACATCTACACATGATATAACCCTGACCCTAACCCTCCTCATCTACACATGATATAACCCTGACCCTGACCCTCCTCATCTACACATGATATAACCCTAACCCTCCTCATCTACACATGATATAACCCTGACCCTAACCCTCCTCATCTACACATGATATAACCCTAAACCTCCTCATCTACACATGATATAACCCTAACCCTCCTCATCTACACATGATATAACCCTAACCCTCCTCATCTACACATTATATAACCCTAACCCTCCTCATCTACACATGATATAACCCTGACCCTCCTCATCTACACATGATATAACCCTGACCCTCCTCATCTACACATGAAATAACCCTGACCCTCCTCATCAACACATGATATAACCCTGACCCTAACCCTCCTCATCTACACATGATATAACCCTGACCCTCCTCATCTACACATGATATAACCCTGACCCTCCTCATCTACACATGATATAACCCTGACCCTCCTCATCTACACATGATATAACCCTGACCCTGACCCTCCTACACTACACATGATATAACCCTGACCCTGACCCTCCTCATCTACACATGATATAACCCTAACCCTCCTCATCTACACATGATATAACCCTGACCCTAACCCTCCTCATCTACACATGATATAACCCTAAACCTCCTCATCTACACATGATATAACCCTAACCCTCCTCATCTACACATGATATAACCCTAACCCTCCTCATCTACACATGATATAACCCTAACCCTCCTCATCTACACATGATATAACCCTGACCCTCCTCATCTACACATGATATAACCCTGACCCTCCTCATCTACACATGATATAACCCTGACCCTCCTCATCAACACATGATATAACCCTGACCCTAACCCTCCTCATCTACACATGATATAACCCTGACCCTCCTCATCAACACATGATATAACCCTAACCCTCCTCATCTACACATGATATAACCCTAACCCTCCTCATCTACACATGATATAACCCTTACTCTCCTCATCTACACATGATATAACCCTGACTCTCCTCATCAACACATGATATAACCCTGACCCTAACCCTCCTCATCTACACATGATATAACCCTGACCCTCATCTACACATGATATAACCCTGACCCTCCTCATCTACACATGATATAACCCTAACCCTCCTCATCTACACATGATATAACCCTGATCCTAACCCTCCTCATCTACACATGATATAACCCTGACCCTAACCCTCTTCATCTACACATGATATAACCCTGATCCTAACCCTCCTCATCTACACATGATATAGCCCTGACCCTAACCCTCCTCATCTACACATGATATAACCATGACCCTGACCCTCCACATCTACACATGATATAACCCTGACCCTGACCCTCCTCATCAACACATGATATAACCCTGACCCTAACACTCCACATCTACACATGATATAACCCTGACCCTAACCCTCCTCATCTACACATGATATAACCCTGACCCTGACCCTCCTCATCTACACATGATATAACCCTAACCCTCCTCATCTACACATGATATAACCCTGACCCTAACCCTCCTCATCTACACATGATATAACCCTAAACCTCCTCATTTACACATGATATAACCCTAACCCTCCTCATCTACACATGATATAACCCTAACCCTCCTCATCTACACATGATATAACCCTAACCCTCCTCATCTACACATGATATAACCCTGACCCTCCTCATCTACACATGATATAACCCTGACCCTCCTCATCTACACATGATATAACCCTGACCCTCCTCATCAACACATGATATAACCCTGACCCTAACCCTCCTCATCTACACATGATATAACCCTGACCCTCCTCATCTACACATGATATAACCCTGACCCTCCTCATCTACACATGATATAACCCTGACCCTGACCCTCCTACTCTACACATGATATAACCCTGACCCTGACCCTCCTACTCTACACATGATATAACCCTGACCCTGACTCTCCACATCTACACATGATATAACCCTTACTCTCCTCACCAACACATGATATAACCCTGACCCTAACCCTCCTCATCTACACATGATATAACCCTAACCCTCCTCATCTACACATTATATAACCCTAACCCTCCTCATCTACACATGATATAACCCTGACCCTCCTCATCTACACATGAAATAACCCTGACCCTCCTCATCAACACATGATATAACCCTGACCCTAACCCTCCTCATCTACACATGATATAACCCTGACCCTCCTCATCTACACATGATATAACCCTGACCCTCCTCATCTACACATGATATAACCCTGACCCTCCTCATCTACACATGATATAACCCTGACCCTGACCCTCCTACACTACACATGATATAACCCTGACCCTGACCCTCCTCATCTACACATGATATAACCCGAACCCTCCTCATCTACACATGATATAACCCTGACCCTAACCCTCCTCATCTACACATGATATAACCCTAAACCTCCTCATCTACACATGATATAACCCTAACCCTCCTCATCTACACATGATATAACCCTAACCCTCCTCATCTACACATGATATAACCCTAACCCTCCTCATCTACACATGATATAACCCTGACCCTCCTCATCTACACATGATATAACCCTGACCCTCCTCATCTACACATGATATAACCCTGACCCTCCTCATCAACACATGATATAACCCTGACCCTAACCCTCCTCATCTACACATGATATAACCCTGACCCTCCTCATCTACACATGATATAACCCTGACCCTCCTCATCTACACATGATATAACCCTGACCCTCCTCATCTACACATGATATAACCCTGACCCTGACCCTCCTACTCTACACATGATATAACCCTGACCCTGACCCTCCTACTCTACACATGATATAACCCTGACCCTGACTCTCCACATCTACACATGATATAACCCTTACTCTCCTCACCAACACATGATATAACCCTGACCCTAACCCTCCTCATCTACACATGATATAACCCTGACCCTCCTCATCTACACATGATATAACCCTAACCCTCCTAATCTACACATTATATAACCCTGACCCTGACCCTCCTCATCTACACATGATATAACCCTGACCCTGACCCTCCTCATCTACACATGATATAACCCTGACCCTGACCCTCCTACTCTACACATGATATAACCCTCCTCATCAACACATGATATAACCCTAACCCTCCTCATCTACACATTATATAACCCTGACCCTAACCCTCCTCATCTACACATGATATAACCCTGACCCTGACCCTCCTCATCTACACATGATATAACCCTAACCCTCCTCATCTACACATGATATAACCCTGACCCTAACCCTCCTCATCTACACATGAAATAACCCTGACCCTCCTCATCTAGACATGATATAACCCTAACCCTCCTCATCTACACATGATATAACCCTGACCCTGACCCTCCTCATCTACACATGATATAACCCTGACCCTCCTCATCTACACATGATATAACCCTAACCCTCCTCATCTACACATTATATAACCCTGACCCTGACCCTCCTCATCTACACATGATATAACCCTGACCCTGACCCTCCTACTCTACACATGATATAACCCTGACCCTAACCCTCCTCATCTACACATGATATAACCCTGACCCTGACCTTCCTACTCTACACATGATATAACCCTGACCCTGACCCTCCTACTCTACACATGATATAACCCTGACCCTGACCCTCCTCATCTACACATGATATAACCCTGACCCTCCTCATCTACACATGATATAACCCTGACCCTCCTCATCAACACATGATATAACCCTGAACCTCCTCATCTACACATGATATAACCCTAACCCTCCTCATCTACACAAGATATAACCCTAACCCTCCTCATCTACACATGATATAACCCTGACCCTAACCCTCCTCATCTACACATGAAATAACCCTGACCCTCCTCATCTAGACATGATATAACCCTAACCCTCCTCATCTACACATGATATAACCCTGACCCTGACCCTCCTCATCTACACATGATATAACCCTGACCCTCCTCATCTACACATGATATAACCCTGACCCTCCTCATCAACACATGATATAACCCTGACCCTAACCCTCCTCATCTACACATGATATAACCCTGACCCTCCTCATCTACACATGATATAACCCTGACCCTCCTCATCTACACATGATATAACCCTGACCCTAACCCTCCTCATCTACACATGATATAACCCTGACCCTCCTCATCTACACATGATATAACCCTGACCCTCCTCATCAACACATGATATAACCCTGACCCTAACCCTCCTCATCTACACGTGATATAACCCTGACCCTCCTCATCAACACATGATATAACCCTGACCCTGACCCTCCTCATCTACACATGATATAACCCTGACCCTCCTCATCTACACATGATATAACCCTGACCCTGACCCTCCTCATCTACACATGATATAACCCTGAACCTGACCCTCCTCATCTACACATGATATAACCCTGACCCTCATCTACACATGATATAACCATAACCCTCCTCATCTACACATGATATAACCCTGACCCTAACCCTCCTCATCTACACATGATATAACCCTGACCCTCCTCATCTACACATGATATAACCCTGACCCTCATCTACACATGATATAACCCTAACCCTCCTCATCTACACATTATATAACCCTGACCCTGACCCTCCTCATCTACACATGATATAACCCTGACCCTCCTCATCTAGACATGATATAACCCTAATCCTCCTCATCTACACATGATATAACCCTGACCCTGACCCTCCTCATCTACACATGATATAACCCTAACCCTCCTCATCTACACATGAAATAACCCTGACCCTCCTCATCTAGACATGATATAACCCTAACCCTCCTCATCTACACATGATATAACCCTGACCCTGACCCTCCTCATCTACACATGATATAACCCTGACCCTCCTCATCTACACATGATATAACCCTGACCCTCCTCATCAACACATGATATAACCCTGACCCTAACCCTCCTCATCTACACATGATATAACCCTGACCCTCCTCATCTACACATGATATAACCCTGACCCTCCTCATCTACACATGATATAACCCTGACCCTAACCCTCCTCATCTACACATGATATAACCCTGACCCTCCTCATCTACACATGATATAACCCTGACCCTCCTCATCAACACATGATATAACCCTGACCCTAACCCTCCTCATCTACACGTGATATAACCCTGACCCTCCTCATCAACACATGATATAACCCTGACCCTGACCCTCCTCATCTACACATGATATAACCCTGACCCTCCTCATCTACACATGATATAACCCTGACCCTGACCCTCCTCATCTACACATGATATAACCCTGAACCTGACCCTCCTCATCTACACATGATATAACCCTGACCCTCATCTACACATGATATAACCATAACCCTCCTCATCTACACATGATATAACCCTGACCCTAACCCTCCTCATCTACACATGATATAACCCTGACCCTCCTCATCTACACATGATATAACCCTGACCCTCATCTACACATGATATAACCCTAACCCTCCTCATCTACACATTATATAACCCTGACCCTGACCCTCCTCATCTACACATGATATAACCCTGACCCTCCTCATCTAGACATGATATAACCCTAATCCTCCTCATCTACACATGATATAACCCTGACCCTGACCCTCCTCATCTACACATGATATAACCCTGACCCTCCTCATCTACACATGATATAACCCTAACCCTCCTCATCTACACATGATATAACCCTAACCCTCCTCATCTACACATGATATAACCCTGACCCTAACCCTCCTCATCTACACATGAAATAACCCTGACCCTCCTCATCTAGACATGATATAACCCTAACCCTCCTCATCTACACATGAAATAACCCTGACCCTGACCCTCCTCATCTACACATGATATAACCCTGACCCTCCTCATCTACACATGATATAACCCTGACCCTCCTCATCAACACATGATATAACCCTGACCCTAACCCTCCTCATCTACACATGATATAACCCTGACCCTCCTCATCTACACATGATATAACCCTGACCCTCCTCATCTACACGTGATATAACCCTGACCCTAACCCTCCTCATCTACACATGATATAACCCTGACCCTCCTCATCTACACATGATATAACCCTGACCCTGACCCTCCTCATCTACACGTGATATAACCCTGACCCTAACCCTCCTCATCTACACATGAAATAACCCTGACCCTCCTCATCTAGACATGATATAACCCTAACCCTCCTCATCTACACATGATATAACCCTGACCCTGACCCTCCTCATCTACACATGATATAACCCTGACCCTCCTCATCTACACATGATATAACCCTGACCCTCCTCATCAACACATGATATAACCCTGACCCTAACCCTCCTCATCTACACATGATATAACCCTGACCCTCCTCATCTACACATGATATAACCCTGACCCTCCTCATCTACACATGATATAACCCTGACCCTAACCCTCCTCATCTACACATGATATAACCCTGACCCTCCTCATCTACACATGATATAACCCTGACCCTGACCCTCCTCATCTACACGTGATATAACCCTGACCCTCCTCATCAACACATGATATAACCCTGACCCTGACCCTCCTCATCTACACATGATATAACCCTGACCCTCCTCATCTACACATGATATAACCCTGACCCTGACCCTCCTCATCTACACATGATATAACCCTGACCCTCCTCATCAACACATGATATAACCCTGACCCTCCTCATCTACACATGATATAACCCTGACCCTCCTCATCTACACATGATATAACCCTGACCCTAACCCTCCTCATCTACACATGATATAACCCTGACCCTGACCCTCCTCATCTACACATGATATAACCCTGACCCTCATCTACACATGATATAACCCTAACCCTCCTCATCTACACATGATATAACCCTGACCCTGACCCTCCTCATCTACACATGATATAACCCTGACCCTCATCTACACATGATATAACCATAACCCTCCTCATCTACACATGATATAACCCTGACCCTAACCCTCCTCATCTACACATTATATAACCCTGACCCTGACTCTCCTCATCTACACATGATATAACCCTAACCCTCCTCATCTACACATGATATAACCCTGACCCTCCTCATCTACACATGATATAACCCTGACCCTCATCTACACATGATATAACCCTAACCCTCCTCATCTACACATTATATAACCCTGACCCTGACCCTCCTCATCTACACATGATATAACCCTGACCCTCCTCATCTAGACATGATATAACCCTAACCCTCCTCATCTACACATGATATAACCCTGACCCTGACCCTCCTCATCTACACATGATATAACCCTGACCCTCCTCATCTACACATGATATAACCCTAACCCTCCTCATCTACACATGATATAACCCTAACCCTCCTCATCTACACATGATATAACCCTGACCCTAACCCTCCTCATCTACACATGAAATAACCCTGACCCTCCTCATCTAGACATGATATAACCCTAACCCTCCTCATCTACACATGATATAACCCTGACCCTGACCCTCCTCATCTACACATGATATAACCCTGACCCTCCTCATCTACACATGATATAACCCTGACCCTCCTCATCAACACATGATATAACCCTGACCCTAACCCTCCTCATCTACACATGATATAACCCTGACCCTCCTCATCTACACATGATATAACCCTGACCCTCCTCATCTACACATGATATAACCCTGACCCTAACCCTCCTCATCTACACATGATATAACCCTGACCCTCCTCATCTACACATGATATAACCCTGACCCTGACCCTCCTCATCTACACGTGATATAACCCTGACCCTAACCCTCCTCATCTACACATGAAATAACCCTGACCCTCCTCATCTAGACATGATATAACCCTAACCCTCCTCATCTACACATGATATAACCCTGACCCTGACCCTCCTCATCTACACATGATATAACCCTGACCCTCCTCATCTACACATGATATAACCCTGACCCTCCTCATCAACACATGATATAACCCTGACCCTAACCCTCCTCATCTACACATGATATAACCCTGACCCTCCTCATCTACACATGATATAACCCTGACCCTCCTCATCTACACATGATATAACCCTGACCCTAACCCTCCTCATCTACACATGATATAACCCTGACCCTCCTCATCTACACATGATATAACCCTGACCCTGACCCTCCTCATCTACACGTGATATAACCCTGACCCTCCTCATCAACACATGATATAACCCTGACCCTGACCCTCCTCATCTACACATGATATAACCCTGACCCTCCTCATCTACACATGATATAACCCTGACCCTGACCCTCCTCATCTACACATGATATAACCCTGACCCTCCTCATCAACACATGATATAACCCTGACCCTCCTCATCTACACATGATATAACCTTGACCCTCCTCATCTACACATGATATAACCCTGACCCTAACCCTCCTCATCTACACATGGTATAACCCTGACCCTGACCCTCCTCATCTACACATGATATAACCCTGACCCTCATCTACACATGATATAACCCTAACCCTCCTCATCTACACATGATATAACCCTGACCCTGACCCTCCTCATCTACACATGATATAACCCTGACCCTCATCTACACATGATATAACCATAACCCTCCTCATCTACACATGATATAACCCTGACCCTAACCCTCCTCATCTACACATGATATAACCCTGACCCTCCTCATCTACACATGATATAACCCTGACCCTCATCTACACATGATATAACCCTAACCCTCCTCATCTACACATTATATAACCCTGACCCTGACCCTCCTCATCTACACATGATATAACCCTGACCCTCCTCATCAACACATGATATAACCCTGACCCTGACCCTCCTCATCTACACATGATATAACCCTGACCCTCATCTACACATGATATAACCCTAACCCTCCTCATCTACACATTATATAACCCTGACCCTGACCCTCCTCATCTACACATGATATAACCCTGACCCTGACCCTCCTACTCTACACATGATATAACCCTGACCCTAACCCTCCTCATCTACACATGATATAACCCTGACCCTGACCCTCCTACTCTACACATGATATAACCCTCCTCATCAACACATGATATAACCCTAACCCTCCTCATCTACACATGATATAACCCTGACCCTAACCCTCCTCATCTACACATGATATAACCCTGACCCTGACCCTCCTACTCTACACATGATATAACCCTGACCCTGACCCTCCGACTCTACACATGATATAACCCTAACCCTCCTCATCTACACATGATATAACCCTGACCCTAACCCTCCTCATCTACACATGATATAACCCTGACCCTAACCCTCCTCATCTACACATGATATAACCCTGACCCTGACCCTCCTACTCTACACATGATATAACCCTGACCCTGACCCTCCTACTCTACACATGATATAACCCTGACCCTGACCCTCCGACTCTACACATGATATAACCCTAACCCTCCTCATCAACACATGATATAACCCTGACCCTCCTCATCTACACATGATATAACCCTAACCCTCCTCATCTACACATTATATAACCCTGACCCTGACTCTCCTCATCTACACATGATATAACCCTAACCCTCCTCATCTACACATGATATAACCCTAACCCTCCTCATCTACACATGATATAACCCTGACCCTCCTCATCTACACATGATATAACCCTGACCCTGACTCTCCTCATCTACACATGATATAACCCTGACCCTCCTCATCTACACATGATATAACCCTGACCCTGACCCTCCTCATCTACACATGATATAACCCTGACCCTCCTCATCTACACATGATATAACCCTAACCCTCCTCATCTACACATATAACCCTAACCCTCCTCATCTACACATGATATAACCCTAACCCTCCTCAGGTTTATGGAGTCGAATCAAAACAAAATGTATAGTCACAGGTGTAGTAGACCTTACAGTGAAATGCTGAATACAACAGGTGTCGTAGACCTCACAGTGAAATGCTGAATACAACAGGTGTAGTATACCTTACATTGAAATGCTGAATCCAACAGGTGTAGTAGACCTTACGGTGAAATGCTGAATACAACAGGTGTCGTAGACCTCACAGTGAAATGCTGAATCCAACAGGTGTAGTAGACCTCACAGTGAAATGCTGAATACAACAGGTGTAGTAGACCTTACAGTGAAATGCTGAATACAACATGTGTAGTAGACCTCACAGTGAAATGCTGAACACAACAGGTGTAGTAGACCTTACGGTGAAATGCTGAACACAACAGGTGTAGTAGACCGTACGGTGAAATGCTGAATCCAACAGGTGTAGTATACCTTACAGTGAAATGCTGAATACAACAGGTGTAGTAGACCTCACAGTGAAATGCTGAATACAACAGGTGTAGTATACCTTACATTGAATTGCTGAATCCAACAGGTGTAGTATACCTTACGGTGAAATGCTGAATACAACAGGTGTAGTAGACCTCACAGTGAAATGCTGAATACAACAGGTGTAGTAGACCTCACAGTGAAATGCTGAATACAACAGGTGTAGTAGACCTCACAGTGAAATGCTGAATACAACAGGTGTAGTAGACCTTACAGTGAAATGCTGAATACAACAGGTGTAGTTGACCTTACAGTGAAATGCTGAATACAACAGGTGTAGTAGACCTTACAGTGAAATGCTGAATACAACAGGTATAGTAGAACTTACAGTGAAATGCTGAATACAACAGGTGTAGTAGACCTCACAGTGAAATGCTGAATACAACAGGTGTAGTTGACCTTACAGTGAAATGCTGAATACAACAGGTGTAGTAGACCTCAGAGTGAAATGCTGAATACAACAGGTGTAGTAGACCTTACAGTGAAATGCTGAATGCAACAGGTGTAGTTGACCTTACAGTGAAATGCTGAATACAACAGGTGTAGTAGACCTTACAGTGAAATGCTGAATACAACAGGTATAGTAGAACTTACAGTGAAATGCTGAATACAACAGGTGTAGTAGACCTCACAGTGAAATGCTGAATACAACAGGTGTAGTAGACCTCACAGTGAAATGCTGAATACAACAGGTGTAGTAGACCTCACGGTGAAATGCTGAATACAACAGGTGTAGTATACCTTACATTGAATTGCTGAATCCAACAGGTGTTGTATACCTTACGGTGAAATGCTGAACACAACAGGTGTAGTAGACCTCACAGTGAAATGCTGAATACAACAGGTGTAGTAGACCTTACAGTGAAATGCTGAATACAACAGGTGTAGTTGACCTTACAGTGAAATGCTGAATACAACAGGTGTAGTTGACCTTACAGTGAAATGCTGAATACAACAGGTGTAGTAGACCTTACAGTGAAATGCTGAATACAACATGTGTAGTAGACCTCACAGTGAAATGCTGAACACAACAGGTGTAGTAGACCTTACGGTGAAATGCTGAACACAACAGGTGTAGTAGACCGTACGGTGAAATGCTGAATCCAACAGGTGTAGTATACCTTACAGTGAAATGCTGAATACAACAGGTGTAGTAGACCTCACAGTGAAATGCTGAATACAACAGGTGTAGTATACCTTACATTGAATTGCTGAATCCAACAGGTGTAGTATACCTTACGGTGAAATGCTGAACACAACAGGTGTAGTAGACCTCACAGTGAAATGCTGAATACAACAGGTGTAGTAGACCTCACAGTGAAATGCTGAATACAACAGGTGTAGTAGACCTCACAGTGAAATGCTGAATACAACAGGTGTAGTAGACCTTACAGTGAAATGCTGAATACAACAGGTGTAGTTGACCTTACAGTGAAATGCTGAATACAACAGGTGTAGTAGACCTTACAGTGAAATGCTGAATACAACAGGTATAGTAGAACTTACAGTGAAATGCTGAATACAACAGGTGTAGTAGACCTCACAGTGAAATGCTGAATACAACAGGTGTAGTTGACCTTACAGTGAAATGCTGAATACAACAGGTGTAGTAGACCTCAGAGTGAAATGCTGAATACAACAGGTGTAGTAGACCTTACAGTGAAATGCTGAATGCAACAGGTGTAGTTGACCTTACAGTGAAATGCTGAATACAACAGGTGTAGTAGACCTTACAGTGAAATGCTGAATACAACAGGTATAGTAGAACTTACAGTGAAATGCTGAATACAACAGGTGTAGTAGACCTCACAGTGAAATGCTGAATACAACAGGTGTAGTTGACCTTACAGTGAAATGCTGAATACAACAGGTGTAGTAGACCTTACAGTGAAATGCTGAATACAACAGGTGTAGTAGACCTTACGGTGAAATGCTGAATACAACAGGTGTAGTAGACCTTACAGTGAAATGCTGAATACAACGGGTGTAGTTGACCTTACGGTGAAATGCTGAATACAACAGGTGTCGTAGACCTCACAGTGAAATGCTGAATACAACAGGTGTCGTAGACCTCACAGTGAAATGCTGAATACAACAGGTGTAGTTGACCTTACAGTGAAATGCTGAATACAATAGGTGTAGTAGACCTTACAGTGAAATGCTGAATACAACAGGTGTAGTAGACCTTACAGCGAAATGCTGAATACAACAGGTGTAGTAGACCTTACAGCGAAATGCTGAATACAACAGGTGTAGTAGACCTCACAGCGAAATGCTGAATACAACAGGTGTAGTATACCTTACAGCGAAATGCTTACTTACAAGTCCCTAACCAACAATGCAGTATAAAAATTAGGAATAAGAAATAAAAGGAACAAGTAATTAAAGAGCAGCAGTAAAATAACAATAGCGAGGCTATATACAGGGTATTACGGTACAGAGTCAATGTGGAGGCTATATACAGGGTATTACGGTACAGAGTCAATGTGGAGGCTATATACAGGGGGTACCAGTACAGAGTCAATGTGGAGGCTATATACAGGGTATTACGGTACAGAGTCAATGTGGAGACTATATACAGGGGGTACCGGTACAGAGTCAATGTGGAGGCTATATACAGGGGTACCAGTACAGAGTCAATGTGGAGGCTATATACAGGGGGTACCGGTACAGAGTCAATGTGGAGGCTATATACAGGGTATTACGGTACAGAGTCAATGTGGAGACTATATACAGGGGGTACCGGTACAGAGTCAATGTGGAGGCTATATACAGGGGGTACCAGTACAGAGTCAATGTGGAGGCTATATACAGGGGGTACCGGTACAGAGTCAATGTGGAGGCTATATACAGGGTATTACGGTACAGAGTCAATGTGGAGACTATATACAGGGGGTACCGGTACAGAGTCAATGTGGAGGCTATATACAGGGGTATCGGTACAGAGCCAATGTGGAGGCTATATACAGGGGTATCGGTACAGAGTCAATGTGGAGGCTATATACAGGGTATTACGGTACAGAGTCAATGTGGAGACTATATACAGGGGGTACCGGTACAGAGTCAATGTGGAGGCTATATACAGGGTATTACGGTACAGAGTCAATGTGGAGACTATATACAGGGGGTACCGGTACAGAGTCAATGTGGAGGCTATATACAGGGGTATCGGTACAGAGTCAATGTGGAGGCTATATACAGGGGGTACCAGTACAGAGTCAATGTGGAGGCTATATACAGGGGTATCGGTACAGAGTCAATGTGGAGGCTATTACAGGGGGTACCGGTACAGAGTCAATGTGGAGGCTATATACAGGGTATTACGGTACAGAGTCAATGTGGAGGCTATATACAGGGGGTACCGGTACAGAGTCAATGTGGAGGCTATATACAGGGGTATCGGTACAGAGTCAATGTGGAGGCTATATACAGGGGGTACCGGTACAGAGTCAATGTGGAGGCTATATACAGGGGTATTGGTACAGAGTCAATGTGGAGGCTATATACAGGGGGTACCGGTACAGAGTCAATGTGGAGGCTATATACAGGGGGTACCGGTACAGAGTCAATGTGGAGGCTATATACAGGGGTATTGGTACAGAGTCAATGTGGAGGCTATATACAGGGGTATTGGTACAGAGTCAATGTGGAGACTATATACAGGGGGTACCGGTACAGAGTCAATGTGGAGGCTACATAGAGGAGGGTACCGGTACAGTGTCAATGTGGAGGCTATATACAGGGGGGACCAGTACAGAGTCAGTGTGGAGGCTATATACAGGGTATTACGGTACAGAGTCAATGTGGAGGCTATATACAGAGGGGACCGGTACAGAGTCAATGTGGAGGCTATATACATGGGGTACCGGTACAGAGTCAATGTGGAGGCTATATTCAGGGGGTACCGGTACAGAGTCAATGTGGAGACTATATACAGGGGGGTACCGGTACAGAGTCAATGTGGAGGCTATATACAGGGGGTACCTGTACAGAGTCAATGTGGAGGCTATATACAGGGGGTACCGGTACAGAGTCAATGTGGAGGCTATATACAGGGGGTACCTGTACAGAGTCAATGTGGAGGCTATATACAGGGGGTACCGGTACAGAGTCAATGTGGAGAATAAATACAGGGGGGTACCGGTACAGAGTCAATGTGGAGAATAAATACAGGGGGGTACCGGTACAGAGTCAATGCGGAGGCTATATACAGGGGGTACCGGTACAGAGTCAATGTGGAGGCTATATACAGGGGTACCGGTACAGAGTCAATGTGGAGGCTATATAAAGGGGTACCGGTACAGAGTCAATGTGGAGGCTATATAAAGGGGGTACCGGTACAGAGTCAATGTGGAGGCTATATACAGGGGGTACCGGTACAGAGTCAATGTGGAGGCTATATACAGGGGTACCGGTACAGAGTCAATGTGGAGGCTATATACAGGGGTACCGGTACAGAGTCAATGTGGAGGCTATATAAAGGGGGTACCGGTACAGAGTCAATGTGGAGGCTATATACAGGGGGTACCGGTACAGAGTCAATGTGGAGGCTATATACAGGGTATTACGGTACAGAGTCAATGTGGAGACTATATACAGGGGGTACCGGTACAGAGTCAATGTGGAGGCTATATACAGGGGTATCGGTACAGAGCCAATGTGGAGGCTATATACAGGGGTATCGGTACAGAGTCAATGTGGAGGCTATATACAGGGTATTACGGTACAGAGTCAATGTGGAGACTATATACAGGGGGTACCGGTACAGAGTCAATGTGGAGGCTATATACAGGGTATTACGGTACAGAGTCAATGTGGAGACTATATACAGGGGGTACCGGTACAGAGTCAATGTGGAGGCTATATACAGGGGTATCGGTACAGAGTCAATGTGGAGGCTATATACAGGGGGTACCAGTACAGAGTCAATGTGGAGGCTATATACAGGGGTATCGGTACAGAGTCAATGTGGAGGCTATTACAGGGGGTACCGGTACAGAGTCAATGTGGAGGCTATATACAGGGTATTACGGTACAGAGTCAATGTGGAGGCTATATACAGGGGGTACCGGTACAGAGTCAATGTGGAGGCTATATACAGGGGTATCGATACAGAGTCAATGTGGAGGCTATATACAGGGGGTACCGGTACAGAGTCAATGTGGAGGCTATATACAGGGGGTACCGGTACAGAGTCAATGTGGAGGCTATATACAGGGGTATTGGTACAGAGTCAATGTGGAGACTATATACAGGGGTATCGGTACAGAGTCAATGTGGAGGCTATATACAGGGGGTACCAGTACAGAGTCAATGTGGAGGCTATATACAGGGTATTACGGTACAGAGTCAATGTGGAGACTATATACAGGGGGTACCGGTACAGAGTCAATGTGGAGGCTATATACAGGGTATTACGGTACAGAGTCAATGTGGAGACTATATACAGGGGGTACCGGTACAGAGTCAATGTGGAGGCTATATACAGGGGTATCGGTACAGAGTCAATGTGGAGGCTATATACAGGGGGTACCAGTACAGAGTCAATGTGGAGGCTATATACAGGGGTATCGGTACAGAGTCAATGTGGAGGCTATTACAGGGGGTACCGGTACAGAGTCAATGTGGAGGCTATATACAGGGTATTACGGTACAGAGTCAATGTGGAGGCTATATACAGGGGGTACCGGTACAGAGTCAATGTGGAGGCTATATACAGGGGTATCGATACAGAGTCAATGTGGAGGCTATATACAGGGGGTACCGGTACAGAGTCAATGTGGAGGCTATATACAGGGGTATTGGTACAGAGTCAATGTGGAGACTATATACAGGGGGTACCGGTACAGAGTCAATGTGGAGGCTATATACAGGGGTATCGGTACAGAGTCAATGTGGAGGCTATATACAGGGGGTACCGGTACAGAGTCAATGTGGAGGCTATATACAGGGGGTACCGGTACAGAGTCAATGTGGAGGCTATATACAGGGGTATTGGTACAGAGTCAATGTGGAGACTATATACAGGGGGTACCGGTACAGAGTCAATGTGGAGGCTACATAGAGGAGGGTACCGGTACAGTGTCAATGTGGAGGCTATATACAGGGGGGACCAGTACAGAGTCAGTGTGGAGGCTATATACAGGGTATTACGGTACAGAGTCAATGTGGAGGCTATATACAGAGGGGACCGGTACAGAGTCAATGTGGAGGCTATATACATGGGGTACCGGTACAGAGTCAATGTGGAGGCTATATACAGGGGGTACCGGTACAGAGTCAATGTGGAGACTATATACAGGGGGGTACCGGTACAGAGTCAATGTGGAGGCTATATATAGGGGGTACCGGTACAGAGTCAATGTGGAGGCTATATACAGGGGGTACCTGTACAGAGTCAATGTGGAGGCTATATACAGGGGGTACCGGTACAGAGTCAATGTGGAGGCTATATACAGGGGTACCGGTACAGAGTCAATGTGGAGGCTATATAAAGGGGGTACCGGTACAGAGTCAATGTGGAGGCTATATACAGGGTATTACGGTACAGAGTCAATGTGGAGGCTATATACAGGGGTACCGGTACAGAGTCAATGTGGAGGCTATATACAGGGGTACCGGTACAGAGTCAATGTGGAGACTATATACAGGGGGGTACCGGTACAGAGTCAATGTGGAGGCTATATATAGGGGGTACCGGTACAGAGTCAATGTGGAGGCTATATACAGGGGGTACCTGTACAGAGTCAATGTGGAGGCTATATACAGGGGGTACCGGTACAGAGTCAATGTGGAGAATAAATACAGGGGGGTACCGGTACAGAGTCAATGTGGAGAATAAATACAGGGGGGTACCGGTACAGAGTCAATGCGGAGGCTATATACAGGGGGTACCGGTACAGAGTCAATGTGGAGGCTATATACAGGGGTACCGGTACAGAGTCAATGTGGAGGCTATATAAAGGGGGTACCGGTACAGAGTCAATGTGGAGGCTATATAAAGGGGGTACCGGTACAGAGTCAATGTGGAGGCTATATACAGGGGGTACCGGTACAGAGTCAATGTGGAGGCTATATACAGGGGTACCGGTACAGAGTCAATGTGGAGGCTATATACAGGGGTACCGGTACAGAGTCAATGTGGAGGCTATATAAAGGGGGTACCGGTACAGAGTCAATGTGGAGGCTATATACAGGGGGTACCGGTACAGAGTCAATGTGGAGGCTATATACAGGGGGTACCGGTACAGAGTCAATGTGGAGGCTATATACAGGGGTACCGGTACAGAGTCAATGTGGAGGCTATATAAAGGGGGTACCGGTACAGAGTCAATGTGGAGGCTATATACAGGGTATTACGGTACAGAGTCAATGTGGAGACTATATAAAGGGGGTACCGGTACAGAGTCAATGTGGAGGCTATATACAGGGGGTACCGGTACAGAGTCAATGTGGAGGCTATATACAGGGGGTACCGGTACAGAGTCAATGTGGAGGGGCACCGGTCAGTTGAGTTGATATGTCTGTAGAGTTATTAAAGTGACTATGCATAAGGTAATAAGAGAGTAGCAGCGGCGTAAAATAGGAGTGGGGGGGGGGGTACAAATAGTCTGGGTAGCCATTTGATTAGATGTTCAGGAGTCTAATGGCTTGGGGGGGTAGAAGCTGTTCAGGAGCCTCTTGGTCCTAGACTTGGTGCTCCGGTACCGCTTAACGTGAGGTAGCAGAGAGAACAGTCTATGATTAGGGTGGCTGGAGTCTTTGACAATTTTTAGGGCCTTGCTCTGACACCGCCTGGTATAAAGGTCCTGGATGGCAGGACGCTTGGCCCCAGTGATGTACTTGGTCGTTCGTATTACCCTTTGTAGTGCCTTGTTGTTGGAGGCCGAGCAGTTGCCATCCCAGGCGGTGATGCAACCAGTCAGGATGCTCTCGATGGTACAGCTGTAGAACCTTTTTAGGATCTGAGGACCCAAGCCAAATCTTTTCATACATGCACTCTTCACGACTATCTTGGTGTGCTTGGAACATGTTAGATGTCGGTGATGTGGACTCCAAGGAACTTGAAGCTCTCAACCTGCTCCACTACAGCCCCATCGATGAGAATAGGGGTGTGCTCGGTCCTCCTTTTCCTGTGGTCCACAATCATCTCCTTTGTCTTGATCACGTTGAGGGAGAGGCTGTTGTCCTGGCACCACACGGCCAGGTCTCTGATCTCCTCCCTATAGGCTGTCTCGGCGTTGTCGGTGACCAGGCCTACCGCTGTTTTTTTATTTTGTTTTATTTTTTATTTCACCTTTATTTAGCCAGGTAGGCTAGTTGAGAACAAGTTCTCATTTACAACTGCGACCTGGCCAAGATAAAGCATAGCAGTGTGAACAGACAACACAGAGTTACACATGGAGTAAACAATTAACAAGTCAATAACACAGTAGAAAAAAAAGGGGAGTCTATATACAATGTGTGCAAAAGGCATGAGGAGGTAGGCAAATAATTACAATATTGCAGTTGTGTCATCTGCAACTTAATGACGGTGTTGGAGTCGTGCCTGGCCGTGTATTCGTGGGTGAACTGGGATTACAGGAAGGGACTGAGCACGCACCCCTGGGGAGCTCCAGTGTTGAGGATCAGTGTGGCAGATGTGTTGCTACTTACTCCAGGTGAGTAAGGTGAAAGGTTAGCATCACATGTATTTCTGTAGTGTTTATCCGGGTGAATAAGGTTTGTAAAATATCCTTATGTTTGGGGGTAACGCCTACCAAATACCTACCTAATGACGGCCTACCAAAAGGCAAATGGCCTCCTGCGTGGACGGGGGCCCAGGATTATTTAAAAAAAATATATATATATATATTTATATATATATGACAAAATACACATCACGACAAGAGAGACAACACAACACTACATACAGCGAGACCTAAGACAACATAGCATGGCAGCAACACATGACAACACAGCATGGTAGTAACACAACATAACAAACATAACAACAAAGTACTGTACATAACAGCATGGTACATAACAGCATAACACATAACAACAGGGTACATAACAGCATGGCACATCACAACATGGTACATAACACCATGGTACATAACAGCATAACACATAGTGACATGGCACATAACACCATAACACATACCAACATGGTACATAACACAATGGTACATATCAACATGGTACACAACAACGTAACGGCCGGGTACATAAAGCATGGTACATAACGTCAGGACACATAACAATATGGTACATAAAAACATACCACACACCAACATGGTACATAACAACATGATACGTAACAACATGCCACATAACATCGGGGTACAGAACAACATGGTACATAACAACATGGTACATAACACCATGATACATACCATGTTACATAACAACATGGTACATAACACCATGATACATAACAACATGTTACATAACAACATGATACATAACACCATGATACATAACACCATGATACATAACAACATGGTACATAACAACAGGGTACATAACACCATGATACATAACATGTTACATAACAACAGGGTACATAACAACATGTTACATACCAACATGATACATAACACCATGATACATAACACCATGATACATAACAACATGGTACATAACAACAGGGTACATAACACCATGATACATAACAACATGTTACATAACAACATGATACATACCAACATGGTACATAACAACAGGGTACATAACACCATGATACATAACAACATGTTACATAACAACATGATACATACCAACATGATACATAACAACAGGGTACATAACACCATGATACATAACAACATGTTACATAACAACATGATACATACCAACATGATACATACCAACATGATACATAACACCATGATACATAACAACATGGTACATAACAACATGATACATACCAAC
Source organism: Oncorhynchus masou masou (assembly GCF_036934945.1). Lineage (NCBI taxonomy): Eukaryota > Metazoa > Chordata > Actinopteri > Salmoniformes > Salmonidae > Oncorhynchus > Oncorhynchus masou. The sequence continues at coordinate 90,273,207 of NC_088243.1, read as the reverse complement.
ATGTTACATAACAACAGGGTACATAACATGATACATAACAACATGATACATAACACCATGATACATAACAACATGGTCATAACAAAGACACCGCGCATAAAAAATGGCACATACCAACAGAACATGGTGCATACAAATACTGGCATATAACAACATGTTACATACCAACAGAACACAGTATATAACCTAATGGTACAAAACAACATGGTACATACCAACAAGGTACATAACAGCGTGGTACATAACAACAAAACATGGCACACGCCATCATGTAACATAACAACAAACAATGGCACATAACAACAAAACATGGCACATAGCAACAAAACATGGCACATAACAACAACATATGGCACATAGCAACAAAACATGGTACTAACATTATTGGGCAAAGTCCACAGCACAAAGGGCAAGATGGGCTCCACAGGTACATTCAGATCGACGTAGAGATTGGGTGTTCAAAACATTGCTGTTGTAAAAACTGCCTCATCTTCATCCAAACGTTGTGACAGCGTAAGCATGCGTTAGCGTCACGCGAAAGCTGCCGTAAATTGCAAGCTAACTCAGCCGCCGCGATCACTGTGACGCTCCAGAATAAGGTCGAATACAACGATCGCATGTCAAATGACACACTATTCCCTAGTAGATCAGCGCACTACTGTTGACCGATTGTCTTTGCCATGTCTCTTCTCTTATCAAACTGACTCATTATGCTAATAACCCGAGTTAGATTATATTTTTCAGTTTAGTGACTGTGTCCCTCACACCATATCCCCTTATGTATCGTGTTGCTTGTCGACCGGAGCCCCTTGGCATCACTAGAGAGTTATTAAGGATCTGCGCCATCAGGCTCTCTGACTGCGTCCCTAATGACACCCTATTCCCTTACGGGCCCTTGGTCAAAAGTAGTGCAGTCAATGAGGAATAGGGTGTCATTTGAGACGCAGATTTCTTCCCAGCAGGTGTTGTCTGTCAGTAACAGAGCAGAAATTACCTCTCTGCTGGCTCTGCTCTGCAGCACTCAGGCATAAAATGATGACGATCAAACGAGAGCCGTAAATGACACACCGGGTGGTGAAAAAGCATGTGGACGACCCAATCAAATTAGTGGATTCTGTTTCAGCCACACCCGTTGCTGACAGGTGTATAACATTTTTGTATTTTTTAAACCCTTATTTTACTAGGCAAGTCAGTTAAGAATAAATTCTTATTTTCAATGACGGCCTAGGAACAGTGGGTTAACTGCCTGTTCAGGGGCAGAACGACAGATTTGTACCTTGTCGGCTCGGGAATTTGAAATTGCAACCTTCCGGTTACGAGTCCAACGCTCTAGCCACAAGCACACAGCCCATGCAATCTCCCCTGGTGAAACATATTGGCAGTAGAATGGCCTTAATTAATGAAGAGCTCTGTGACTTTCAACGTGGTTTTCCGCCACCTTTCCAACAAGTCAGCATCAGCACAACTATTCGCCGGGAGCATCATGAAATGGGTTTCCATGGCTTCCATGGGTTTCCATGGGTTTCCATGGTTTCCATGGGTTTCCATGGGTTTCCATGGCTTCCATGGGTTTCCATGGCTTCCGTTGGACTCCGGAGCAGTGGAAATGTATTCTCTGGAGTGATGAATCACACTTCACCATCTGGAAGAACAACGGACAAATCTGGGTTTGGCGGATGCCAGGAGAACGCTGCCTGCCCCAATGCAGGTGGCGGCAGGTATCCTAGTGGTTGGAGCGTTGGGCAAGTAACCGAAAGGTTGCAAGTTCAAACCCCTGAGCTGACAAGGTCAAAAATCTGTCGTTCTGCCCCTGAACAGGCAGTTAACCCACTGTTCCTAGGCCGTCATTGAAAATAAGAATTTGTTCTTAACTGACTTGCCTAAGTCAAATAAAGTTCAAATATATATATTTTTTAAATGCATAGTGCCAACCCTAAAGTTTGGAGGAGGAGGAATAATGGTCTGGGGCTGTTTTTCATGGTTCAGGCCCCTTAGTTCCAGTGAAGGGAAATCTTAACGCTACAGCATACAATGACATTCTAGATGATTGTGTTTTCAACTTTGTGGCAACAGTTTGGGGAAGGCCCTTTCCTGTTTCAGCATGACAATGCCCCCTTGCAAGAAGCGAGGTCCATACAGAACTGGTTTGTCAAGATCGGTATGGAACAACTTGACTGGCCTGCACAGAGGCCTGACCTCAACCCCATCAAACACCTTTGGAATGAATTAGAACACAGACTGCGAGCCAGGCCTAATCGTCCAACATCAGTGCCTGACTTCACTAATGCTCTTGAGGCTGAATGGAAGCAATTCCTCGCAGCAATGTTCCAACATCTAGTGGAAAGCCTTCCCAGAAGAGTGGAGGCTATTATAGCTGCAATGTTCCAACATCTAGTGGAAAGCCTTCCCAGAAGAGTGGAGGCTGTTATAGCTGCAATGTTCCAACATCTAGTGGAAAGCCTTCCCAGAAGAGTGGAGGCTGTTATAGCAGCAATGTTCGAACATCAAGTGGAAAGCCTTCCCAGAAGAGTGGAGGCTGTTATAGCAGCAATGTTCCAACATCGAGTGGAAAGCTTTCCCAGAAGAGTGGAGGCTGTTATAGCAGCAATGTTCCAACATCGAGTGGAAAGCCTTCCCAGAAGAGTGGAGGCTGTTATAGCAGCAATGTTCCAACATCGAGTGGAAAGCCTTCCCAGAAGAGTGGAGGCTGTTATAGCAGCAAAGGAGGGACCAACTCCATATTAATGCCTATGATTTTGAAATGAGTGGGTGTCGACATACTTTTAGTCATGTACTGTATTGGATGTGTCCCAAATGGTCCTGTGTCCCCTATATACTGCACTACTGTTGACTGGAGCCCTATGTGACCTGGTGTAAAGTAGTGCACTAAGTAGGGAAAAGGGTGCCATTTCGGCCTAATGAGTCTCAGTATCGTGGTCATGTGGGATTCAGACTCAAATATCTGTCTATATGAATGTTGCATAAGGAGTCTAAACTGTGGGGCACACTACACACACTATGCACACCACACACACACACTACACACACCACACACACTACACACACACACACTACACACTACACACTACACACTACACACACACACACTACACACACCACACACACTACACCTACCACACACACACACTACACACACACCACACTACACACACACTACACACACACACACACTACACACACACTACACACACCACACACACACACCACGTGTCTTTGTCTATGCCGGATGAAGTGATATGACATGCTATTCTATAAAATGCTTTCTCTGTAATTAATAATACCTGATTGAGCTAATCATGTAAATGTAATTAACGAGAGAGTCGGGCAACACAAAATAATATTTATAGAGCTCTTATCATCTGAATAAAGACCTGGTAATATTTTGCATCAATAGCAGTCAATATCAATCCTCATCTTAATTCAGTCTCATCTGAAAGTTGTAAATTCTTGGTTATCTTCACGAACCCTGGCAAACAAGTTGAATCAGCAATACAAAATTGGGTTTCATTATTTATTTACTAAATACCTGACATTGTCCCAGCCATATCCGCGGCAGCAGGAAGAATGAAGTCTTCCACAATAGTATGGGGCTTGTCTGTCCTAGCCAGTCCTCTACAATAGTATGGGGCTTGTCTGTCCTATCCACTCCTCCACAATAGTATGGGGCTTGTCTGTCCTAGCCAGTCCTCTACAATAGTATGGGGCTTGTCTGTCCTAGCCAGTCCTCTACAATAGTATGGGGCTTGTCTGTCCTAGCAACTCCTCCACAATAGTATGGGGCTTGTCTGTCCTAGCCAGTCCTCCACAATAGTATGGGGCTTGTCTGTCCCAGCCACTCTTCCACAATAGTATGGGGCTTGTCTGTCCTAGCCACTCCTCCACAATAGTATGGGGCTTGTCTGTCCTAGCCACTCCTCTACAATAGTATGGGGCTTGTCTGTCCTAGCCACTCCTCCACAATAGTATGGGGCTTGTCTGTCCTAGCCACTCCTCCACAATAGTATGGGGCTTGTCTGTCCCAGCCACTCTTCCACAATAGTATGGGGCTTGTCTGTCCTAGCCACTCCTCCACAATAGTATGGGGCTTGTCTGTCCTAGCCACTCCTCTACAATAGTATGGGGCTTGTCTGTCCTAGCCACTCCTCCACAATAGTATGGGGCTTGTCTGTCCTAGCCACTCCTCCACAATAGTATGGGGCTTGTCTGTCCAAGCCAGTCCTACACAATAGTATGGGGCTTGTCTGTCCTAGCCAGTCCTCCACAATAGTATGGGGCTTGTCTGTCCTAGCCAGTCCTCCACAATAGTATGGGGCTAGTCTGTCCTAGCCACTCCTCCACAATAGTATGGGGCTTGTCTGTCCTAGCCAGTCCTCCACAATAGTATGGGGCTTGTCTGTCCTAGCCAGTCCTCCACAATAGTATGGGGCTAGTCTGTCCTAGCCACTCCTCCACAATAGTATGGGGCTTGTCTGTCCTAGCCACTCCTCCACAATAGTATGGGGCTTGTCTGTCCTAGCCAGTCCTCCACAATAGTATGGGGCTTGTCTGTCCTAGCCACTCCTCTACAATAGTATGGGGCTTGTCTGTCCTAGCCACTCCTCTACAATAGTATGGGGCTTGTCTGTCCTAGCCAGTCCTCCACAATAGTATGGGACTTGTCTGTCCTAGCCACTCCTCCACAATAGTATGGGGCTTGTCTGTCCTAGCCACTCCTCTACAATAGTATGGGGCTTGTCTGTCCTAGCCAGTCCTCCACAATAGTATGGTGCTTGTCTGTCCTAGCCACTCCTCCACAATAGTATGGGGCTTGTCTGTCCTAGCCACTCCTCTACAATAGTATGGGGCTTGTCTGTCCTAGCCAGTCCTCCACAATAGTATGGGGCTTGTCTGTCCTAGCCAGTCCTCTACAATAGTATGGGGCTTGTCTTTCCTAGCCACTCCTCTACAATAGTATGGGGCTTGTCTGTCCTAGCCACTCCTCTACAATAGTATGGGGCTTGTCTGTCCTAGCCAGTCCTCTACAATAGTATGGGGCTTGTCTGTCCTAGCCAGTCCTCCACAATAGTATGGGGTTTGTCTGTCCTAGCCAGTCCTCTACAATAGTATGGGGCTTGTCTGTCCTAGCCACTCCTCTACAATAGTATGGGGCTTGTCTGTCCTTGCCACTCCTCTACAATAGTACGGGGCTTGTCTGTCCTAGCCACTCCTCTACAATAGTATGGGGCTTGTCTGTCCTAGCCAGTCCTCTACAATAGTATGGGGCTTGTCTGTCCTAGCCACTCCTCTACAATAGTATGGGGCTTGTCTGTCCTAGCCACTCCTCTACAATAGTATGGGGCTTGTCTGTCCTAGCCAGTCCTCCACAATAGTATGGGGCTTGTCTGTCCTAGCCAGTCCTCTACAATAGTATGGGGCTTGTCTGTCCTAGCCACTCCTCTACAATAGTATGGGACTTGTCTGTCCTAGCCACTCCTCCACAATAGTATGGGACTTGTCTGTCCTAGCCAGTCCTCCACAATAGTATGGGGCTTGTCTGTCCTAGCCACTCCTCCACAATAGTATGGGACTTGTCTGTCCGAGCCACTCCTCCACAATAGTATGGGACTTGTCTGTCCTAGCCACTCCTCCACAATAGTATGGGACTTGCAAGTCCCAGCCCCTCGGTAGCTCACCATATAAGACGCTTCTAGAACCTTCTTATTAATGGTATCTGTTGGTTTTATAAATGTCCTACTACTTGAAAGTCGTCTATATTCTCGATCCAAAAACTCCCGTGGCTAATTTTTCAAATTGTCATGTTTCCTTTCTAAATGTCTGCGCAAGAGAGAAGGTTCCCCGTGAGAGCGTAACGGTTAATGTGATTGGATGTTAATTATTTGACTAGGCCTCCTGTATTTGACATTATTTCACTGAACACTAGATGGTTTAATTGTATTTTGGCAGTGACACAAAGCAAGAAAAAACACTCATCCAAATGTATAGCCCTTTGGATAAATATTAATGTACTGTTTGAAAATGGGAACAAAAAAATATGTAAAATAAGAATATATGTACACTACCGTTCAAAAGTTTGGGGTCAATTAGAAATTAGTTTTTGAAAGAAAAGCAAAATTTGTGTCCATTAAAATAAGATCAAATTGATCAGAAATACAATGTAGACACTGTTATTAATGTTGTAATTTTTTTTAAATAGAATATCTACGTAGGCGTACAGGCGCTGATTACACACCTCTGCTGTCTTCAACCAAGATCTCAGCGATCACTGCCTCATTGCCTGCATCCGTAATAGGTCAGTGGTCAAACAACCTCCGCTCATCACTGTCAAACGCTCCCTGAAACACTTCAGCGAGCAGGCCTTTCTAATCGACCTGGCCGGGGTATCCTGGAAGGATATTGATCTCATCCCGTCAGTAGAGGATGCCTGGATATTTTTTTAAATGTCTTCCTAACCATCTTAAACAAACATGTCCCATTCAAGAAATTTAGAACCAGGAACAGATATAGCCCTTGGTTTTCCCCAGACCTGACTGCCCTTAACCAACACAAAAACATCCTATGGCGTTCTGCATTAGCATCGAACAGCCCCCGTGATATGCAGCTGTTCAGGGAAGCTAGAAACCATTATACACAGGCAGTTAGAAAAGCCAAGGCTAGCTTATTCAAGCAGAAATTTGCTTCCTGCAACACTAACTCAAAGTTCTGGGACACTGTAAAGTCCATGGAGAATAAGAACACCTCCTCCCAGCTGCCCACTGCACTGAAGATAGGAAACACTGTCACCACTGATAAATCCAACATAATTGAGAATTTCAATACGCATTTTTCTACGGCTGGCCATGCTTTCCACCTGGCTACTCCTACCCCGGTCAACAGCACTGCACCCCCCACAGCAACTCGCCCAGGCCTTCCCCATTTCTCCTTCTCCCAAATCCGTTCAGCTGATGTTCTGAAAGAGCTGCAAAATCTGGACCCCTACAAATCAGCCGGGCTAGACAATCTGGACCCTTTCTTTCTAAAATGATCTGCCGAAATTGTTGCCACCCCTATTACTAGCCTGTTCAACCTCTCTTTCGTGTCGTCTGAGATTCCCAAAGATTGGAAAGCAGCTGCGGTCATCCCCCTCTTCAAAGGTGGGGACACTTGACCCAAACTGCTACAGACCTATATCTATCCTACCGTGCCTTTCTAAGGTCTTCGAAAGCCAAGTCAACAAACAGATTACCGACCAATTTAAATCTCACCATACCTTCTCTGCTATGCAATCTGGTTTCAGAGCTGGTCATGGGTGCACCTCAGCCACGCTCAGGGTCCTAAACAATATCTTAACCGCTATCGATAAGAAACATTACTGTGCAGCCGTATTCATTGATCTGGCCAAGGCTTTCGACTCTGTCAATCACCACATCCTCATCGGCAGACTCGACAGCCTTGGTTTCTCAAATGATTGCCTCGCCTGGTTCACCAACTACTTCTCTGATAGAGTTCAGTGTGTCAAATCGGAGGGTCTGCTGTCCGGACCTCTGGCAGTCTCTATGGGGGTGCCACAGGGTTCAATTCTTGGACCGACTCTCTTTTCTGTATACATCAATGATGTCGCTCTTGCTGCTGGTGAGTCTCTGATCCACCTCTACGCAGACGACGCCATTCTGTATACTTTTGGCCCTTCTTTGGACACTGTGTTAACAACCCTCCAGGCAAGCTTCAATGCCATACAACTCTCCTTCCGTGGCCTCCAATGGCTCTTAAATACAAGTAAAACTAAATGCATGCTCTTCAACCAATCGCTACCTGCACCTACCCGCCTGTCCAACATCACTACTCTGGACTGCTCTGACTTAGAATACGTGGACAACTACAAATGCTTAGGTCTCTGGTTAGACTGTAAACTCTCCTTCCAGACCCATATCAAACATCTCCAATCCAAAGTTAAATCAAGAATTGGCTTCCTATTTCATAACAAATTATCCTTCACTCATGCTGCCAAACATACCCTTGTAAAACTGACCATCCTAGCAATCCTCGACTTTGGCGATGTCATTTACAAAATAGCCTCCAATACCCTACTCAACAAATTGGATGCAGTCTATCACAGTGCCATCCGTTTTGTCACCAAAGCCCCATATACTACCCACCGTTGCGACCTGTACGCTCTCGTTGGCTGGCCCTCGCTTCATACTCGTCGCCAAACCCACTGGCTCCATGTCATCTACAAGACCCTGCTAGGTAAAGTCCCCCCTTATCTCAGCTCGCGGGTCACCATAGCATCTCCCACCTGTAGCACACGCTCCAGCAGGTATATCTCTCTAGTCACCCCCAAAACCAATTCTTTCTTTGGCCGCCTCTCCTTCCAGTTCTCTGCTGCCAATGACTGGAAGGAACTACAAAAATCTCTGAAACTGGAAACACTTATCTCCCTCACTAGCTTTAAGCACCAACTGTCAGAGCAGCTCACAGATTACTGCACCTGTACATAGACCACCTATAATTTAACCCAAACAACTACCTCTTTCCCTACTGTATTTAATTTATTTATTTATTTTGCTCCTTTGCACCCCATTATTTTTATTTCTACTTTCCACATTCTTCCATTGAAAATCTATCATTCCAGTGTTTTACTTGCTATATTGTATTTACTTTGCCACCATGGCCTTTTTTTGCCTTTACCTCCCTTATCTCACCTCATTTGCTCACATCGTATATAGACGTGTTTATACTGTATTATTGACTGTATGTTTGTTTTACTCCATGTGTAACTCTGTGTCGTTGTATGTGTCGAACTGCTTTGCTTTATCTTGGCCAGGTCGAAATTGTAAATGAGAACTTGTTCTCAACTTGCCTACCTGGTTAAATAATGGTTAAATAAAAAATAAATAAAAATTATCAGCAACCATCACTCTTGTGTTCCAATGGCACGTTGTGTTAGCTAATCCAAGTTTATCATTTTAAAAAGTTAATTGATCATTAGAAAACCTTTTTGCAGTTATGTTAGCGCAGCTGAAAAATGTTGTTCTGATTAAAGAAGCAATAAAACTGACCTTCTTCAGACTAGTTGAGTATCTGGAGCATCAGCATTTGTGGGTTCAATTACAGGCTCAGAATGGCAAGAAACTCATCAGTCTTTTCTTGTTCTGAGAAATGAAAGCTATTCCATGTGAGAAATTGCCAAGAAACTGAAGCTCTCGTACAACGCTGTGTACTACTCCCTTCACAGAACAGCGCAAACTGGCTCTAACCAGAATAAAAAAAGGAGTGGGAGGCATAACTGAACAAAAAGACAAGTACGTTAGCGTGTCTAGATTGAGAAACAGACGCCTCACAAGTCCTCAACTGGCAGCTTCATTAAATAGTACCCGCAAAACACCAGTCTCAACGTTAACAGTGAAGAGGCGACTCCGGGATGCTGGCCTTCTAGGTAGAGCCGTATCTCAGACTGGCCAATAAAAATAAATGATTAAGATGGGAAAAAGAACACAGACACCAGACAGAGGAAGCCATGACATGCCCTTAGAGGGCATCATAACAGAGAGGTAGTTATGGTGACATGCCCTTAGAGGGCATCATATCAGAGAGGTAGTTATGGTGACATGCCCATAGAGAGCATCTTAACAGAGAGGTAGATATGGTGATATGCCCTTAGAGGGCATCATATCAGAGAGGTAGTTATGGTGAAATGCCCTTAGAGGGCATCATAGCAGAGAGGTAGTTATGGTGATATGCCCTCTCCCTCTCTCTCTCTCTCTCTGCCTATCTTTCTAAAAATGTTAGCTAAACCAAAGTTGTGCAGCTGAGTTCATGTCCTGAATACCTAAATCATGGACTTTAGTTCATAAACGTTGCTTTTCTTCTCACTTATCTCATGGACAGAGTGAAAATGGACAGAGTGAAAATGGACAGAGTGAAAATAGAACAGAGTGAAAATAGAACAGCAACAGAGGACGTCTTGTTTAACAGCTGATTGTCAGACATTATCTGTGTCCCAAATGGCACCCTATTCCCAATATAGTACAACAACAGACCCGGGTCAAAGGCAGTGCACCATGAAGGGAATAGGGTGCCATTTGGGATGCCTACAGTGAATGAGTCTCGACGTTCTACATTGCACAAACTGATACAGCGTTAATCATGTCCTCATCATAAAGAGATAACACGTATTGTACAGTGGATAATGTCTGGAGATGGAAACAGACAGAAATATCATTGTGTCAGCCGCCCTCAGACAAGATAACATCTGATAGGTTAACGGGGACAATGCCGGGTAAATTAAATGGTGAATCCACATTTATATCACAGTTCTTTCTATTGCCGGGATAATTTACTCATTTGAAAATGTCTTCACTTAATCAACTCATATCTCCTATTTGCCTCAAGAGTTTTCAGATTTATCTTATTCAGCTTAGACACAGACACACATAGACACAGAGATACAACCAAAGACTCAAACACACCCACACACATACAGTAATATTCACACACATATAGACACAGACACACCCACACACATACAGTAATATTCACACACATATAGACACAGACACACCCACACACAGGGACTAATTCTTACATCTATCCATCAACGTCGTGTTACTGTTGTATAGACCTGGTTATTATAGATTGGACAGGAACTGTTCTGAGGTAGCAGGGAATGAAGACAGACAGGTTTGAATCAATGCCCCTGGACCGAGCTCCCAGTGTTTCATTTGGGATAATTACTTGACTTTAGTGAACTAACACCAACACTTGGCTTTTCTCCTTCTACTAACTCTGACTGTTCTCCTCCTACCAGCTCTGACTGTTCTCCTCCTACCAGCTCTGACTGTTCTCCTCCCATCAGCTCTGACTGTTCTCCTCCTACCAGCTTGGACTTTTCTCCTCCTACCAGCTCTGACTGTTCTCCTCCTACCAGCTTGGACTTTTCTCCTCCTACCAGCTCTGACTGTTCTCCTCCTACCAGCTTGGACTTTTCTCCTCCTACCAGCTCTGACTGTTCTCCTCCTACCAGCTTGGACTTTTCTCCTCCTACCAGCTCTGACTGTTCTCCTCCTACCAGCTTGGACTGTTCTCCTCCTACCAGCTCTGACTGTTCTCCTCCTACCAGCTCTGACTGTTCTCCTCCTACCAGCTCTGACTGTTCTCCTCCTACCAGCTCTGACTGTTCTCCTCCTACCAGCTCGGACTTTGCTGATTTATTAAGGGAGATTGTACTTAGTATGTGTCGCAGCAGCTCCCACTCCTCCTCTCTGGTGCACACCTGTCACCATCGTTATGCGCATCACCACCTCATTAGACTCACCTGGACTCCATTATTTATTGAATGCCTCCCTTATATCTGTCTGTTCCTCAGTTTCATCCCCGTGTCAGCATTAATGTTGTTTTGTCCAGACGCTGTCCGTGTTTTGTTTCATGTCCGATATTAATTAAATATTCACTCCCTGTACTTGCTTCTCGTCTCCCAGCATCTGTCCTCACAGTATGACTGCGATATCCAACCTGGCTATCTTAAGATGAAAACTAACAAACTGTAAGCCTCTCTGGATAAGAGCAACTGCTCAATGACTAACATGTAAATGTACTAAAGCATTATGATACATTGAAATACCTGAGCTGATAATTTCTCCCTTCAACAGCCGATAAGGGTATGGACTCAGTCACTGTCACTTACACTCTTCACTAAAGCTGTCAGGTATAAAGTGTTGTGATACAGTTAGAATCCGTGGTAAACCTTGATCGTCATCAGGTACTAATCTCCTGGAATAGCGTAACGTCATCTCATAATAATAATATAATAATAATATAATAATAATATAATAATATAATAATAATATAATAATAATATAATAATATAATAATAATATAATAATATAATAATAATATTATAATAATATAATAATATAATAATAATATAATAATATAATAATAATATTATAATAATATAATAATAATATAATAATATTATAATAATATAATAATAATATAATAATAATATAATAATATAATAATATAATAATAATATAATAATAATATAATAATAATATAATAATATAATAATAATATAATAATATAATAATATAATAATATAATAATAATATAATAATAATATAATAATATAATAATATAATAATATAATAATAATATAATAATAATATAATAATAATATAATAATATAATAATAATATAATAATATAATAATATAATAATAATATAATAATAATATAATAATAATATAATAATATAATAATAATATAATAATATAATAATATAATAATATAATAATAATATTATAATAATATAATAATAATATAATAATAATATAATAATATAATAATAATATAATAATATAATAATATAATAATATAATAATAATATAATAATATAATAATATAATAATAATATAATAATATAATAATATAATAATAATATAATAATATAATAATATTATAATAATATAATAATATAATAATAATATAATAATAATATAATAATATAATAATAATATAATAATAATATAATAATAATATAATAATAATATAATAATATAATAATAATATAATAATATAATAATATAATAATATAATAATATAATAATAATATAATAATAATATAATAATATAATAATAATATAATAATAATATAATAATAATCCTGATCTAATAACAGCTGTTGTCACGACTCCTGCCGAAGGTGGCTCCCCTTCCTGTTGGGGTGGCGCTCGGCGGTCGTCGTCACCGGCCTACTAGCTGCCACTGATCCCTTTTCCCCCACTTTTCTGTTTATTGGTTTCACCTGTGTTTAGTTTAGGCTGATTGGTTGAGCTTTATTTACCAGCCGGCCCCGCCTGCTGGTTGGGCGGGATTATTTCGATGCAGGTGTGTACACGGCTGTAGGTCACGGTTGTCCGTGTGTTTGGGTTTTTGCTGGACTGTTCAAGTCCCCCTGTGGTTGGGTTTTTGCTGGACTGTTTACGTCCCCCTGTGTTTGGGTTTTTGCTGGACTGTTTAAGTCCCCTGTGTTTGGGTTTTTGCTGGACTGTTCAAGTCCCCCGTGGTTGGGTTTTTGCTGGACTGTTTAAGTCCCCCGTGGTTGGGTTTTTGCTGGACTGTTTACGTCCCCCTGTGGTTGGGTTTTTGCTGGACTGTTTAAGTCCCCCCGTGGTTGGGTTTTTGCTGGACTGTTTAAGTCCCCCCGTGGTTGGATTTTTGCTGGACTGTTTAAGTCCCCCCGTGGTTGGGTTTTTGCTGGACTGTTTAAGTCCCCCCGTGTATGGGGCATTTGTTTTGGTTTGTCGTCTGTTCACCGTTGTGGTGTATTAAAAGTAAACGCTACACTGAACTCTCTGCTTCCTGCGCCTGACTTCTTCCCCACGACATCCCGGGCATTACATCTATGTTCAGTCAGTTGACTAAAACCACAGCTTAAAACAAATACACAACTTTCCATTTTCTATGTCTTTTTTTGCTGCTTATAGTCCTGTTAACTAACAAGTGCCAACAAGAGAAAAATGAATATAATCTATTTCAGCTGGACACATGTGTCAATGGACAAGACGAGAACAGATGTAGGGATAAGCAACTGTGGCGTTATGTCATATCAAACAACCATAGCGACCACAGAAATTACATCTGCCTTCTTTGTTGACTGTACGATCATCATTCCTGAGTAAAGAGTTGAAGAGGACGTGTGTGTGTGTGTGTGTGTGTGTGTGTGTGTGTGTGTGTGTGTGTGTGTGTGTGTGTGTGTGTGTGTGTGTGTGTGTGTGTGTGTGTGTATGTGTATGTGTATGTGTGTGTGTGTGTGTGTGTGTGTGTGTGTGTGTGTGTGTGTGTGTCATCGTCCTGTCCCTTACTCATCATGTCACATATTCATCTGTCTGCCCGTTTTCAGACTGTCAACTGAATTAGAAGTTATGATGAAAAGGCCCAACTTTACATGATGTCCTCAGGCCACTGGAGACATGGAGAGATGCTCCATAACCTTGAAAATAAGAGAAATGGGTGGAACTTCCAGTTTGAATGGCACTTCTACTGTTTTAATGGCATACTGTAGCAGGTCCCGATTCAATCAAAAACTGCAGTAGGGTCTTCTCCTGCTGGAATATGTATTGTTGTGGTTTGTTAAGTCAACCAAACAATGTTCACAGCATGATACTAAAAGGATTCCAAATGCATCGTACGACCTGCTTTCCTGCTGCAAAACATTAAATGTGTTTTGATCGATCCCTGAAGTAGGATTGTGTTAGTTTTGAATAGGTTCCGCAGTCAACCCTCAGTCACAAAGTATTTTAATTAATTACGCCCTTAGAAAAACAAAGGTGCTATCTAGAACCTAAAATGGTTTCTTTGGGCTGTCTCCATAGGAGAACCTTTTTGAAGAACCTGTTTTTGGTTACAAGTAAAACCTTTTTGGGTTCCATGTAGAACCCTGTCCACAAAAACAAATCTACATGGAACCCAAAAGAGTTCTACCTGGAACAAAAAGGGGTTCTCTTATGGGGACAGCTGAAGAACCTTTTCGGAAAAACCTTTTTCCTAAGAGTGTATTACTTCATGTGTTGTAAAATTGAGTCCCACTCCACACTCACACAGATATTCCGTTCTCCTGTTTATCCACCATACCTGAATTTATCCCTCTCTTGGAATACCAGGACATTTGTATAATGGACATGAGGTCGGACTGTGGCAGGGTTACATTTTTTTTGGGGGGGCGTTGAAAGTAGTTCAAGCAAAATGTGGAAAATATGTTCACATTTTCATAGAAGTTGAAACTTGGTACGCTTGTATAGTTTATGGTCCTGGACATTTTCAGAAAGGATGCCATTCGCTAAAACACATTTTGGTGGCCACGGTGGCAAATAATTTTTCTCGCCAGACAATTTATTTTCCTTCATATCTGCTGAACCAAACCCGATAAAACAGATAGATCTACACCTGTGTTCTAACGGTCAATGATTACAGTGGTGCCAAGAACAACCTCGTCAACAGTTCACATTATTATACAGTGGAGAACGTGGCTAAACCATGGCAAAGAAATCCAATTCAATTGCTCTTTCTGACCATGTAAACAATCAAATATTATGTCTGTTGTTCATTACAAAATGTTCAACATAAAACCTGGAAAGTGAAGCTCAGTTTGAAGATAATGCTATCAACCATTTCTGAATCAACTATTTTCTTTAAAATCTGCATCACCGAAAATTTACGGAGTCAGCCATTGACCCCAAGCTAAGGCAGGAACAAGCAGGATTCTGAACAGGGCAAGGATGTACGGTATGGTCCCCCCCCCCCCATTTCCCCATTCTCACTTCAGAGACTTCAAGGCTGTTGGTAGTATGGTGACACTCTCTGGAAGATCTAGAGATCCGATTCAATATTCGGTGCATTCGGAAAGTATTCAGACCCCTCAACGTTTTCCACATTTTGTTACGTTACAGCCTTATTCTAAAATGGATTCAATCTGGGGGGTTTTGCATCATCAATATACACACAATACCCCATAATGACAAAACAAAAACATACTTTTTTTTTTACATTTCTGCGAATGTATTAAAAAATGTCCAACATACCACATACCTCGACACCATCCTGTCTCTGAGTTCTACGGTCAGTTTCTTCGACCTCACGGCTTGGTTTTTGCTCTGACTTGTCAACTGTGGGACCTTAAATAGACAGTTGTGTTCCATTTTCCAAATCATGTCTTATCATTTGAATTTACTACAGGTGGACTCCAATCAAGTTGATGAAACTCAAGGATGATCAATGGAAACAGCATGCACCTGAGCCCCAATTTTGAGTAAATAAGGTATTTCTGTTTTTTTAAATTTGTAATACATTTGCAAACATTTCCAAAACCAGTGTTCACTTTGTCATTATGGGAAGATTGATGAGAACTTTTAAAAAAAATCAATTTTAGAATGAGTCTGTAATGACGTTGGACTGTGGGTAAGGTTTACGAACCCCCATAAACACCTTTCTCCCTTTCCTCTCTTGACTCTACTGAAGGACTCTTAAAAAGCCTTTGTTAAACATAGAGAGTCGGGGAACATCGAAGGTGGTGAGATTGGAAGCATATTTCGGTAATCCAACTATTTGAAAATTTAAGTTGGTACTTAATGAATATGATGTCAGTTCGGTTGTCATCTGAGACATTCTTATTAATGATAGGATGGCATAAACTGTATCCTGGAAAGTCTACACATTATAGTTCTCAGATTCACATGAAATTGTTGTGCAATTTAAATGTTTAAATATGGAATTGTTGTGCAATTTAAATGTTTAAATATGAAACTATTTGTGAAAAGATTAAATGGAATTTTAGCTTCCATATGAGAGAATTGGGTTTTCATAAGGGTAAAGCTCTGCTCACTCAGTGGCCCGCCCCTGTGAAGAGACATTGGTTGTAAACTATGAAACATGCCCTCTCTCCTACCACTATTTAAAGCCCTTGACGATGATGTAACCTCCTGTTCGGGGTACATTAGGGCGACGGTCCGATGTCAGGATGATTCAGATAATACGTTTTTCTGAGGACGTGAGGACGACGGTCCCACGTTAAAAGGACTAACATGTCAACTATAGTACTAAGCCAACCTCAGCGTGAGCTTTTGTTGCGAATGGTATGAACTTTGAACTCTTATTCACTACAGAAGTGATACCTCCTAGCCGTTGAGCAGCTGTAAACGTGGGCTTGGAAAGGACGGACAACGGACCCAGTCTAACACACAACGACGATACTACAACGTATCCAATTTACCACCAGAGACATTCTTCCGAGGACAGGAAGATCTCTGTTGGGCAACACGGCCAGCATCTACGACCAACCTACCAAAGTGCAGCTCAGAGTAAATATTTATGGCATTTTCCTTTTCCAAATGGCCGGTAATTTAGAATGCATAAGATACTGTATTTATGATAGCACAGCTTCTCCCTTTGTCCCTCAGTCTTCTCTTTCACTCAAACCTAACCCCCTTTCCTTTGTGTGACCAGCCGTAATTTCGGCTCTGTCCACCAGGGACGTTTTCTGTATGACATCATTTGCATTCTGTGTATATTGTAATTCTTTGTGATTATTATAGGTATTTAGTAAATAAATAATTAAACCACAGTTTGTATTGCTGATTCAACTTGTTAGACAACTTTCAGATGAGACTGAAATAAGGTGACGATTAATATTGACTGCTATTGATGTAAAATATTACTAGGTCTTTAAGAGTTTATTCGGAAGATAACAGCTCTACAAACATTATTTCGTGGTGCCCCGACTTTCTCGTTAATTATCTACCTTAATCAGGTAATATTATTAATTACAGATAAATTATTTTTATAGAATAGCATGTCATATCACTTAATCCGGCATAGACACGACAAGTATCAAAATGTGGAAAAAGTCAATGGGGTCTGAATACTTTCCAAATGCACTATATACTAGATATACTATTCAGGAATGTCTCAATCACAGGGATATTTTTCTACCCCTTTGAATGCAGTGTTATTCCGGGCAGGTCTGAGTGGATCCCCGTGCAGTGTGGAGTGAGACAGGATTTGTTCATCTCCTCTTTCTTGTTTGTCTTTACCACATTGCTGCTGATGGCTCTTTGGGGGTCTAGACGGGGTTCTGGTAAAGGACTGTGGGGCAATCGTTGTGAAAAATGCTACATAAATGCTACATAAATAACATTTTGTATGCATTGATTTTGATGTGATGCAAAATTAGCTTGATTGATATAATTTTGACAAAAACAAAGGTGTAGATATCACCTTGCCTGTGTTATCATGCTTAGTCTTCCCCTGGAAGCCTGAGGTAGGGGGAGTTGGGGGAATCTATCAAATAGCACACCTTTAACTTTGTACAGTACTAATGCAATTAGTCAAATCAGTTCACGCTACAAAATGCTACCAAATAAACCCCAATTCATTCATAATACTGTGAATATATAGTTTCACGGACAGGTGCTTCTACACCTGCATTGCTTTCTGTTTGGGGTTTTAGGCTGGGTTTCTGTACAGCACTTTGAGATATCAGCTGATGTAAGAAGGGATGTATAAATAAATTTGATTTGATAATGTTGACATTTTCTTCTGGTTTGTGTGAAATCGTTAAGAATAATATAAAACCAGTCTGCACACCACCAAGGTGAATTGGTTTAGTCTTGACTCTCGGATGACAGTGTGGGGGATGGGTAATGTAGTCTTGACTCTTGGTTGACAGTGTTGGGGGATGGGTAATGTAGTCTTGACTCTTGGTTGACAGTGTTGGGGGATGGGTAATGTAGTCTTGACTCTTGGTTGACAGTGTTGGGGGATGGGTAATGTAGTCTTGACTCTTGGTTGACAGTGTTGGGGGATGGGTAATGTAGTCTTGACTCTTGGTTGACAGTGTTGGGGGATGGGTAATGTAGTCTTGACTCTTGGATGACAGTGTTGGGGGGATGGGTAATGTCGTCTTGACTCTTGGTTGACAGTGTTGGGGATGGGTAATGTAGTCTTGACTCTTGGTTGACAGTGTTGGGGGATGGGTAATGTAGTCTTGACTCTAGGTTGACAGTGTTGGGGGGATGGGTCATATAGTCTTGACTCTAGGTTGACAGTGTTGGGGATGGGTAATGTAGCCTTGACTCTAGGTTGACAGTGTTGGGGGATGGGTAATGTAGTGTTGACTATTGGTTGACAGTGTTGGGAGATGGGTAATGTAGTCTTGACTCTTGGTTGACAGTGTTGGGAGATGGGTAATGTAGTCTTGACTCTAGGTTGACAGTGTTGGGGGATGGGTAATGTAGTCTTGACTCTTGGTTGACATTGTTGGGGGATGGGTAATGTAGTCTTGACTCTTGGTTGACAGTGTTGGGGGATGGGTAATGTCGTCTTGACTCTTGGTTGACAGTGTTGGGGATGGGTAATGTAGTCTTGACTCTTGGTTGACAGTGTTGGGGGATGGGTAATGTAGTCTTGACTCTAGGTTGACAGTGTTGGGGGGATGGGTCATATAGTCTTGACTCTAGGTTGACAGTGTTGGGGGATGGATAATGTAGTCTTGACTCTTGGTTGACAGTGTTGGGGGGATGGGTAATGTCATCTTGACTCTTGGTTGACAGTGTTGGGGATGGGTAATGTAGCCTTGACTCTAGGTTGACAGTGTTGGGGGATGGGTAATGTAGTGTTGACTATTGGTTGACAGTGTTGGGAGATGGGAAATGTAGTCTTGACTCTTGGTTGACAGTGTTGGGAGATGGGTAATGTAGTCTTGACTCTAGGTTGACAGTGTTGGGGGGATGGGTAATGTAGTCTTGACTCTAGGTTGACAGTGTTGGGGGATGGGTAATGTAGTCTTGACTCTTGGTTGACAGTGTTGGGGGATGGGTAATGTAGTCTTGACTCTCGGATGACAGTGTTGGGGGATGGGTAATGTAGTCTTGACTCTTGGTTGACAGTGTTAGGGGATGGGTAATGTAGTCTTGACTCTCGGATGACAGTGTTGGGGGATGGGTAATGTAGTCTTGACTCTTGGTTGACAGTGTTAGGGGATGGGTAATGTAGTCTTGACTCTAGGTTGACAGTGTTGGGGGATAGGTAATGTATTGATGCTCGAGTGTCAAATCAACACAAATGGATAAGAAAAGGTCTAAGCCATCAGGTGCCCAGTTTAGGAAGAAGAGGAACGAAGAAGAGGAGACACGCGCAAAAGATAAATGGTATGCAGCTACGTCATCTCTTTACGAGTATCATAGTATGCATGTAATGAAATAGGCTGGTATAACACTTATGTTTGTTAGCCTATGTTGCTTGCTATGCTAACTTACATAACACTGGAGATAATTTCACACAGTTTCATCATGATAATGTGTGTAGTCTGCAGCAAAACGATGACAACGAGCACATTATTGATTTGGTTACCTGTCATTGAGATGACATCATAAAGGGGTTCTGTGGTTGTATTGACGAGGTCCTGAGATCAGTACTCGCTATATTGTATTTACTTTGCCACCATGGCCTTTTTTTGCCTTCACCTCCCTTATCTCACCTCATTTGCTCACATCGTATATAGACTTGTTTATACTGTATTATTGACTGTATGTTTGTTTTACTCCATGTGTAACTCTGTGTTGTTGTTTGTGTCAAACTGCTTTGCTTTATCTTGGCCAGGTCGCAGTTGTAAATGAGAACTTGTTCTCAACTGGTCTACCTGGTTAAATAAAGGTTAAATAAAAATTTAATAAAATAATGTATATTTAATTGTGCAACAAATTAATTTAGGGTGTCAGACTGTAATTCAACGTAAATTCAGGAGCACTTCTGAAATATTTTGGAGCACCTAATGGCATTGGCCAGGATGAGGAGCCATCCACCTCCTCGGCCACACAGGCCTCTTCACAAATGTTGTCTGAGGATGAGGATGAGGATGAAGACCCAGAATTCAGACACAACTACTTTGCAGAGGACCAAGAGAGGTACCACCTGACTTTGTTTTCCCGAGGAATGAGAGTGATGGAAGAAGTTGCCACCACCAGTATTTCAAGAAGACCTTTGTGAGAGGTGAGGGGGAAAAAATCACTAGAAGTTGGTTGGTGAGAAACAACAGTCTCTTCTGCTTCTGCTGCAAACTCTTTTCTAAGAACAAAATGAATTTAGCAAACTCAGGTCTGACAGACTGGAAACATGCAAGTTCTTTGCTGACTTCACACGACAGCAGTCCAGAACACCAAAACTGCATGAGCTCAAAAAAGGGGAAACAATTGATCAGCAAGAGATGGCACTCATGGAGGCTGAGAGGATAAGATGGAGAGAGGTGTTGACACGTCTGGCTGCTATTGTTCAGTCTCTGGCCATTAGAAATATGGCACTAAGGGAGGCTGAGAGGATAAGATGGAGAGAGGTGTTGACACGTCTGGCTGCTATTGCGCAGTCTCTGGCCATTAGACATATGGCACTAAGGGAGGCTGAGAGGATAAGATGGAGAGAGGTCTTGACACGTCTGGCTGCTATTGCGCAGTCTCTGGCCATTAGAAATATGGCACCAAGGGAGGCTGAGAGGATAAGATGGAGAGAGGTGTTGACACGTCTGGCTGCTATTGCGCAGTCTCTGGCCATTAGAAATATGGCACTAAGGGAGGCTGAGAGGATAAGATGGAGAGAGGTGTTGACACGTCTGGCTGCTATTGTGCAGTCTCTGGCCATTAGAAATATGGCACTAAAGGGGGGGGGACACACACACAGAAACACTGTCCTCTCCATCAAATGGACATGTCCTCAAAGAGGTTGAACTGATGGCACAGTTGGATCCAGTCATGAAAGAGCACCTTAACCGTAATCCAAAAAGGGATGACAACGAGGGATCTCGAGTCACACCACCAGCTACCTCGGCCAACAGAATGAACTCATTGATTTGTTGAGCAGCAAGGTCATTTCGATAACGGTAATTGATAACGAGCTGGCGAAGTTCTTCTCTATCATTCCAGATTGCAGCTCAGATGTCAGCCACACTGAACAGCTGTCAGTTGTGATTGTAATTATTTCACTGAAAGAAAAGGAACCTTTGATGGTAGTTTTTGGAGGCAGAGGAGTCCGCGAGCCAACATCATCATCCCTGATTCTCAAAAGATTAGAGGAGCAAAAACATTCCTTTTTTTCATTTTGAGGACTTATGATGGTGGAGTCAACAACAAAGGTGCCCAAGCCAGACTACTGAAAATGAATGTGTGAGCCCCACATGGATTCATTTTCAGGAGTCTGGCACCTTTGTTGTTGACTCGATCTTTTTTTTTTTTACCCCTTTTTCTCCCCAATTTCGTGGTATTCAATTGATTTGGTAGCTACTATCTTGTCTCATTGCTACTCCCCTATGGGCTTGGGAGAGACGAGGGTTGAAGGTCATGCGTCCTCTGCTTCACAACCCAACCAAGCCGCACTGCTTCTTAACACAGTGAGCATCCAACCCGGAAGCCAGCTGCACCAATGTGTCGGAGGAAACACCGTGCACCTGGTAACCTTGGTTGTGCCTGGCCCACCACAGGAGTCTCTGGTGCATGATGAGACAAGGATATCCCTACAGGCCAGGCCCTCCCTAACCCGGATGATGCTGGGCCTCCTGGTCATGGCCAGTTATGACAGAGCCTGGGCGCGAACCCAGGGCCTCTGGTGGCACAGCTGGTGCTGCGGTACGGCGCCCTTAGCCACTGCGCCACCCGGGAGGCCCTCTTATATCAACATTTCATCTCAATTGTTAGAGTTGCCAGTTGACCAAGCCTACAGCCTCGCTTGGTGTAGTCTTGACTCTAGGTTGACAGTGTTGGGGGATGGGTAATGTAGTCTACTGTTACACAGGCCTACTGTTACACAGGCCTACTGTTATACAGGCCTACTGTTATACAGGCCTACTGTTATACAGGCCTACTGTTATACAGGCCTACTGTTATACAGGCCTACTGTTACACAGGCCTACTGTTACACAGGCCTACTGTTACACAGGCCTACTATTACACAGGCCTACTATTACACAGGCCTACTGTTATACAGGCCTACTGTTATACAGGCCTACTGTTATACAGGCCTACTGTTATACAGGCCATTTCCGGTTCCGGGTTGGAGCGAGCGGTCGCATCTACACTTCGGTCCGCAGGTAGTATAACTTTTCATTACATTTTCATTACATTTCATTATAGTACAACGGTTTGATTTGTCTAATCCCCTACATAGTGCACTACTTTTTGGGGTTCTGGTCAAAATTAGGATGCTTAATAGGGACTTATGGGTCCTGTGTGGCTCAGTCGGTAGAGCATGGCGCTTGCAACGCCAAGCGTCGTGGGTTCGATTCCCGCTGGGGCCACCCATATGTAAAAGTAGTGGCCCCAGCCGACTTGTAAGTCGCTTTGGACAAAAGCGTCTGCTAAATGGGATATATACTTATACATTTATAGTACCACAGGGTGCCATTAGGGACTCATTACATAGGCACTTTATAGTGAACAGGGTTCCATTAGGGAATATGGACAATACACTCAGCAGTGTTGAATACTGACACTACACTCAGCAGTGTTGAATACTGACACTACACTCAGCAGTGTTGAATATGGACAATATACTCAGCAGTGTTGAATACTGACACTACACTCAGCAGTGTTGAATACTGACACTACACTCAGCAGTGTTGAATATGGATATTACACTCAGCAGTGTTGAATATGGATATTACACTCAGCAGTGTTGAATACTGACACTACACTCAGCAGTGTTGAATACTGACACTACACTCAGCAGTGTTGAATACTGACACTACACTCAGCAGTGTTGAATACCGACACTACACTCAGCAGTGTTGAATATGGACAATACACTCAGCAGTGTTGAATACTGACACTACACTCAGCAGTGTTGAATACTGACACTACACTCAGCAGTGTTGAATACCGACACTACACTCAGCAGTGTTGAATATGGACAATACACTCAGCAGTGTTGAATACTGACACTACACTCAGCAGTGTTGAATACTGACACTACACTCAGCAGTGTTGAATATGGACAATACACTCAGCAGTGTTGAATACTGACACTACACTCAGCAGTGTTGAATATGGACAATATACTCAGCAGTGTTGAATACTGACACTACACTCAGCAGTGTTGAATATGGATATTACACTCAGCAGTGTTGAATATGGATATTACACTCAGCAGTGTTGAATACTGACAGTACACTCAGCAGTGTTGAATACTGACACTACACTCAGCAGTGTTGAATACCGACACTACACTCAGCAGTGTTGAATACCGACACTACACTCAGCAGTGTTGAATACTGACAGTACACTCAGCAGTGTTGAATACTGACACTACACTCAGCAGTGTTGAATACTGACACTACACTCAGCAGTGTTGAATACCGACACTACACTCAGCAGTGTTGAATACTGACACTACACTCAGCAGTGTTGAATACTGACACTACACTCAGCAGTGTTGAATACCGACACTACACTCAGCAGTGTTGAATACTGACACTACACTCAGCAGTGTTGAATACTGACACTACACTCAGCAGTGTTGAATACCGACACTACACTCAGCAGTGTTGAATACCGACACTACACTCAGCAGTGTTGAATACCGACACTACACTCAGCAGTGTTGAATACCGACACTACACTCAGCAGTGTTGAATACCGACAATACACTCAGCAGTGTTGAATACCGACACTACACTCAGCAGTGTTGAATACCGACACTACACTCAGCAGTGTTGAATACTGACACTACACTCAGCAGTGTTGAATATGGACAATACACTCAGCAGTGTTGAATACTGACACTACACTCAGCAGTGTTGAATACTGACACTACACTCAGCAGTGTTGAATATGGACACTACACTCAGCAGTGTTGAATACGGACACTACACTCAGCAGTGTTGAATACTGACACTACACTCAGCAGTGTTGAATACTGACACTACACTCAGCAGTGTTGAATACTGACAATACACTCAGCAGTGTTGAATACGGACACTACACTCAGCAGTGTTGAATACCGACAATACACTCAGCAGTGTTGAATACCGACACTACACTCAGCAGTGTTGAATACCGACACTACACTCAGCAGTGTTGAATACTGACACTACACTCAGCAGTGTTGAATACGGACACTACACTCAGCAGTGTTGAATACTGACACTACACTCAGCAGTGTTGAATACGGACACTACACTCAGCAGTGTTGAATACGGACACTACACTCAGCAGTGTTGAATACTGACACTACACTCAGCAGTGTTGAATACTGACACTACACTCAGCAGTGTTGAATACTGACAATACACTCAGCAGTGTTGAATACGGACACTACACTCAGCAGTGTTGAATACGGACACTACACTCAGCAGTGTTGAATACTGACACTACACTCAGCAGTGTTGAATACGGACACTACACTCAGCAGTGTTGAATACGGACACTACACTCAGCAGTGTTGAATACTGACACTACACTCAGCAGTGTTGAATACTGACACTACACTCAGCAGTGTTGAATACTGACAATACACTCAGCAGTGTTGAATACTGACACTACACTCAGCAGTGTTGAATACTGACACTACACTCAGCAGTGTTGAATACGGACACTACACTCAGCAGTGTTGAATACTGACACTACACTCAGCACACTGGTGACTTCCTATCCGATAGGACACTGGTGACTTACTATCCAATAGGATACTGGTGACTTCCTATCCAATAGGATACTGGTGACTTCCTATCCAATAGGATACTGGTGACTTCCTATCCAATAGGATACTGGTGACTTCCTATCCAACAGGATACTGGTGACTTCCTATCCAACAGGATACTGGTGACTTCCTATCCAATAGCATACTGGTGACTTCCTATCCAATAGGATACTGGTGACTTCCTATCCAATAGGACAATGGTGACTTCCTATCCAATAGGATACTGGTGACTTTCTATCCAATAGGATACTGGTGACTTCCTATCCAATAGGATACTGGTGACTTCCTATCCAATAGGATACTGGTGACTTCCTATCCAATAGGATACGGGTGACTTCCTATCCAATAGCATACTGGTGACTTCCTATCCAATAGGATACTGGTGACTTCCTATCCAATAGCATACTGGTGACTTCCTATCCAATAGGATACTGGTGACTTCCTATCCAATAGGATACTGGTGAC
Source organism: Oncorhynchus masou masou (assembly GCF_036934945.1). Classification (NCBI taxonomy): domain Eukaryota; kingdom Metazoa; phylum Chordata; class Actinopteri; order Salmoniformes; family Salmonidae; genus Oncorhynchus; species Oncorhynchus masou. The sequence goes on along the minus strand of NC_088243.1, from coordinate 90,247,513 downwards.
TTCCTATCCAATAGGACAATGGTGACTTCCTATCCAATAGGATACTGGTGACTTCCTATCCAATAGGATACTGGTGACTTCCTATCCAATAGGATACTGGTGACTTCCTATCCAATAGGACAATGGTGACTTCCTATCCAACAGGATACTGGTGACTTCCTATCCAATAGGATACTGGTGACTTCCTATCCAACAGGATACTGGTGACTTCCTATCCAATAGGATACTAGTGGCCTCCTATCCAACAGGATACTGGTGACTTCCTATCCAACAGGATACTGGTGACTTCCTATCCAATAGGATACTGGTGACTTCCTATCCAACAGGATACTGGTGACTTCCTATCCAATAGGATACTGGTAACTTCCTATCCAATAGCATACTGGTGACTTCCTATCCAACAGGATACTGGTGACTTCCTATCCAACAGGATACTGGTGACTTCCTATCCAATAGGATACTGGTGACTTCCTATCCAACAGGATACTGGTGACTTCCTATCCAATAGGATACTGGTGACTTCCTATCCAACAGGATACTGGTGACTTCCTATCCAATAGGATACTGGTGACTTCCTATCCAATAGGATACTAGTGGCCGCCTATCCAACAGGATACTGGTGACTTCCTATCCAACAGGATACTGGTGACTTCCTATCCAATAGGATACTAGTGGCCTCCTATCCAACAGATTCCCTCACATGGGAAACAGTGAATGTCAATCCCGTCAGAGTGCTACTTCACCCCACTGCGTTCCCCTGTGATGTGTGAGATAATTATGTTCTCAGTGACCCATGCTTGGCACTGTATCAAAAAGATGAGCTGGGATGGCTTCACAGAGAGAAAAACATTCCCTTGTTTTCCATTTCCCTGTATCCCCCTCAGGAAATGGCTTTTGTTATGAATTGTACACAATTGATTACTCATTATGATCTGTACATTGTGTACAATAAATAACAAGAAAACAAATGTATGAATAAGGGGCTTTCCGTTCTGCTTGACTCGCAGCAGAGAGGAGGGGCTATCCGTTCTGCTTAAATCGCAGCAGAGAGGAGGGGCTATCCGTTCTGCTTGACTCGCAGCAGAGAGGAGGGGCTATCCGTTCTGCTTGACTCGCAGCAGAGAGGAGGGGCTATCCGTTCTGCTTGACTCGCAGCAGAGAGGGCAGGGTCTGTATAGTGACTTGTAGCAGAGAGAGAGGAGGGTCTGTATAGTGACTTGTAGCAGAGAGAGAGGAGGGTCTGTATAGTGACTTGTAGCAGAGAGAGAGGAGGGTCTGTATAGTGACTTGTAGCATAGAGAGAGGAGGGTCTGTATAGTGACTTGTAACACAGAGAGAGGAGGGTCTGTATAGTGACTTGTAACAGAGAGAGGAGGGTCTGTATAGTGACTTGTAACACAGAGAGAGGAGGGTCTGTATAGTGACTTGTAGCAGAGAGAGGAGGGTCTGTATAGTGACTTGTAGCAGAGAGAGGAGGGTCTGTATAGTGACTTGTAGCAGAGAGAGGTGGGTCTGTATAGTGACTTGTAGCAGAGAGAGGTGGGTCTGTATAGTGACTTGTAACAGAGAGAGGGGGGTCTGTATAGTGACTTGTAGCAAAGACAGAGGAGGGTCTGTATAGTGACTTGTAACAGAGAGAGAGAGGAGGGTCTGTATAGTGACTTGTAACACAGAGAGAGGAGGGTCTGTATAGTGACTTGTAGCAGAGAGAGGTGGGTCTGTATAGTGACTTGTAGCAGAGAGAGGAGGGTCTGTATAGTGACTTGTAACAGAGAGAGAGAGGAGGATCTGTATAGTGACTTGTAACAGAGAGAGAGAGGAGGGTCTGTATAGTGACTTGTAACAGAGAGAGGAGGGTCTATATAGTGACTTGTAACAGAGAGGGGGGAGGGTCTGTATAGTGACTTGTAACAGAGAGGGGGAGGGTCTGTATAGTGACTTGTAGCAGAGAGAGGAGGGTCTGTATAGTGACTTGTAACAGAGAGAGAGAGGAGAGTCTGTATAGTGACTTGTAACAGAGAGGGAGAGGGGGGTCTGTATAGTGACTTGTAACAGAGTGGGGGGGGGTCTGTATAGTGACTTGTAGCAGAGAGAGGAGGGTCTGTATAGTGACTTGTAACAGAGAGGGGGAGGGTCTGTATAGTGACTTGTAACAGAGAGAGAGAGGAGGGTCTGTATAGTGACTTGTAACAGAGAGAGAGAGGAGGGTCTGTATAGTGACTTGTAACAGAGAGAGGAAGGTCTGTATAGTGACTTGTAACAGAGAGGGGGGAGGGTCTGTATAGTGACTTGTAACAGAGAGAGAGAGGAGGGTCTGTATAGTGACTTGTAACAGAGAGAGGAGGGTCTGTATAGTAACTTGTAACAGAGAGAGGGGGGGGTCTGTATAGTGACTTGTAACAGAGAGAGGAGGGTCTATATAGTGACTTGTAACAGAGAGGGGGGGTCTGTATGGTGACTTGTAAAAGAGAGGGAGGGTCTGTATAGTGACTTGTAACAGAGAGGGAGGAGGGTCTGTATAGTGACTTGTAACAGAGAGAGGAGGGTCTGTATAGTGACTTGTAACAGAGTGGGGGGTCTGTATAGTGACTTGTAACAGAGAGAGAGGAGGGTCTGTATAGTGACTTGTAACAGAGAGGGAGGAGGGTCTGTATAGTGACTTGTAACAGAGAGAGAGAGGAGGGTCTGTATAGTGACTTGTAACAGAGAGAGGGGGGGTCTGTATAGTGACTTGTAACAGAGAGAGGAGGGTCTATATAGTGACTTGTAACAGAGAGAGGAGGGTCTATATAGTGACTTGTAACAGAGAGGGGGGGTCTGTATGGTGACTTGTAACAGAGAGGGGAGGGTCTGTATAGTGACTTGTAACAGAGAGGGAGGAGGGTCTGTATAGTGACTTGTAACAGAGAGAGGAGGGTCTGTATAGTGACTTGTAACAGAGTGGGGGGGGTCTGTATAGTGACTTGTAACAGAGAGAGAGGAGGGTCTGTATAGTGACTTGTAACAGAGAGGGAGGAGGGTCTGTATAGTGACTTGTAACAGAGAGAGGAGGGTCTGTATAGTGACTTGTAACAGAGTGGGGGGGGTCTATATAGTGACTTGTAACAGAGAGAGGAGGGTCTGTATAGTGACTTGTAACAGAGAGAGGAGGGTCTGTATAGTGACTTGTAACAGAGAGAGAGAGGAGGGTCTGTATAGTGACTTGTAACAGAGAGAGGGGGGGTCTGTATAGTGACTTGTAACAGAGAGAGGAGGGTCTATATAGTGACTTGTAACAGAGAGAGGAGGGTCTATATAGTGACTTGTAACAGAGAGGGGGGGTCTGTATGGTGACTTGTAACAGAGAGGGGAGGGTCTGTATAGTGACTTGTAACAGAGAGGGAGGAGGGTCTGTATAGTGACTTGTAACAGAGAGAGGAGGGTCTGTATAGTGACTTGTAACAGAGTGGGGGGGGTCTGTATAGTGACTTATAACAGAGAGAGAGGAGGGTCTGTATAGTGACTTGTAACAGAGAGGGAGGAGGGTCTGTATAGTGACTTGTAACAGAGAGAGGAGGGTCTGTATAGTGACTTGTAACAGAGTGGGGGGGGTCTATATAGTGACTTGTAACAGAGAGAGGAGGGTCTGTATAGTGACTTGTAACAGAGAGAGGAGGGTCTGTATAGTGACTTGTAACAGAGTGGGGGGGGTCTGTATAGTGACTTGTAACAGAGAGAGAGGAGGGTAGGTATAGTGACTTGTAACAGAGAGGGAGGAGGGTCTGTATAGTGACTTGTAACAGAGAGAGGAGGGTCTGTATAGTGACTTGTAACAGAGTGGGGGGGGTCTATATAGTGACTTGTAACAGAGAGAGGAGGGTCTGTATAGTGACTTGTAACAGAGAGAGGAGGGTCTGTATAGTGACTTGTGAGTGAGTGAGTGAGTGAGTGAGTGAGTGAGTGAGTGAGTGAGTGAGTGAGTGAGTGAGTGAGTGAGAAGGGGCAATGGAGAGAGAGAGAGAGAGAGAGAGAGAGAGAGAGAGAGAGAGAGAGAGAAGGAAGGAGCAATGGAGAGAGAGAGAGAGAGAGAGAGAGAGAGAGAGAGAGAGAGAGAGAGAGAAGAGAATTCCTGTACATTCACAGAATCTACGGATCACCCGTCCCGTAGCCAATCAGACCCCTGTAATGTCATCACTCTGTGTCATTAATATGGAAAGGTCCTTTTCCCCCGTATGTGACTCTCCTCTCATCCGGTAATCACATTTACATTTGTCCTACAAGAAATCTTGAATCACCTTTTCTGTATATGTAGTTAAGGATGTGTCCCGAATGGCACCCCATTCCCTTTATAACCCCCCCCCCCCCATAGGGCTGTGATCAGAAGTAATGCCCTAAATAGGGAATAGGATACCATTTGAGGACGCATCCAATTTACTATTCATCTCGGGCAGAACATTTCTCACTGTAATTTGATCTAGCAATAATATGAATCAATACTAGCTCTACAATTTTTTATTTTATTTTAGGGTCCTGTGTGGCTCAGTCGGTAGAGCATGGCGCTTGCAACGCCAAGCATCGTGGGTTCGATTCCCGCTAGTGCCACCCATATGTAAAAGTAGTGGCCCCAGCCGACTTGTAAGTCGCTTTGGACAAAAGCGTCTGCTAAATGGGATATATTATATTTATTATTATTATTTTTGTAAATCAACATTATTATGTATTATTGTATTATTTCCCACTCATCTTTGAATGAATGAACGTCATATGTAGTAGAGTACTTTTTTATTTCTCTCTTGAATCCTTTTATATTGATATCAATATTTATCTATTCATTCAGCGCTGGATTAATACAATACTATACGATCCTGTGTGTCTCAATAGGAACCAGGATTGTGGACTAGATTCCAGCCACCCACACTGTTAGGCTGTTATCTAAAATGACTTATTGTATAACTAATTAGTATTAGTATAACTTAGACTATTGTAAGTTGCTTTGGATAAAGGCTAAAATTGTAAATATTATTGGAAAGTATTCAGACAACTTTACTTTTTATTCCTCATTTTGTTACATGATTATTCTAAAACATAGTTGTTTTTTATTTTTGTTTTTTTAAATGTCCTCGTCAATCTACAGACAATACCCCAGAATGACAAAGCGATGTAATTTTTATTGTTTTTATTTTGGCAAATGTATAAAAAATAAGAAACAAAAATAACTTATTTACTTAACTATTCAGATGCTTTGATTTGAGATTCAAAATTGTGCTCAGGTCCATCCTGTTCCCATTGATCATCCTTGAGATGTTTCTACAACTTGATTGGAGTCTACCTGTGGTAAATTCTATTGATTGGACATGATTTAGAAAGGTGCACACCTGTATATATAATTGTCTATAACTGTCTTAGTATAATGTCAGAGCAAAAACTAAGCAATGAGGTCGAAGGGATTGTCCATTGAGCTCCGAGGCAGGATTGTGTGGAGGCACAGATCTGCGGAAGGGAACCAAAAAATGTCTGCAGCATTGAAGGTCCCCAAGCACACAGTGGCCTCAGTCATTCTTAAATGGACAAAGTTTGTAAACACCAAGACTCCTCCTAGAACCACCAAGAACCCGGTGGTCCCTGACCAGTTCTCTGTGAAGATGGGAGAACATTCCATAAGTACAACCATCTCTGCAGCACTCCACCAATCAGGCCTTTATGGTAGAGTGGCCAGACGGAAGCCACTACTCAGTAAAAGGCACATGAAAGCCTGCTTAGAGTTTGCCAAAAGGCACCTGAAGACTCTCCAACCATGAGAAACAAGATTCTCTGGTCTGATGAACTCTTTGGCCTGAATGAACCTAAAGGACTCTCAGACCATGAGAAACAAGATTCTTTGGCCTGAATGCCAAGCGTCACGTCTGGAGGAAACCTGGCACCATTTCTACAGTGAAGCATGGTGGTGGCAGCATCAAGCTGTGGGGCTGTTTTTCAGAGGCAGGGACTAAGAGACTAGTCAGGGTTGAGGGAAGATGAACAGAGCAAAGTATAGAGAGATCCTTGATGAAAACCTGCTCCAGAGCGCTCAGGACCTCAGACTGGGGTGAAGGTTCACCTTCCAACAGGACAACAACTCTAAGCACACAGCCAAGACAACGCAGGAGTGGCTTCGTGGACACGTCTCTGAATGTCCTTGAGTGGCCCAGCCAGAGCACAGACTTGAACCCGATCGAACATCTCTGGAGAGACCTGAAAATAGCTGTGCAGCGACTCTCCCCATCCAACCTGACAGAGCTTGAGAGGATCTGCAGAGAAGAATGAAAGAAACTCCCCAAATACAGGTGTGCCAAGTTTGTAGCACCATACCCAAGAAGACTAGAGGCTGTAATCGCTGCTAAAGGTGCTTCAATAAAGTACTGAGTGAAGGGTCTGAATACATATGTAAATATATATTTTGTATTTTTAATACATTTGCTACATTTTCTAAAAAACTGTTTTTTTACTTTGTCATTATGAAAATAATATATAAATAATATATATATATATAATATATATAAAATATAACATAATATATAAATCTTGTTTTCGCTTTGTCATTGTGGGGTATTGTGATGCCATTATGGGGTATTGTGATGTCATTATGGGTTATTGTGATGCCATTATGGGGTATTGTGATGTCATTATGGGTTATTGTCATGTCATTATGGGGTATTGTGATGTCATTATGGGTTATTGTGATGTCATTATGGGGTATTGTGATGCCATTATGGGTTATTGTGATGTCAATTGTAAATAAATAATAAATGGGTATGAATACTGTATATGTTTTCACTCATCCAGAATCTAGTATATACACTATACACCATATACTGTACTTTCTGATATAATTTCTAAATCACAATATGGCACTTTCTTTCTGTCAGATTTTCCCTGCAGAGTTCTCAAGGTTATGTAGCATCTCTCCATGTCTCCAGTGGCCTGAGGACATCATGTAAAGTTGGGCCTTTTCACCATAACTTCTAATTCAGTTGACAGTCTGAAAACGGGCAGACAGATGAATATGTGACATGATGAGTAAGGGACAGGACGATGACACACACACACACACACACACACACACACCCTCTTCAACTCTTTACTCAGGAATGATGACCGTACAGTCATAATATGAAACTGTCTCCAATGATTCACTACTGTGTTCACACACACATGCAGGAGCACATGCAGGAACACATGTAGGAACACACGCACACACTCACATGCAGGAACACACACACACATGCAGGAACACACACACACACATGCAGGAACACATGCAGGAACACATGCACACACACACACATGCAGGAACACACACATGCACATGCAGGAACACATGCAGGAACACACGCACACACTCACATGCAGGAACACACACACACACATGCAGGAACACACACACACACTCACATGCAGGAACACACACACACACATGCAGGAACACACACATGCACATGCAGGAACACATGCAGGAACACATGCAGGAACACACACACACACACACACGTGCCAATGTTATTATAGTCAACAGAAACTGAAAATAAAATAAAAACTAAAATTGCAAAAACAATTTAGTAAACTGAAATAAAAATACAAATAAATTAAACTATACTATTCTCTTTGACTGTAAAACCATGAATTATCTTTAGTTGTTTTCTTCTAAATCAGAAAGGGTTTTCAAGCTTTTTTCTAATGAGGTTTTCGAGCTTCTGAATCTGGCAGGTATTTTATTATTTCTTTATCTTTATTTAACCAGGCAAGTCAGTTAAGAACAAATTCTTATTTACAATGACGGCCTACCTCGGCCAAACCCGGACGAGGCCGGGCCAATTGTGCACCGCCCTATGGGACTGCCAATACCGTCCGGATGTGATACAGCCTGGATTCAAACCAGGGACTGTAGTGGCGCCTCTTGCAGTGCCTTAGACCGCTGCACCACTCGGGAGCCAGTAGATGGCGATGTTTCAAATAGGCCGAGCTTGTGCATCACGATCCCTAGATATCACTAGATAATAGAGAAGATATCTGAGGGGCGAGAGGACGAACGTCTGATCTCAATCTGCACCAACTTCAAACTCACAGACAGTCGCTGTCTGATGTGACAATTACTTAAAATAAGAAATGTCAGAATTTGTCTGTCGTCCACCCATTAAAAATCATAAATGGCATAAACCTGTCCTTCCCAATTAAGGTGCCACGGAACCTCCTGTGACAGCAATACCAAATAAAATGAGAGTCTGTTTTTGATGTCCCAAGTTTTTGATGTCCCGATACTTTGGCATCGAGTCTACGAACTGACATATTAAACAACAACTGACACATTAATCTGTTTCAATACAAACTATTATATAAAATACTTGCTGCAAAAAATAACGCTCAATATAAGGGGCATTGAACAGTCAGCCTCGAGCAGACTCTGCCACCAGGAAACAGAATCAATAGAACAGTCAGGCCAGTGCAGACTCTGCCACCAGGAAACAGAATCAATAGAACAGTCAGGGCAGTGCAGACTCTGCCACCAGGAAACAGAATCAATAGAACATATTTTCTGGTACTGTCCATTGCTCGTCAGGTCCAGCAATGGTTGTTATGCCATAAAATCAGGGTTCAGATGGACATGATCGTACAGCGGCATCGAAGAAGTCGAAAGGAGGTGGAGCGTGTTTTTTTCCCATAAACAACAATTGGTGTGCTGCTTCAGGTGTGAAGCAATTCTCAGGCTTTTTGTTCATCTGATATTGAATACCTCATGGTGAGCTACAGACCCTGTTGTCTAACTCGAGGTCAGGGCAGGCAGGCTCGAGGTCAGGGCAGGCTCGAGGTCAGGGCAGGCTCGGGGTCAAGGCAGGCTCGAGGTCAGTGCAGGCTCGAAGTCAGGGCAGGCAGGCTCAAGGTCAGGGCAGGCAGGCTCAAGGTCAGGGCAGGCTCGAGGTCAGTGCAGGCTCGAGGTCAAGGCAGGCTCGAGGTCAGTGCAGGCTCGAGGTCAGGGCAGGCAGGCTCGAGGTCAGGGCAGGCTCGAGGTCAGGGCAGGCAGGCTCGAGGTCAGGGCAGGCAGGCTCGAGGTCAGGGCAGGCTCGAGGTCAGTGCAGGCTTGAGATCAGTGCAGGCTCGAGGTCAGTGCAGGCTCGAGGTCAGTGCAGGCTCGAGGTCAGGGCAGGCTCGATGTCAGTGCAGGCTCGAGGTCAGGGCAGGCTCGAGGTCAGGGCAGGCAGAATGGTCAGGCAGGTTGGAATGGAGTCCAGAAAACAGGCAAAAGTCAAAACCCGGAGGACTAGAAAAATAGAACAAAACAGCACAGGAAAAACCTGCTGGTTGACTTGACATACAAGATGAATTGGCAGCAGAGAGACAGGAAACACAGGGATAAATACACTGGACAGAGAGACAGGAAACACAGGGATAAATACACTGGGACAGAGAGACAGGAAACACAGGGATAAATACACTGGTACAGAGAGACAGGAAACACAGGGATAAATACACTGGTACAGAGAGACAGGAAACACAGGGATAAATACACTGGAACAGAGAGACAGGAAACACAGGGATATATACACTGGCAGAGAGAGACAGGAAACACAGGGATAAATACACTGGCACAGAGAGACAGGAAACACAGGGATAAATACACTGGCACAGAGAGACAGGAAACAGAGGGAAAAATATACTGGTACAGAGAGACAGGAAACACAGGGATAAATACACAGAGAGACAGGAAACACAGGGATAAATACACAGAGAGACAGGAAACACAGGGATAAATACACGGATACAGAGAGACAGGAAACACAGGGATAAATACACAGAGAGACAGGAAACACAGGGATAAATAAACAGATAGACAGGAAACACAGGGATAAATACACTGGAACAGAGAGACAGGAAACACAGGGATATATACACTGGCACAGAGAGACAGGAAACACAGGGATAAATACACTGGCACAGAGAGACAGGAAACACAGGGATAAATACACTGGCACAGAGAGACAGGAAACAGAGGGAAAAATATACTGGTACAGAGAGACAGGAAACACAGGGATAAATACACTGGTACAGAGAGACAGGAAACACAGGGATAAATACACAGAGAGACAGGAAACACAGGGATAAATACACAGAGAGACAGGAAACACAGGGATAAATACACAGAGAGACAGGAAACACAGGGATAAATACACTGGCACAGAGAGACAGGAAACACAGTGATAAATACACAGAGAGACAGGAAACACAGGGATAAATACACTGGTACAGAGAGACAGGAAACACAGGGATAAATACACAGAGAGACAGGAAACACAGGGATAAATACACAGAGAGACAGGAAACACAGGGATAAATACACAGAGAGACAGGAAACACAGGGATAAATACACTGGCACAGAGAGACAGGAAACACAGTGATAAATACACAGAGAGACAGGAAACACAGGGATAAATACACTGGTACAGAGAGACAGGAAACACAGGGATAAATACACTGGGACAAAGAGACAGGAAACACAGGGATAAATACACTGGTACAGAGAGACAGGAAACACAGGGATAAATACACTGGTACAGGGAGACAGGAAACACAGGGATAAATACACTGGTACAGGGAGACAGGAAACACAGGGATATATACACTGGTACAGAGTGACGGGAAACACAGGGATAAATACACTGGTACAGAGAGACAGGAAACACAGGGATAAATACACTGGTACAGGGAGACAGGAAACGCAGGGATAAATACACTGGTACAGAGAGACAGGAAACACCGGGATTAATACACTGGAACAGAGGGATAGGAAACACAGGGATAAATACACTGGTACAGAGAGACAGGAAACACAGGGATATATACACTGGTACAGAGAGACAGGAAACACAGGGATAAATACACTGGTACAGAGAGACAGGAAACACAGGGATACATACATTGGTACAGAGAGACAGGAAACACAGGGATTAATACACTGGAACAGAGAGATAGTAAACACAGGGATAAATACACTGGTACAGAGAGACAGGAAACACAGGGATATATACACTGGTACAGAGAGACAGGAAACACAGGGATAAATACACTGGTATAGAGAGACAGGAAACACAGGGATAAATACACAGAGAGACAGGAAACACAGGGATAAATACACTGGTACAGAGAGACAGGAAACACAGGGATAAATACACAGAGAGACAGGAAACAGGGATAAATACACTGGTACAGAGAGACAGGAAACACAGGGAAAAATACACTGGTACAGAGAGACAGGAAACACAGGGATAAATACACAGAGAGACAGGAAACACAGGGGAAAATACACTGGTACAGAGAGACAGGAAACACAGGGATAAATACACAGAGAGACAGGAAACACAGGGATAAATACACTGGCACAGAGAGACAGGAAACACAGGGATAAATACACAGAGAGACAGGAAACACAGGGATAAATACACTGGGGGAAATAAGCGACACCTGGAGTGGGTGAAGACAATCACGAGGACAGGTGAAACAGATCAGGGTGTGACACAGTAGACTGAATAGAATTTGCATGGGCTCTCGGATCCTCAAAAAGTTATTTGGTTGCACCATCAAGAGCATTTTTACTGGCTGTATCACCAACTGGTATGGCAAATTCACCGCCCTTGCCCGCACAGCACTACAGAGGGTGGTGTGGACAGCCCAGTACATCACCGGGTCCGAGCTCCCTGTCATCAAGGACCTCTATATCAGGTGGTGTCAGAGGAAGGCCCAAAAAACTGCCAAAGACTCTGGCCACCCGAGTTGTAGACTGTTCACTCTGCTACCGTCCGGCAAACGGTACCGGAGCGTCGGCTCTCGGACCAACAGGCTCAGAGACAGTTTCTACCACCAAGCTGTAAGACTGCTAAATATCCAGACTGCTAAATATCCAGACAAACAGTACCGGAGCATCGGCTCTCGGACCAACAGGCTCAGAGACAGTTTCTACCACCAAGCTGTAAGACTGCTAAATATCCGGACTGCTAAATATCCGGACTGCTAAATATCCGGAATGCTAAATATCCGGACTGCTAAATAGCCAGACTGCTAAATAGCCAGACTGCTAAATAGCCAGCGTTGGACTAGTAACCGGAAGGTTGCAAGTTCAAATCCCCTTAAGTAAGCATTTCACTCTGAGGTCTACTACACCTGTTGCATTCAGCATTTCATTGTAAGGTCTACTACACCTGTTGTATTCAGCATTTCACTGTGAGGTCTACTACACCTGTTGTATTCGGCATTTCACTGTAAGGTCTACTACACCTGTTGCATTCAGCATTTCACTATAAAGTCTACTACACCTGTTGTATTCAGCATTTCACTGTGAGGTCTACTACACCTGTTGTATTCAGCATTTCACTGTAAGGTCTACTAAACCTATTGTATTCAGCATTTCACTGTAAGGTCTTTACCTGTTGTATTCAGCATTTCACTGTAAGGTCTACTACACCTGTTGTATTCGGCATTTCACTGTAAGGTCTACTACACCTGTTGTTTTCAGCATTTCACTGTAAGGTCTACTACACCTGTTGTATTCAGCATTCCACTGTGAGGTCTACTACACCTGTTGTATTCAGCATTTCACTGTAAGGTCTACACCTGTTGTATTCAGCATTTCACTGTAAGGTCTACTCCACCTGTTGTATTCAGCATTTCACTGTAAGGTCTACTCCACCTGTTGTATTCAGCATTTCACTGTGAGGTCTACTACACCTGTTGTATTCGGCATTTCACTGTAAGGTCTACTACACCTGTTGCATTCAGCATTTCACTGTAAGGTCTACTACACCTGTTGTATTCAGCATTTCACTGTAAGGTCTACTACACCTGTTATATTCGGCATTTCACTGTAAGGTCTACTACACCTGTTGCATTCAGCATTTCACTGTAAGGTCTACTACACCTGTTGTATTCAGCATTTCACTGTGAGGTCTACTACACCTGTTGTATTCAGCATTTCACTGTAAGGTCTACTACACCTATTGTATTCAGCATTTCACTGTAAGGTCTTTACCTGTTGTATTCAGCATTTCACTGTAAGGTCTACTACACCTGTTGTATTCGGCATTTCACTGTAAGGTCTACTACAACAGTTGTTTTCAGCATTTCACTGTAAGGTCTACTACACCTGTTGTATTCAGCATTCCACTGTGAGGTCTACTACACCTGTTGTATTCAGCATTTCACTGTAAGGTCTACACCTGTTGTATTCAGCATTTCACTGTAAGGTCTACTCCACCTGTTGTATTCAGCATTTCACTGTAAGGTCTACTACACCTGTTGCATTCAGTATTTCACTGTAAGGTCTACTACACCTGTTGTATTCAGCATTTCACTGTGAGGTCTACTACACCTGTTGTATTCAGCATTTCACTGTAAGGTCTACTACACCTGTTGTATTCAGCATTTCACTGTAAGGTCTACTACACCTGTTGTATTCAGCATTTCACTGTAAGGTCTACTACACCTGTTGTTTTCAGCATTTCACTGTAAGGTCTACTACACCTGTTGTTTTCAGCATTTCACTGTAAGGTCTACTACACCTGTTGTATTCAGCATTCCACTGTGAGGTCTACTACACCTGTTGTATTCAGCATTTCACTGTAAGGTCTACTCCACCTGTTGTATTCAGCATTTCACTGTAAGGTCTACTACACCTGTTGTATTCAGCATTACACTGTGAGGTCTACTACACCTGTTGTATTCAGCATTTCACTGTAAGGTCTACTACACCTGTTGTATTCGGCATTTCACTGTAAGGTCTACTACACCTGTTGTTTTCAGCATTTCACTGTAAGGTCTACTACACCTGTTGTTTTCAGCATTTCACTGTAAGGTCTACTACACCTGTTGTATTCAGCATTCCACTGTGAGGTCTACTACACCTGTTGTATTCAGCATTTCACTGTAAGGTCTACTCCACCTGTTGTATTCAGCATTTCACTGTAAGGTCTACTACACCTGTTGTATTCAGCATTACACTGTGAGGTCTACTACACCTGTTGTATTCAGCATTTCACTGTAAGGTCTACTACACCTGTTGTATTCGGCATTTCACTGTAAGGTCTACTACACCTGTTGTTTTCAGCATTTCACTGTAAGGTCTACTACACCTGTTGTATTCAGCATTCCACGGTGAGGTCTACTACACCTGTTGTATTCAGCATTTCACTGTAAGGTCTACACCTGTTGTATTCAGCATTTCACTGTAAGGTCTACTCCACCTGTTGTATTCAGCATTTCACAGTAAGGTCTACTACACCTGTTGTATTCAGCATTTCACTGTGAGGTCTACTACACCTGTTGTATTCAGCGTTTCACTGTGAGGTCTACTACACCTGTTGTATTCGGCATTTCACTGTAAGGTCTACTCCACCTGTTGTATTCAGCATTTCACTGTGAGGTCTACTACACCTGTTGTATTCAGCATTTCACTACAAAAATAAATAAATACATCATGAAAAATGAAATAAACCAAGGAAGACATAAAATATACTTAATTTAATTCCTGTAATTAACACAGAGGGTTCCAGTGTGATTCCTGTAATTAATACAGAAGGTTCCAGTGTGATTCCTGTCATTAATACAGAAGGTTCCAGTGTGATTCCTGTCATTAATACAGAAGGTTCCAGTGTGATTCCTGTCATTAATACAGAAGGTTCCAGTGTGATTCCTGTCATTAATACAGAAGGTTCCAGTGTGATTCCTGTCATTAATACAGAAGGTTCCAGTGTGATTCCTGTCATTAATACAGAAGGTTCCAGTGTGAATCCTGTCATTAATACAGACGTTTCCAATGTGATTCCTGTAATTAATACAGAGGGTTCCAGTGTGATTCCTGTAATTAATACAGAAGGTTCCAGTGTGATTCCTGTAATTAATACAGAAGGTTCCAGTGTGATTCCTGTAATTAATACAGAAGGTTCCAGTGTGATTCCTGTAATTAATACAGACGTTTCCAATGTGATTCCTGTCATTAATACAGAAGGTTCCAGTGTGATTCCTGTAATTAATACAGAAGGTTCCAGTGCAAAGCGTTATAAGGTACTAGAGAAATAAGGAGCATCTCTGTGTGTCACAACACACTGGTTGAATCGACGTTGTTCCCACGTCATTTCAATTAAACTACGTTGAACCGATGAGGAATAGACGTTGAATTAACGTCTGTGTTGGCAGACCCGCTTTCCCTGCAGGAAATCAACTATGGCTCAGTCCACCAGATGGAGCTCTGGCAGTAGACTGCTAACAAGTGGTTTGCTCTCCTCTCCTCTCCTGTCCTGTCCTGTCCTCTCCTGTCCTGTCCTGTCCTGTCCTGTCCTCTCCTGTCCTCTCCTGTCCTCTCCTCTCCTCTCCTGTCCTCTCCTCTCCTGTCCTCTCCTCTCCTGTCCTCTCCTCTCCTGTCCTGTCCTCTCCTCTCCTGTCCTCTCCTCTCCTCTCCTGTCCTCTCCTCTCCTCTCCTGTCCTGTCCTCTTCTGTCCTGTCTTCTCCTCTCCTCTCCTCTCCTCTCCGTTCCTGTATTCCTGTATAAAAATTGCTGTGTAGCTAGGGAACTGCTCAACCAGCCTATCAGCCGTCAGGGAACTGCTCAACCAGCCTATCAGCCGTCAGGGAACTGCTCAACCAGCCTATCAGCCGTCAGGGAACTGCTCAACCAGCCTATCAGCTATCAATGATGCTCAGAGGATTGACAGCCAGTGGATACCATGACAACACATCCAATAATTTACCCTGAAAGAATGCCAGACCAGACTCATGGAATTAGAATGTTTTTTTGGGTCAGAACCTTTTTTACACGTGACTGGATCTGTCGATGATTTATTACTCACAGACCTCCCACCCACAGGTCTGCAGAATAACAGCATGTAGCCTATCACTCATTATGGCTTACACCATGATCTAAGGACACATTTCCATAGTTTGGACATGTTTTGGATCAAACCTAGAACAGGGGCAGCCGTGGGCGAGAGACACCTAAATAGAACCCATGCATACACATCACTAATCACTTGTTACCGTAGTGACGCAAATGGCTTTACCCTGGTGACTGCTTGGGGGGGGTGGGGGGTGGGACAGAGAGAGACATACAGAGAGAGAGCGAGACAGAGACAGACAGCGAGAGACAGAGAGAGAGAGAGAGAGAGAGAGACAGACAGACAGCGACAGAGAGACAGAAACACAGAGAGACAGAGACAGAGACACAGAGAGACAAAGACACAAGAGACAAAGACACAGAGAGACAGAGAGATAGAGACACAGAGAGACAGAGACACAGAGAGAGAGAGAGAGACAGAGAGACAAAGACACAGAAAGACAGAGACACAGAAAGACAGAGACACAGAGAGACAGAGACACAGAGAGACAAAGACACAGAGAGACAAAGACACAGAAAGACAGAGACACAGAAAGACAGAGACACAGAAAGACAGAGACACAGAGAGACAAAGACACATAGAGACAGAGACACAGAGAGATAGAGACACAGAAAGACAGAGACACAGAGAGACAAAGACACAGAGAGACAAAGACACAGAGAGACAGAGACACAGAGAGATAGAGACACAGAGAGACAAAGACACAAAGAGACAGAGATTGAGATGAACACAACGTTCTAAGCAGAAGCCGGACTGGATTTCAAAAACATTACAGACCACATTTACGCCTCCACACTGTAATTGACAAACAAGTCAACCAAAACAAAAACTAAATCTACTAATTTTTTGTAGACTACAAGAAATCATTTGATTCAATTTGGCACAAAGGTCTTTTTATAAACTAACAGAAAAAGGAATTGGAGGGAAAACATATGATTTTATTAAATCAATGTACACTAAAAACAAATGTCTGGTTAAAATTGGCAGAAAGCAAACAGACTTCTTCTCTCAGGGACGTGGAGTGAAACAGGGCTGTCCAACATGTCCAACACTATTTAACATCTACATTAATGAATTGGTAAAAACATTAGAAGAATCGGCAGCACCTGGTCTCACCCTACACAACACTGAAATCAAGTGTCTGCTGTACGCAGATGACCTGGTGCTGCTGTCTCCCAGTAAGGAGGGGTTACAACAGAATCTAGATCATCTGCACAGGTTCTGTCAGACCTGGGCTCTGACCGTTAACCACAGGTTCTGTCAGACCTGGGCTCTGACCGTTGACCACAGGTTCTGCCAGACCTGGGCTCTGACCGTTAATCACAGGTTCTGTCAGACCTGGGCTCTGACCGTTAATCACAGGTTCTGTCTGGGCTCTGACCGTTAATCACAGGTTCTGCCAGACCTGGGCTTTGACCGTTAACCACAGGTTCTGTCAGACCTGGGCTTTGACCGTTAACCACAGGTTCTGTCAGACCTGGGCTCTGACCGTTAACCCCAGGTTCTGTCAGACCTGGACTCTGACCGTTAACCACAGGTTCTGTCAGACCTGGGCTCTGACCGTTAACCACAGGTTCTGTCAGACCTGGGCTCTAACCGTTAATCACAGGTTCTGTCAGACCTGGGCTCTGACCGTTAACCACAGGTTCTGTCAGACCTGGGCTCTGACCATTAACCACAGGTTCTGTCAGACCTGGGCTCTGACCGTTAACCACAGGTTCTGTCAGACCTGGGCTCTGACCGTTAATCACAGGTTCTGTCAGACCTGGGCTCTGACCGTTAATCACAGGTTCTGTCAGACCTGGGCTCTAACCGTTAATCACAGGTTCTGTCAGACCTGGGCTCTGACCGTTAACCACAGGTTCTGTCAGACCTGGGCTCTAACCGTTAATCACAGGTTCTGTCAGACCTGGGCTCTGACCGTTAACCACAGGTTCTGTCAGACCTGGGCTCTGACCATTAACCACAGGTTCTGTCAGACCTGGGCTCTGACCGTTAATCACAGGTTCTGTCAGACCTGGGCTCTGACCGTTAACCACAGGTTCTGTCAGACCTGGGCTCTGACCGTTAATCACAGGTTCTGTCAGACCTGGGCTCTGACCGTTAACCACAGGTTCTGTCAGACCTGGGCTCTAACCGTTGACCACAGGTTCTGTCAGACCTGGGCTCTGACTGTTAATCAGACCTGGGCTCTGACCGTTAATCACAGGTTCTGTCAGACCTGGGCTCTGGCCATTAACCACAGGTTCTGTCAGACCTGGGCTCTGACCGTTAACCACAGGTTCTGTCAGACCTGGGCTCTGACCGTTAACCACAGGTTCTGTCAGACCTGGGCTCTGACCGTTAATCACAGGTTCTGTCTGGGCTCTGACCGTTAACCACAGGTTCTGTCAGACCTGGGCTCTGACCGTTAACCACAGGTTCTGTCAGACCTGGGCTCTGACCGTTAATCACAGGTTCTGTCAGACCTGGGCTTTGACCGTTAATCACAGGTTCTGTCAGACCTGGGCTTTGACCGTTAATCACAGGTTCTGTCAGACCTGGGCTCTGACCGTTAACCAGAACTGGGCTCTGACCGTTAACCAGAACTGGGCTCTGACCGTTAACCACAGGTTCTGTCAGACCTGGGCTCTGACCGTTAAACTAAATAAATATATTATAATGATATTCAAAAAAAGATCAGGAAATCAGGATGAGAAATCTAAATTCTATTTGGACAGTTCTATTAGAACACACCCAAAACTACACACATCTAGGACTAAATATCAGCAACACAGGTAGCTTTCACATGGCTGTGAATGAGCTGAGAGACAAAGCAAGAAGAGCATTCTATTCCATTAAAAGGAACATTAAAATAGAAATTCCAATTAGAATCTGGCTCAAAATGTTCCAATCAGTTATAGAACCAATTGCTCTATATGGCAGTGAAGTATGGGGTCCAGTCTCTAATAATGAATTTACCAAATGGGACAAACATCCAATCAAAATACTGCATGCAGAGTTGTGCAAGACATTATTGCAATTGCATAGAAAAACTCCAAATAACCCATGTAGAGAATTGGGCCGGTACCCTCCTCATTCAAATAGAAAAAAGGGTCATCACATTTT
Organism: Oncorhynchus masou masou; assembly: GCF_036934945.1. NCBI lineage: Eukaryota > Metazoa > Chordata > Actinopteri > Salmoniformes > Salmonidae > Oncorhynchus > Oncorhynchus masou. The sequence continues at coordinate 90,228,517 of NC_088243.1, read as the reverse complement.
ACAACCATCTAAAAACAAGTGACCCCGAAACATTCCATCACACAGCTCTACAATGTCAAGAGATGAAACAAGAGAAGAGTCCCCTCAGCCAGCTGGTTCTGAGGCTCAGTTCACCAACCCAAACCAGCCCCATAGAGCCTCAGGACAGCACTCAGACAGCTGGTTCTGAGGCTCAGTTCACCAACCCAAACCAACCCCATAGAGCCTCAGGACAGCACTCAGACAGCTGGTTCTGAGGCTCAGTTCACTAACCCAAACCAACCCCATAGAGCCTCAGGACAGCACTCAGACAGCTGGTTCTGAGGCTCAGCTCACCAACCCAAACCAACCCCATAGAGCCTCAGGACAGCACTCAGACAGCTGGTTCTGAGGCTCAGTTCACTAACCCAAACCAACCCCATAGAGCCTCAGGACAGCACTCAGCCAGCTGGTTCTGAGGCTCAGTTCACCAACCCAAACCAACCCCATAGAGCCTCAGGACAGCACTCAGCCAGCTGGTTCTGAGGCTCAGTTCACCAACCCAAACCAACCCCATAGAGCCTCGGGACAGCACTCAGCCAGCTGGTTCTGAGGCTCAGTTCACCAACCCAAACCAACCCCATAGAGCCTCGGGACAGCACTCAGCCAGCTGGTTCTGAGGCTCAGTTCACCAACCCAAACCAACCCCATAGAGCCTCAGGACAGCACTCAGAACATCTGGCCCAACCAAATCATCACAAAACAAAAATGTTAAATATACCACCTATGGGAAAGACACCACAAAGAATCTAAGTAACTTCAATGCTATCTGGCTCTAAACAGACAGTACATGGTGGCAGACTATCTGACCACTGTGACTAATAGGAAACGGAGGAAAACACTGACTAGGTACAGACTCAGTGAGCACAGTCTGGCTATAGAGACCGGTCGTCACAGACAAACCTGGCTGCCCAGGGAGGACAGTCTGGCTATAGAGACCGGTCGTCACAGACCAACCTGGCTGCTCAGAGAGGACAGTCTGGCTATAGAGACCGGTCGTCACAGACAAACCTGGCTGCCCAAGAGAGGACAGTCTGGCTATAGAGACCGGTCGTCACAGACAAACCTGGCTGCCCAGAGAGGACAGTCTGGCTATAGAGACCGGTCGTCACAGACAAACCTGGCTGCCCAGAGAGGACAGTCTGGCTGCCAGAGAGGACAGTCTGGCTATAGAGACCGGTCATCACAGACAAACCTGGCTGCCCAGAGAGGACAGGCTGGCTGCCAGAGAGGACAGTCTGGCTATAGAGACCAGTCATCACAGACAAACCTGGCTGCCCAGAGAGGACAGTCTGGCTATAGAGACCGGTCGTCACAGACAAACCTGGCTGCCCAGAGAGGACAGTCTGGCTGCCAGAGAGGACAGTCTGGCTATAGAGACCGGTCATCACAGACAAACCTGGCTGCCCAGAGAGGACAGTCTGGCTATAGAGACTGGTCGTCACAGACAAACCTGGCTGCCCAGAGAGGACAGTCTGGCTATAGAGACCGGTCGTCACAGACAAACCTGGCTGCCTAGAGAGGACAGGCTGTGCTCACTCTGCTCCAGGGGAGAGGTAGAGACAGAGCTGCATTTCCTATTACACTGTGACAAATACTCAGACCTAAGATAATATTTATTTCCCAAAATTATAATTCAATACAAAGAATTTGAAACTATATAATGAAGAAAAAACTCCTATTTATTGGGTGAAAAGCCAAAATGTGTTTTGGCAGCCAATATGTGTCCCCCTGCCACAACATGAGGGACTGCCATTGAAAAGGGCAATGTAATGTCAATAATATTTCATATCATATCATGTCATGTTGCTTCTCAGGCAGGTTGTGACTGCTCTACTACTATTGCCTTAATCTATTATCCACTACTACTATTATTATTGCTGTTGGTCCCACCATTTTTGTTATATGTATACTTTGACAATGTAAGTCATTTAACTTGCCATGTCAATAAAGTAAATTGAATTGAATTGAGAGACAGAGAGAGAGAAAGAGAGACAGAGAGAGAGAGAGAGAGAGGGAGAGAGAGAGAGAGAGGGAGAGAGACAGACAGAGAGAGAAAGACAGCGAGATAGAGAGAGAGAGACAGAGAGAGAGAGAGGGAGACAGAGAGAGAGGGAGAGAGAGAGAGAGAGAGGGAGAGGGAGAGGGAGAGGGAGAGGGAGAGACAGAGAGAGAGAGAGAGAGAGAGAGAGGGAGAGAGACAAAGAGAAAGACAGCAAGATAGAGAGAGAGACAGACAGAGAGAGAAAGACAGCGAGATAGAGAGAGAGAGAGAGAGAGAGAGAGGGGAGAGAGAGAGAGCATGATCAGCAGCATAGCTCCTGAAATCTTTTTATAGAGATTAACATTCAAAACTTCACAAAAAGCCCAATAGGAGATAAACCTCTACCACTAGCCACCTAACCAGCTAACCAGCTAACCACCTAACCAGTTAGCCAACAGGACTCCAGAGGAGAAAACATTGCAAAACTCTGTCAGCAACCTCAACAAGTGAGAGAACACTTGAAAAGAAGGAGAGAGAACAGTCAGCTATTTTCTTGGTCTTTCACTACATTTAGGAGGACAACCGCTAAGCTCGGCTACACTCTTATGAAAAAAATGGTTCCAAAGGGGTTCTCTGGTTGTCCCCATAGGAGCACCCTTTTTCGGTTTCAGGTAGAACCCTCTGTGGGTTTGTCGTGGAGGTTCCAACAAACTTGATGCACCATAGTGAACGTCTGTCAGGAGCTCTACCGAGGCAGTCCCGTTAGTTCCCTTGTATACAAGTTATATTTGCACGATTTAGCTTACTCATTCATAATTAATTCAGCATTTTCACTTTTGGATAAATAACGTGCCCAAATGTAACTTGCTGCTACTCATCCCCGGAATATAAGATATGCATATTATTAGTAGATTTGGATAGAAAACACTCTGAAGATTCTAAAAACGATTTGAATCATGTCTGTGAGTATAACAGAACTTATGTACCAGGCAAAGCCAAGATTGCAGCGCGGCAGGGTAGCCTAGTGGTTAGAGTGTTGGACTAGTAACCGGAAGGTTGCAAGTTCAAACCCCCGAGCTGACAAGGTACAAATCTGTTGTTCTGCCCCTGAACAAGCACTTTTCCTAGGCCGTCATTGCAAATAAGAATTTGTTCTTAACTGACTTGCCTAGTTAAATACATTTAAGCAGTTCTTTTAGCATTGCCTATTTTCTCTACGTTTCTCGAGATCTCCCGAATCTGGTCTAGGGCATATTGACTTTCACAGGGAAGAGAGAGAACACGTTGTAACAGTTTCACACCAACCTTGATCAGAATGAGATTGAGGCAAGGTTGGCCCAAGCTACAATCTAAAATCTCTTCTCACATTGTAGGGGCATAGCTCTGTCTCTAGAAGCCTCACCTTTCCAAATCATAATTATAACCATTGATAAATTATCCAACCGAAATGTAGAATGACAGTCCTTAGAACCAACATGAAGCACTATCATTTTAATTTATAGACTCTCAATTTAGCACACACTGATACTGGCAGAATGTACATTTACTAAACAACAGTTTAGATTAGGGCATTTCTGATTCAGGAAATCCAGACAAATAATTTACTGTATGACAAATGATTACTACTACTAATATTCTTAATACAGATTTCTAAATTAAATGTCAAAGAGAATAACAACACACACAGTCGAAACCATTTCCTCCCCCAAACTGTCTTTATACTCCCGTATCATGTTGGCGATCTCACTGCAGAGATACAGGTTAAGGAGTCAGAGGGCCAATCCTTAGGGAGACATCCCCAGCATCCAGCAGACCCAAGCTGCAGAGATACAGGTTAAGGAGTCAGAGGGCCAATCCTTAGGGAGACATCCCCAGCATCCAGCAGACCCAAGCTGCAGAGATACAGGTTAAGGAGTCAGAGGGCCAATCCTTAGGGAGCCATCCCCAGCATCCAGCAGACCCAAGCTGCTGAGATGTGTTATTGAAGCAGGACAAAAACAAAGAAAACAACAACAGCAAGACACATCTATCACTCGAGGTGGCGGAAACTTCCACCTATTTGGAGTAACTGTCAATCATGAGCAACATATATTTATTGATTTTACTGGCAGGCATGTGAAGAAAATCTATTTGCATATTTACCAAAGGGCCCCAGGGACCGGTAATTCTGGTAATTGGTAATTCCACCTTTGGACACATGACTCACATGTCACATCTGTTTCACCTGTCTTTGTGCTCGTCTCCACCTCCCTCCAGGTGTCGCCCATCTTCCCTATTATCCCCAGTGTATTTATACCTGTGTTCTCTGTGTTCTCTGTTTGTCTGTTGCCAGTTCGTCTTGTTCGTCTGATGAGACCTGTTGTCAGGTCTCATCAGAGTGTTTTCCCATCTCAACTGCTTTCTCAGGTTCTGTTCCCTAGTTTCCCCGGATTTGACAATTCTGACTGCCTGGACCCAGAGCCTGCCGTTCTGTACCTTATGGACTCTGGTCTGGATTACTGAGACTGCCTGCCGTTCTGTACCTTATGGACTCTGGTCTGGATTACTGAGACTGCCTGCCGTTCTGTACCTTATGGACTCTGGTCTGGATTACTGACCTCTGCCTGCCGTTCTGTACCTTATGGACTCTGGTCTGGATTACTGACCTCTGCCTGCCCTGACCGTGAGACTGCCTGCCGTTCTGTACCTTTTGGACTCTGGTCTGGATTACTGACCTCTGCCTGCCGTTCTGTACCTTTTGGACTCTGGTATGGATTACTGACCTCTACCTGCCCTGACCGTGAGACTGCCTGCCGTTCTGTACCTTATGGACTCTGGTCTGGATTACTGACCTCTACCTGCCCTGACCGTGAGACTGCCTGCCGTTCTGTACCTTATGGACTCTGGTCTGGATTACTGACCTTTGCCTGCCCTGACCGTGAGACTGCCTGCCGTTCTGTACCTTATGGACTCTGGTCTGGATTACTGACCTCTGCCTGCCCTGACCGTGAGACTGCCTGCCGTTCTGTACCTTATGGACTCTGGTCTGGATTACTGACCTTTGCCTGCCCTGACCGTGAGACTGCCTGCCGTTCTGTACCTTATGGACTCTGGTCTGGATTACTGACCTTTGCCTGCCCTGACCGTGAGACTGCCTGCCGTTCTGTACCTTATGGACTCTGGTCTGGATTACTGACCTTTGCCTGCCCTGACCGTGAGACTGCCTGCCGTTCTGTACCTTTTGGACTCTGGTCTGGATTACTGACCTTTGCCTGCCCTGACCGTGAGACTGCCTACCGTTCTGTACCTTATGGACTCTGGTCTGGATTACTGACCTTTGCCTGCCCTGACCGTGAGACTGCCTGCCGTTCTGTACCTTTTGGACTCTGGTCTGGATTACTGACCTTTGCCTGCCGTTCTGTACCTTTTGGACTCTGGTCTGGATTACTGACCTCTGCCTGCCATTGACCTGTAATTTTTCCTGCCCCCTGTTCTAGTAATAAACTGTTGTTACTTCGACACGGTCTGCATCTGAGTCTTTTCCGAAAACGTGATTCATTCATCCAATAAAACAACACTGTTAAATCAAAAATACGCCAATTAGAATTACAACTCTTGATAACTCCATAAGTAAATAATTGTATCCTATAAGGTAATGGTAAAATAGACTACGGACTGGTGTCCCTCATTCAGGGGCAGAGCTCTCTCTCTCTGTCCTTCTCATGGTCTGAATCACACATGGGACTATTGATAAATGATAAACTTATTCTAATTATTACTATTTACATATAGCCCATTTCAATCTCACGCAATGTCTCCAGTCTTTCTGGTGTGGTCGATCAGGCCTCACCAGGAAGCCAGAACAGAACAGAGGTCAGAGGTCAGTCAGCCCTATTAATTGAGTGTCTGTTTTCCTATACCTCAGACATTAACATTTAAAGATATTTCAAACATTTCAAACATTTTGCGTATCATGTTTACATTGGGATTTTCAAGAGAATTTTCAAGAGAATTTGCAACCAAAACTGTGACAATAAAAAAAATCCAAAAATGTAATGCGTACAGCATCCTAAAACCAAAATAAAAAGACAATATTTCAAAACAGAGTATCTACCACGAACACATTAATTAATAGGTAGGTTGTGTGTGGATGCTGGTGTGTATATACTACAAATCGTAGGATAAAATAAAAAATGTTCAGGCCATTACTTCATTTGGAAGCTCCCTCAACAGCTGGATCCGGGTACCTTTTAACTGCTCTGCTAAGGCACGTGCCTTTCAAAAGGGAGAGGTACAGAATCACTGATAAACATGAACAACAAAAAACTTGGTAGAGGACATTCCATCAGTCGTATACAGAATTATACTTCAGACACGTGTCAGATGATACAGTGTCCCGTCAAGCTGTCTAAAGTAAACAATCCCAGAGCACATCTCAAGTAATCATTGTCATTTTCACCTGTTGCGTTGACATACAATTCTGTACAAACTGTCCCTGGGACATAAACTTAGTCAAAATATAAAAACCTGTTGTTTAACAAATCTGCTAGGTCCTTCAAAATGTCGGTGCTGGTTTATCAGCTCAGTATTCGGTACTAAAACATTTACTTGGATCTACTTCATTCTGAACACAGTTCTACGTAATGGAAAAAATATTATTGTTTAAAGATGACATTGCGTTCTTACTTAAATCCCTGGTGCTACCCAAACTATAGAATTGAGTAAAAAAATGTGTCGTATTTAATCATTCATACCGCGGTCCCAAAATTCCCCACTGTGTCCCCACTCACAGCCTGTTTGAGTTCAGTGTGTACTGGCGGGTGTATCTATTGTCCCATAGAAAGCTTATCTCAAACCCAAACAACAGATGACTTAAACACGAGAGCAGTGGGCCAGGCCTTGAAGAGTGAGCAGCCTCTAATTTAATATCAGTCTCAATGCTCAATCCCGCTGTTTTACTTGGTAATATTTTACTAAGATATTGAATTATTAAAATGCAATCTGAAAGCCAATTACCATTCACCTTGTTACTTTCACTAGTCTCCATTTCCGCTTCACACTTATTAAGTGTCAATTATTTTAAGATTTATAAGTAATGTGCCATAATGTGCCATAATGTATAAAATATCGATTCAGAAGGGGAGAGATAAACTGTTACTTTAAATGGGCTAGCAGGTAGCCTAGTGGTTAGAGCGTTGGACTAGTAACCGAAAGGTTGTAAGATCAAATCCCTGCGCTGATAACGTAAACAATCTGTTGTTCTGGCCTTGAACAAGGCAGTTAACCCACTGTTCCTAGACCGTCATCCAAAATAATAATTTGTTCTTTAACTGACTTTCCTAGTTAAATAAAGGTAAAATAAATCAAATCAGTCCACTGTCATTGGAATGTTCTATCCACAAGGGATCTGACACCTGAGATAAAGTGCACTGGGAGGCCGTGTCAGATCCTCACTCCTCCTGGGGGAGCGGTTCAATTCGCCTGCTCACTCACTGGTTTAATAGCTCATCGTTTGGGATACAATAAACTGTAGCATTAAGTTTTGTTCACAGAAAATCTTGTTCAACACTAAGATTTTTTTGGTTAAGGGGGTCAAGTCAAGTGGTGTACAATGCTTTAACCTTATCGTACCTCTAATGATCCATAAAGGGACCATGCTGAACATTTCCAATACTTTTAACACCACTTACGTAGGTCTTGGTGTTGGATATTATTATATATATATATTGTTACTTCTTCAGATCTCTTGTAACCCATTCTACTCAATATGGTGTTACTTTACCTCTGGTAACCCATTCTACTCAATATGATGTTACTTTACCTCTGGTAACCCATTCTACTCAATATGATGTTACTTTGCCTCTGGTAACCCATTCTACTCAATATGATGTTACTTTGCCTCTGGTAACCCATTCTACTCAATATGATGTTACTTTGCCTCTGGTAACCCATTCTACTCAATATGATGTTACTTTGCCTCTGGTAACCCATTCTACTCAATATGATGTTACTTTACCTCTGGTAACCCATTCTACTCAATATGATGTTACTTTACCTCTGGTAACCCATTCTACTCAATATGATGTTACTTTACCACTGGTAACCCATTCTACTCAATATGATGTTACTTTACCTCTGGTAACCCATTGTACATTTGTGTTATATCACAAATTCCTCCTCTACACCAGTGTTCTATTCATACAGGGGTTTACATATTCACACAGGGGTTTACATATTCATACAGGGGTTTACATATTCATACAGGGGTTTGCATATTCATACAGGGGTTTGCATATTCACACAGGGGTTTACATATTCACACAGGGGTTTACATATTCACACAGGGGTTTACATATTCATACAGGGGTTTACATATTCATACAGGGGTTTACATATTCATACAGGGGTTTGCATATTCATACAGGGGTTTACATATCCATACAGGGGTTTACATATTCATACAGGGGTTTGCATATTCATACAGGGGTTTACATATCCATACAGGGGTTTACATATTCATACAGGGGTTTACATATTCATACAGGGGTTTACATATTCATACAGGGGTTTACATATTCACACAGGGGTTTGCATATTCATACAGGGGTTTACATATTCATACAGGGGTTTACATATTCACACAGGGGTTTGCATATTCATACAGGGGTTTACATATCCATACAGGGGTTTACATATTCATACAGGGGTTTACATATTCATACAGGGGTTTACATATTCATACAGGGGTTTGCATATTCATACAGGGGTTTACATATTCATACAGGGTTTGCATATTCATACAGGGGTTTACATATTCATACAGGGGTTTACATATTCATACAGGGGTTTACATATCCATACAGGGGTTTACATATCCATACAGGGGTTTACATATCCATACAGGGGTTTACATATTCATACAGGGGTTTACATATTCATACAGGGGTTTACATATTCATACATGGGTTTACATATTCATACAGGGGTTTGCATATTCACACAGGGGTTTGCATATTCACACAGGGGTTTACATATTCATACAGGGGTTTACATATTCATACAGGGGTTTACATATTCATACAGGGGTTTACATATTCATACAGGGGTTTGCATATTCATACAGGGGTTTACATATTCATACAGGGGTTTACATATTCATACAGGGGTTTACATATTCATACAGGGGTTTACATATTCATACAGGGGTTTACATATTCATACAGGGGTTTACATATTCATACAGGGGTTTACATATCCATACAGGGGTTTACATATCCATACAGGGGTTTACATATCCATACAGGGGTTTACATATTCATACAGGGGTTTACATATTCATACAGGGGTTTACATATTCATACAGGGGTTTACATATTCATACAGGGGTTTACATATTCACTAGTGTTCTATTTAACAGCATATTCAAGAATAGTACTTTCTCCTTTCATCTCCACTTACATAATAAAGTTATACCATCAAACTCCACTGATGAGTTATGTTATCCTTGTGTAATATAAAGTCATGTTACCCTCAGAGACGTGTTATCCTCATCACTAATGAGAAATGTTATCATGTTATCGCTAATGAAACATGTTATCATGTTATCGCTAATGAAACATGTTATCATGTTAACCTCGTTACTAACAAGAAATGTTATCCTATGAGACATGTTACGTATGAGATATGTTATCCTCTACCTGCAGATACAACGGGTAGTGGTGGACAGAACCCTAGATAACAGAAGCCTGGATAAAATTACCCTAGATAACATAACCCTAGATAACAGAACCTTAGATAACAGAACCCTAGATAACAGAACCCTAGATAAAATAACCGTAGATAACAGAACCCTAGATAACAGAACCCTAGATAACAGAACCCTAGATAACAGAACCCTAGATAACAGAACCCTAGATAAAAGAAGCCTAGATAACAGAACCCTAGATAACAGAACCCTAGATAACAGAACCCTAGATAACAGAACCCTAGATAACAGAACCCTAGATAACAGAACCCTAGATAAAATAACCCTAGATAACAGAACCCTAGATAACAGAACCCTAGATAACAGAACACTAGATAACAGAACCCTAGATAACAGAACCCTCGATAACAGAACCCTGGATAAAAGAACCCTGGATAAAAGAACCCTAGATAACAGAACCCTAGATAAAATAACCCTAGATAAAATAACCCTAGATAACAGAACCCTAGATAACAGAACCCTAGATAACAGAACCCTAGATAACAGAACCCTAGATAACAGAACCCTAGATAACATAACCCTAGATAACATAACCCTAGATAACAGAACCCTAGATAACAGAACCCTAGATAACAGAACTCTAGATAACAGAACCCTAGATAAAATAACCCTAGATAACATAACCGTAGATAACATAACCCTAGATAACAGAACCCTAGATAACAGAACCCTAGATAACAGAACCCTAGATAACAGAACCCTAGATAACAGAACCCTAGATAACAGAACCCTAGATAACAGAACCCTAGATAACAGAACCCTAGATAAAATAACCCTAGATAAAATAACCCTAGATAACTGAAGCCTCGATAACAGAAGCCTGGATAAAAGAACCCTAGATAACAGAACCCTAGATAACAGAACCCTAGATAACAGAACCCTAGATAACAGAACCCTAGATAACAGAACACTAGATAACAGAACCCTAGATAACAGAACCCTAGATAACAGAACCCTAGATAACAGAACCCTAGAAAACAGAACACTAGATAACAGAACCCTAGATAACAGAACCCTAGATAACAGAACCCTAGATAACAGAACCCTAGATAAAATAACCCTAGATAAAATAACCCTAGATAAAATAACCCTAGATAACTGAAGCCTCGATAACAGAAGCCTGGATAAAAGAACCCTAGATAACAGAAGCCTCGATAACAGAACCCTGGATAAAAGAACCCTGGATAAAAGAACCCTAGATAACAGAACCCTGGATAAAAGAACCCTAGATAACAGAACCCTGGATAACAGAACCCTAGATAACAGAACCCTAGATAAAAGAACCCTAGATAAAATAACCCTAGATAACAGAACCCTGGATAACAGAACCCTAGATAACAGAACCCTAGATAACAGAACCCTAGATAAAATAACCCTAGATAACAGAACCCTAGATAACAGAACCCTGGATAAAAGAACCCTAGATAACAGAACCCTAGATAACAGAAGCCTAGATAAAAGAAGCCAAGATAACAGAACCCTAGATAACAGAACCCTAGATAACAGAACCCTAGATAACAGAACCCTAGATAACAGAACACTAGATAACATAACCCTAGATAACAGAACCCTAGATAACAGAACCCTAGATAACAGAACCGTAGATAACAGAACACTAGATAACAGAACCCTAGATAACAGAACCCTAGATAACAGAACACTAGATAACATAACCCTAGATAAAATAACCCTAGATAACAGAACCCTGGATAACAGAACCCTATATAACAGAACCCTAGATAACAGAACCCTGGATAACAGAACACTAGATAACAGAACCCTAGATAAAATAACCCTAGATAACAGAACCCTGGATAACAGAACCCTAGATAACAGACCCCTAGATAACAGAACCCTAGATAACAGAAGCCTAGATAAAAGAAGCCCAGATAACAGAAGCCTAGATAACAGAACCCTAGATAACAGAACCCTAGATAAAATAACCCTAGATAACAGAACCCTGGATAACAGAACCCTAGATAACAGAACCCTAGATAACAGAACCCTAGATAAAATAACCCTAGATAACAGAACCCTGGATAAGAGAACCCTAGATAACAGAACCCTAGATAACAGAACCCTAGATAAAATAACCCTAGATAACAGAACCCTAGATAACAGAACCCTAGATAACAGAACCCTGGATAAAAGAACCCTAGATAACAGAACCCTAGATAACAGAAGCCTAGATAACAGAACCCTAGATAACAGAACCCTAGATAACAGAACCCTAGATAACAGAACCCTAGATACAATTACCCTAGATAACAGAACCCTAGATAACAGAACCCTAGATAAAAGAAGCCAAGATAACAGAAGCCTAGATAACAGAACCCTGGATAAAAGAAGCCTAGATAACAGAACCCTAGATAACAGAAGCCTAGATAACAGAACCCTAGATAACAGAACCCTAGATAAAAGAACCCTAGATAACAGAACCCTAGATAACAGAAGCCTAGATAAAAGAAGCCAAGATAACAGAAGCCTAGATAACAGAACCCTGGATAAAAGAAGTCTAGATAACAGAAGCCTAGAAAACAGAACCCTAGATGACAGAACCCTAGATAACAGAACCCTAGATAAAATTACCCTAGATAACAGAACCCTGGATAAAAGAACCCTGGATAACAGAACCCTAGATAACAGAACCCTGGATAAAAGAACACTAGATAACAGAACACTAGATAAAATTACCCTAGATAACAGAACCCTGGATAAAAGAACACTAGATAACAGAACCCTGGATAAAAGAACACTAGACGTTACAGATCAGAAAAACTCAGCTCACACAGAACTGGTTGGGGCATTCATTCACCTCTTTCACACGTGAGCTCGTCCCCTGACAGCTCTCATTCACTCGACAATTTATAGCAACATTTACATCTCTTAATGTCCAATGTTCAATCAGCTTATTATTCATATTTCAATCTTGTTATCCAAAATAAAATCAGCTTAATAGCCACATTTCAATCAATCAATCTTATTATCCAATCAGCTTAATCATAATATTATTATCCAAATTCCAATCTTAAACAGTAATCATTTCAATCCATTTATTATCCAAATTTCAGTCAGTCAAATTTCAATCAGCTTCATATGTCATATCTCACAATCACACACTTTCACATCCACATTCACTTAGCACTATTCTCAAACACACTCGGTAATCTTCCCTATTACCCATGTGCATCTTTAACGATACTCTTGCCGTTACTTGCTATGCACCATATGTATCTCCTATATATATATATATAACACACCACATATTCAAAAACACCTTGTGCTATTTGTAGTGGCAGCAGACCACGTAGACATTTCTTATGAATGCCTACAGACAGCTGTCAGTCTGGCTTTCCATGGTACCGTTACACCCTCGCTCTAGTTTTCATAAAACTAGTGAATAGCCTTCTCTCTATAAGACTATGGGTACCTTTTAATGCGTTATTCGCCTTTATTTGATATCATTTATTTTATTAAATTAAATTTTAAATTTACTTACTGAAATCAGTTGCCATCCCTCAATTGTTCGCGGATGATGTGTCTTCTCCTGGGCAGCTCACATTAAGGTTCTGGTCTGGGCGGGTCCTCGTCCTCTTTTGGTCAGACGGGAATTTTCCTCACGCTTCATAAAATGCTGCAACGGTTTTCCTCTCAGACCCCCACTGGAAAGCTCCGCCGGCAGAATCAATCATCCTGTTCGTTGACGCCAAATTGTCATGGGAATTCTTACACAGGGTCAATCTCAGGTCAATAATGGTTTATTATCAGCGCGCTGAAGAGGTTCCAACCAACTTGATGCACCATAGTGGACGTCTGTCAGGAGCTCTACCGAGGCAGTCCCGTTAGTTCCCTTGTATACAAGTTATATTTGCATGATTTAGCTTATTCATTCATAATTAATTCATCATTTACGTTTGCTTCATTCATGTGACCGACTAATACTGGTTCATAACATGTGACAAACCAACACCGCACGAGACTTCTTCTCTCTAAGCCGAGATCTTAAAACTGAGAAATCCCTTTTCTCTAAGGTTCTGGGGTGCACTTCAAAATCGCAGATACTGATAGTGAGGATTCATTCAATCGGTCACTTGCATGAACACAGAAATTGGTTTATAGAAAAGCACAACCATAAACATTTCCATCACAGGTTCTACGTGGAACTGGCTGCATCACAGCTTGGTATGGGGACAGTTTGGCATCCGACCGCATGGCGCTACAGAAGGTAGTGTGACCGGCCCGGTACATCATTTGGGCTGAGATCCCTGCCATTCAGGACCTCTGTAGCAGGAAGTGTCAGAGGAAGGACATAAAAATTGCCACCCAAGTCATAGACTGTTCTCTCTGCTACCGCACACAGCAAGTGCACAAAGACTGGAATCAGCAGGACCCTGAACAGCTTCTACCTCCAAGCTATAAGACTGCTAAATAATTTGTTAAATAGTTCATATCTGCATGGACCCTTTTTGCACTAACTCTTGTCTCACCACATACACTGCTGTTACTGTTTATTATCTATCCTGTTGCCTAGTCACTTTATCCCTACCTATATGTACAGTACATGCGGTGCATTCAGAATGTATTCAGACCCCGTGGCTTTTTCCACATTTTGTCACGTTACAGCCTTACTCTGAAACAGTATAATATTTTTTTCCCCTCTCATCAATCTACTCACAATACCCCATAATGACAAAGCAGAAACAGTTTTTTACAAGTTTTTACACATGTATAAATAATAAAGAACATAAATATCACATGTACATACCGTAGCTATCACACCGTAGCTATAAAACAATACAACTATCTCAACTACCTCGTACCCCTGCACATCAACTCAGTACCCCGTGTACATAGCCAAGTTATCGTTACTCATTGCGCATTTATTCCTTATGCTAATTATTTTAACTGTTGTACTATTTCAATTGTTTTCTCTCTGCATTGTTGGGAAGGGCCCGTAAGTAAGTATTTCACTGTTAGTCTAGACCTGTTGTTTAAGAAGAATGTTAATTTTTTTTTTGTTTATTTGATTAGCTACAAAATATATAGCTTCCTGCCACACCCCTAGGGACAGCCAGTGGAATGACCAACCAGAGCTATCGTTGTCTTTCTCACTATTTCATTACTGTAATTAATGGATTACTGTAGTGTCTGCGCTGTTATTTGTTATTACTCATTGAGTATTATTATTTGTTCTATTATTTTCTATCTGCGTCATCATTGATTTGTCAATTAATCATGTGTGGCTCAGTCGGTAGAGCATGGTGCTTGCAACGCCAAGCGTCGTGGGTTCGATTCCCGCTGGGGCCACCCATATGCAAAAGTAGTGGCCCCATCCGACTTGTAAGTCGCTTTGGACAAAAGCGTCTGCTAAATGGGATATATTATTTATTATTATATTAATCATTCAATTCATGTACAGTTGAAGTCGGAAGTTTACATTACACTTAGGTTGGAGTCATTAAAACTCGTTTTTCAACCACAAATTTCTTGTTAACAAACTATAGTTTTGGCAAGTCAGTTAGGACATCTACTTTGTTCATGACACAAGTCATTTTTCCAACAATTGTTCACAGACAGATTATTTCACTTATAATTCACTGCATCACAATTCCAGTGGGTTAGAAGTTTACATACACTAAGTTGACTGTGCCTTTAAACAGCTTGGAAAATTCCAGAAAATGATGTCATGGCTTTAGAAGCTTCTGATAGGCTAATTGACATCATTTGAGTAAATTGGAGGTGTATCTGTGAATGTATTTCAAGGTCAACCTTCAAACTCAGTGCCTCGTTGCTTGACATCATGGGAAAATCAAAAGAAATCAGCCAAGACATCAGAAATAAAATTGAAGACCTCCACAAGTCTGGCTCCTCCTTGGAAGCAATTTCAAAACGCCTGAAGGTACCACGTTCAAAAAATATTAGGCAAGTATAAACACCATGGGACCAAGGAGATGTCATACAGCAGGGTAGCCTAGTGGTTAGAGTGTAGAGGTGGCAGGGTGGACTAGTGGTTAGAGTGTAGAGGTGGCAGGGTAGCCTAGTAGTTAGAGTGTAGAGGGGGGCAGGGTAGCCTAGTGGTTAGAGTGTAGAGGTGGCAGGGTGGACTGGTGGTTAGAGTGTAGAGGTGGCAGGGTAGCCTAGTAGTTAGAGTGTAGAGGGGGGCAGGGTAGCCTAGTGGTTAGAGCGTTGGACTAGTAACCAAAAGGTTGCAAGTTCAAATCCCCGAGCTGAAAAGGTACAAATCTGTCGTTCGGCCCCTGAACAGGCTGTTAACCCACTGTTCCTAGGCCGTCTTTGAAAATAAGAATTTGTTCTTAACTGACTTGCCTAGTTAAAGAAAGGTACAAAATAAATAAAAATACTGCTCAGGAAGGAGGTGGTCTGTCTCCTAGAGATGAATGTACTTTGGTCCGAAAAGTGCAAATCAATCCCAGAACAACAGCAAAGGACCTTGTGAAGATGCTGGAGGAAACAGGTACAAAAGTATCTATATCCACAGTAAAACAAGTCCTATATCGACATAACCTGAAAGGCTGCTCAGCAAGGAAGAAGCCACTGCTCCAAAACCACCATAAAAAATACAGACTATGGTTTGCAAATGCACATGGGGACAATGATCATACTTTTTGGGGAAATGTCCTCTGGTCTGATGAGACAAAAATAGAACTGTTTGGCCATAATGACCATCGTTATGTTTGAAGGGAAAGGGGGAGGCTTGCAAGACGAAGAACACCATCCCAACCGTGAAGCATGGGGTGACAGCATCATGTTGTGGGTGTGCTTTGCTGCAGGAGAGACTGGTGCACTTCACAAAATAGATGGCATCATGAGGTATGAAAATTATGTGGATATATTGATGCAAGACATCAGTCAGGAAGTTAAAGCTTGGTCACAAACGGGTCTTCCAAATGGACAATAACCCCAAACATACTTCCAAAGTTGTGGCAAAATGGCTTAAGGACAACAAAGTCAAGGTATTGGAGTGGCCATTACAAAGCCCTGACCTCAATCCCATAGGAAATTTGTGCACAAAACTGAAAAAGCATGTGCGAGCCAGGAGGCCTACAAACCTGACTCAGTTACACCAGCTCTGTCAGGAGGATTGGGCCAAAATTCATCCGACTTATTGTGGGAAGCTTGTGGAAGGCTACCCGAAACATTTGACCCAAGTTAAACAATTTAAAGGCAATGCTACCAAATACTAATTGAGTGTATGTAAACTTCTGGCCCACTGGAAATGTGATGAAAGAAATAAAAGCTGAAATAAATAATTCTCTCTAATATTATTCTGACATATCACATTCTTAAAATAAAGTGGTGATCCTAACTGACCTTAAGACAGGGAATTTTTACTAGGATTAAATGTCAGGAATTGTGAAAAAACTGGAGTTGAAATGTATTTGGCTGAAGGTGTATGTAAACTTCCGACTTCAACTGTATTTATAGAGTCCTATTTACAACAGCAATTGTACAGAAACCGAGCCTAAAACTCCAGAGAGGAAGCAATGCAGCAGATGTAGAGGCACGGTGGCTAGGAAAAACTCCCCTAGAAAGGCTGGAACCCAGGAAGAAACCTAAAGAGGAACCAGGCTCTGAGGGCTGGCCAGGTCTCTTCTGGCTGTTCTGGTTGAGATTATAAAAAAGTACATGGCCAGATCGTTCTTCAAGATGTTCAAATGTTCATAGAAGACTAATAATAATAATAATAATCACAGTGGTTGTAGAGGGTGCAATAGGTAGGGGGGGGGGGTTGAACAGGTCAGAGTCCCTTGGCCACAGGTAGAACAGCAGAAACTGTCAGCAGCATGAAACTGTCAGCAGCACGACCAGTTGGACTGGGGACCAAGTGGACTGGGGACCAAGTGGACTGGGGACCAGGTGGACTGGGGACCAGGTGGACTAGGGACCAGGTGGACTAGGGACCAGGTGGACTAGGGACTGGGGACCAGGTGGACTAGGGACCAAGTGGACTGGGGACCAGGTGGACTAGGGACTGGGGACCAAGTGGACTGGGGACCAAGTGGACTGGGGACCAGGTGGACTGGGGACCAGGTGGACTAGGGACCAGGTGGACTAGGGACTGGGGACCAGGTGGACTAGGGACCAGGTGGACTAGGGACCAGGTGGACTGGGGACTGGGGACCAGGTGGACTGGGGACCAGGTGGACTGGGGACCAGGTGGACTAGGGACCAGGTGGACTAGGGACTGGGGACCAGGTGGACTAGGGACCAGGTGGACTAGGGACCAGGTGGACTAGGGACTGGGGACCAAGTGGACTGGGGACCAGGTGGACTAGGGACCAGGTGGAATGGGGACTGGGGACCAGGTGGACTGGGGAACAGGTGGACTAGGGACTGGGGACCAGGTGGACTGGGGACCAGGTGGACTAGGGACCAGCTGGACTAGGGACTGGGGACCAAGTGGACTAGGGACTGGGGACCAAGTGGACTGGGGACCAAGTGGACTGGGGACTGGGGACCAGGTGGACTGGGGACCAGGTGGACTGGGGACCAGGTGGACTAGGGACCAGGTGGACTGGGGACCAGGTGGACTAGGGACTGGGGACCAGGTGGACTGGGGACCAGGTGGACTAGGGATGGAGACAGCAAGGAGTCGTCAGGCCAGGTAGTCTTGAGGCATGGTTCTAGGGCTCAGGTCCTCCGGGAGGGGAGGAGAAAGGCTCCCTCTAATTACAGGGAATTACACCAAATATAACAGACTGACCCTAGCCCCTCCGGCACAGAGTATTTCATAGTTACAGGAGACTGAGACGGAGACAGGGGGGGGGGGACAAGGCAGGATATAACCCCACCCACTTTGGCAAAGCACAGCCCTCACACCACTAAAAGGATATCAACAGACCACTAACTTAGAACAATGAGACCAGGCCGAGTATAGCCCACGAAGATCTCCCCCCACCGCACGAGCCTGGGAAGGATGGAAGAGCGCGAGCAAGCCAGTGACTCAGCCCCCGTAATCGGATCAGAGGCAGAGAATCTAGCAAGGGTGGTTTGTCACACCAGGGCCTTATTTCTAGCACAGCATATTGGATGACTGTCATTCATATTCCATTCACCCAGTTCAATGTAACAACAATAGGTTTAGGCTACTACATGACACTCTAATTTTCCCTATACCCATCATGAGGTTGCTACAACCTCGCCTATGAATGACAGTTTATAATGTAGGTGCACACAGGTCGAGAGACACATTTGAGGTGACAGACAGTGGCATTCAATACCATCTTGCACTCTCTTGCCTGCATCTAGCTGATATAGAATGTAATCCTTAGTCCAACAGTTGCAAAAGAGAGTTTCTGTTCCGTTTGCTTCCGTTTATGAAACGTTTTTTTCAACAGAATCGGCAGAATGAATACACCCCTAATCACACATAAGCTCAGATCATTTTCATAGCAGCCACGAGGTATAATTCCTTCTCGCATCTACGCGCTCTCCTCCTCTCACCTCTTCCCATCGCTTGTGGACTTCAATGCACAACTCATCAGCTGTATGTGACCAGGCAACAAAAAAACTTTTCAAGCCAAACCATTAAAAAAATATATATCTTATTCTACTGCTTGCATCAGTTACCTGATGTTGAATATAGTCACGGCTCTATGTAGTACTGTGCGCCTCCCATAGTCTGTTCTGGACTTGGGGACTGTGAAGAGACCTCTGGTGGCATGTCTTGTGGGGTATATATGGGTGTCTGAGCTGTGTGCTAGTAGTTTAAACAGACAGATCGGTACCTTCAGCTTGTCAACACCTCTCACAAATACAAGTAGTTATGAAGTCAATCTCTCCTCCACTTTCAGCCAGGAGAGATTGACATACATGTATATATTATTAATATTAGCTCTCTATGTACTTCCAAGGGCCAGCCGTGCTGCCCTGTTCTGAGCCAATTGCAATTTTCCTAAGTCCCTCTTTGTGGCACCTGACCACATGACTGAACAGTAGTCTAGGTGTGACAAAACTAGAGCCTGTAGGACCTGCCTTGTTGATAGTGTTGTTAAGAAGGTAGAAACTAGGGCCTGTAGGACCTGCTTTGTTGATAGTGCTGTTAAGAAGGTAGAAACTAGGACCTGTAGGACCTGCCTTGTTGATAGTGTTGTTAAGAAGGTAGAAACTAGGGCCTGTAGGACCTGTCTTGTTGATAGTGTTGTTAAGAAGGCAGAGCATCACTTTATTATGGACAGACTTCTCCCCATCCTAGCTACTGTTGTATCAATATGTTTTGACCATGACAGTTTACAATCCAGGGTTACTCCAACCACTTTAGTCACCTCAACTTGCTCAATTGCCACATTATTTATTACAAGATTGAGGTTTAGGGTTTCGTGAATGCTTTTGGTTTTGAAATATTTAGGACTAACTTATTCCTTGCCACCCATTCTGAAAGTAACTGCAGCTTTTTGTTAAGTGTTGCAGTCATTTCAGTCACTGTCGTAGCTGACGTGTACAGTGTTGAGTCATCAAAATACATAGACACACTGGCCTTACTCAAAGTAAGGGGCCTAAACAGCTACCCTGGGGAATACCTGATTCTAACTGGATTATATTTGAGAGGCTCCCATTAAAGAACACCCTCTGTGTTCTGTTAGACAGGTAACTCTTTATTCACATTATAGCAGGGGGTGTAAAGCCATAACACATACATTTTTTTCAGCAGCAGACTATGATCGATAATGTCAAAAGCCACAGTGAAGTCTAACAAAAACAGCCCCCGCAATCTTTTTATCATCATTTTTCTCTCAGCCAATCATCAGTCATTATTTTGTGTAAGTGCTGTGCCTGTTGAATGTCCTTCCTTATAAGCGTGCTGAAAGTCTGTTGTCAATTTGTTTACTGTAAAATATCATTGTATCTGGTCAAACACCATTTTTTCCAGAAGTTTACTGAGGGTTGGTAACAGGCTGATTGGTCAGCTATTTGAGCCAGTAAAGGGGGCTTTACTATTCTTGGGTAGTGGAATGACTTTAGCTTCCTTCCAGGCCTGAGGGCACACGCTTTCTCGTAGGCTTAAATTGAATATATGGCAAATAGGAGTGGCAATATCGTCCTCTATTTTCCATCCAAGTTGTCAGACCCCTGTGGCTTGTCATTGTTGATAAACAACAATAATTTTTTCACCTCTTCCTCATTCACTTTACAGAATTCAAAATGTCAGCGTTTGTTGCTGGCATGTCATGCCTAAGTTTGCTTATATTGCCAAAATAAAAAATAAAAAACTAGTTGGCAATATCAGTGGGTTTTTGTAATGAATGAGCCATCTGATTCAATGAATGATGGAGTTGAGTTTGCCTTTTTTTCCCCAAAATGTAATTGATGCTCCAAAGGTTTTTAACATCATTCTTCATTCATTTTATTATCTTTGTTTCATAGTGTAGTTTCCTCTTCTTGTTATTCAGTTTAGTCACATGATTTCTTAATTTGCAGTACGTTTGCCAATTTTTGTGCATCCAGACTTATTTGCCTCATCCCTCTCAACCAGTGGTGATGTAAATATTGGTGGGGGCCTGCAAAGACACTACACAACACAACACTAAACAGTACATTAATTGCACTATAACGGCGTCAAGCGGTGCCCACAAACTGTTAGGGTGTACATAAAGCTGTCCCAACAACAGAGCTTTCTTTCCAGCACCATGCAGTGAATCCTTACCACCGCGACACCTTACTATCAGCAGAACATTTTCTGGCAGTGAAACAGATCATTCAGCCTCATTTACTGCCTTTTCAAAACACAGCTGATATGGTTGACTTGCTTAAATAATTGCGGTTTCTACTGACAATTGAGCTGTACAAACTATAGCAAAAGGGAACGATGAGTGGATAAGAGGCATTCCGTAATATTCGATTGAGACATTAATGAGCGACAGATGACGGATGTAGTCAATATAACTATGTGTTCAGCACTTTTGAAGTGTACAGCGACAGAATGCAGAACATGGGCCATTCTTACAGTGTTTTCCCTGTACACCAAGTCAGAACCGTAGGATAAATAAAGGGGTCATATAAGCAGACAATTAAACCTCGTACAATATTCGATGACATTTCTCAAAAAACTGGTTACAGGCTACATGTGAAGCACCACCGGGTCAGAACAGTAACATTAGGCGAAATTAAGAGGTGAAAATAGACCAAATTATTAGGGTGAGTCACATGGGATACTAACAGCTTACTACACAACATACACTTAGTATTACTTTCTTAGCTACAGTCTACATATCTCCCTGGCATATTACATCATTTATGCAGCAGCATACAAGACATTTTTGGACTCACCTTGTTGTGATGTGCTCACTTGAACAGGTGGTTGGCACAGCGGTTTTGTCATCAAAGTCTGGCATTCTCTGGATTTATGGTGGGCACTGAAAAAAAACACACACAGCCACTCCTTTGAATAGCAGGCTATTGGTTGCTTTGCACTGCTTGCAATTAGCCACTGATTCCTTCCAAACGACTCATTGTTGAATTTGCCATTTCCAACTTGTTGTGTAATCTTTATGTCCAATGGCCGATGAGCACCGATACGTTTCATCTATAATTTCTCTTCATTATTTCACGTCACATGACAAGGATTAAAAAGGATTTGTCAGTAGATTGTCGACATCATGATGATGAATGCTAGCTAAGACTTTGAAAGCAAGATGTTGACAAAATCAGTCCAATCAAAGCTGCTGGACATATAACGTGATTTGATGTCATTTTATCTGTGGCCAATGACCTTGAGCCTTATTGGAAAGGCACTTGTAATATAACTCTAAGGTAAGGACATAAACTTCACGATGATGTAGTGTCCCTATGAGTAATAGAACACTGAGCCAATCACGGCGCAATGCTCCTATTTTTTGCTGGCTCGCCCAACCACCACAGAAAGCACTGAGCCAGGCTGAAACACATGCATTTTGGAGCTGCCTTACTCAAGAAAACAAAAAAAAGAGACCATGTGTGTATTTGGCTTTATTAACTCAACGATAAATATTGTTTTTTACATTGTTTTTGCAAACTGATATGTGACACGTATTAATGCCAAAATAACATACAAAACAGGCAAGCCAAAAAATAATATTTTTTTATATATATATAAATGTGGGGCTCAAAACCACTGAACCCTGAATGACGGGTCGCCAACCATGCAATTTCTCAATTCCTCATCACACCATAGAGATTTAGCAGTTTTTACAGTCATTTTCTAAATGGGTGGATGTTTATTGGTAACTGGGATTAACAATTTTATAAATGTGTCCAGAGCAGCATCTGGTTGCTCCTCATTACACACCACGGACCAACAAATATTCTTTACGTCAACAACATAGGAATCACAACAAAACTTATTGTATGACCTCTGATACACTATATTAGGCCCTGCTTTTAGAACTTTGGGTTTCCTAGATATGGCTACTATATTGTGATCGTTTCATGAACCTTGTTTCTGAAGCTACGTATGTTAATGTGAGTTATTTTGTGCACTTTTCTGGGGATGCTTTCTTGTTTTCATTGCTTTACTGGGAAGCTTAGCAGAAGTAGATATTCTCATGTTATTTATGTCATTGGATTTCCTACTAGAACTAACACTTTAGTAAACCTGTCACAATCATGCAGTAAAGTTACAGTGTGCAGTCAGAAAGCAGTTTACCACTTACACCGGCTGGACCCGGCGGCAATACATTTGTAAAACCAAAAGCTTACCTTGACTTGGAACAGTTCCAGTGTTGTGTTGGGGAGTCATAACCAGCTAGCTAACATAGCATCCCTCTGTTATAACCATCTAGCTAACATAGCATCCCTCTGTTATAGCCAGCTAGCTAACATAGCATCCCTCTGTTATAGCCAGCTAGCTAACATAGCATCCCTCTGTTGTAGCCAGCTAGCTAATATAGCATCCCTCTGTTGTAGCCAGCTAGCTAATATAGCATCCCTCTGTTATAGCCAGCTAGCTAATATAGCATCCCTCTGTTATAGCCAGCTAGCTAATATAGCATCCCTCTGTTATAGCCAGCTAGCTAACATAGCATCCCTCTGTTATATCCAGCTAGCTAATATAGCATCCCTCTGTTTGAGCAGCGTGTTTCAGGAGGCTAAACTAAGTAAGTAAAACAAAGTGAAAAAATAAATGTTGTTGTTAAAAACTGTTCAGCTCTTGTTTTTCTCTCTCTTTCAGTCAACTACTCATCACATTCAGTGCACTGCTGTGCTAGCTTGCTGTAGCTTATGATTTCAGTACTAGATTAATTCTCGGATCCTTTAATTGGATGGACAACATGGCAGTTCATACCGCAAGAGCTCTGATAGGTTGGAGGACGTCCTCCAGGAAGTTCATCAAATCAAGTTTTATTTGTCACATACACATGGTTAGCAGATGTTAATGCGAGTGTAGCGAAATGCTTGTGCTTCTAGTTCCGACAATGCAGTAATAACCAACAAGTAATCTAACTAACAATTCCTAAACTACTGTCTTATACACAGTGTAAGGGGATAAAGAATATGTACATAAGGATATATGAATGAGTGATGGTACAGAGCAGCATAGGCAAGATACAGTAGATGGTATCGAGTACAGTATATACATATGAGATGAGTATGTAAACAAAGTGGCATAGTTAAAGTGGCTAGTGATACATGTATTACATAAGGATGCAGTCGATGATATAGAGTACAGTATATACGTATGCATATGAGATGAATAATGTAGGATAAGTAACATTATATAAGGTAGCATTGTTTAAAGTGGCTAGTGATATATTTACATCATTTCCCATCAATTCCCATTATTAAATTGGCTGGAGTTGAGTCAGTGTCAGTGTGTTGGCAGCAGCCACTCAATGTTAGTGGTGGCTGTTTAACAGTCTGATGGCCTTGAGATAGAAGCTGTTTTTCAGTCTCTCGGTCCCAGCTTTGATGCACCTGTACTGACCTCGCCTTCTGGATGATAGCGGGGTGAACAGGCAGTGGCTCGGGTGGTTGATGTCCTTGATGATCTTTATGGCCTTCCTGTAACATCGGGTGGTGTAGGTGTCCTGGAGGGCAGGTAGTTTGCCCCGGTGATGCGTTGTGCAGACCTCACTACCCTCTGGAGAGCCTTACGGTTGAGGGCGGAGCAGTTGCCGTACCAGGTGGTGATACAGCCCGCCAGGATGCTCTCGATTGTGCATCTGTAGAAGTTTGTGAGTGCTTTTGGTGACAAGCCGAATTTCTTCAGCCTCCTGAGGTTGAAGAGGCGCTGCTGCGCCTTCTTCACGATGCTGTCTGTGTGACTGGACCAATTCAGTTTGTCTGTGATGTGTATGCCGAGGAACTTAAAACTTGCTACTCTCTCCACTACTGTTCCATCGATGTGGATAGGGGGGTGTTCCCTCTGCTGTTTCCTGAAGTCCACAATCATCTCCTTAGTTTTGTTGACGTTGAGTGTGAGGTTATTTTCCTGACACCACACTCCGAGGGCCCACACCTCCTCCCTGTAGGCCGTCTCGTTGTTGTTGGTAATCAAGCCTACCACTGTTGTGTCGTCCGCAAACTTGATGATTGAGTTGGAGGCGTGCGTGGCCACGCAGTCGTGGGTGAACAGGGAGTACAGGAGAGGGCTCAGAACGCACCCTTGTGGGGCCCCAGTGTTGAGGATCAGCGGGGAGGAGATTTTGTTACCTACCCTCACCACCTGGGGGCGGCCCGTCAGGAAGTCCAGTACCCAGTTGCACAGGGCGGGGTCGAGACCCAGGGTCTCAAGCTTGATGACGAGCTTGGAGGGTACTATGGTGTTGAATGCCGAGCTGTAGTCGATGAACAGCATTCTCACATAGGTATTCCTCTTGTCCAGATGGGTTAGGGCAGTGTGCAGTGTGGTTGAGATTGCATCGTCTGTGGACCTATTTGGGCGGTAAGCAAATTGGAGTGGGTCTAGGGAGTCAGGTAGGGTGGAGGTGATATGGTCCTTGACTAGTCTCTCAAAGCACTTCATGATGACGGAAGTGAGTGCTACGGGGCGGTAGTCGTTTAGCTCAGTTACCTTAGCTTTCTTGGGAACAGGAACGATGGTGGCCCTCTTGAAGCATGTGGGAACAGCAGACTGGTATAGGGATTGATTGAATATGTCCGTAAACACACCAGCCAGCTGGTCTGCGCATGCTCTGAGGGCGCGGCTGGGGATGCCGTCTGGGCCTGCAGCCTTGCGAGGGTTAACACGTTTAAATGTTTTACTCACCTCGGCTGCAGTGAAGGAGAGACCGCATGTTTCCGTTGTAGGTCGTGTCAATGGCACTGTATTGTCCTCAAAGCGGGCAAAAAAGTTATTTAGTCTGCCTGGGAGCAAGACATCCTGGTCCGTGACTGGGCTGGATTTCTTCCTGTAGTCCGTGATTGACTGTAGACCCTGCCACATGCACATCTACTTTGTCTCTGTACTGACGCTTAGCTTGTTTGATAGCCTTACGGAGGGATTAGCTGCACTGTTTGTATTCAGTCATGTTACCAGACACCTTGCCCTGACTGAAAGCAGTGGTTCGCGCTTTCAGTTTCACGCGAATGCTGCCATCAATCCACGGTTTCTGGTTAGGGAATGTTTTAATCGTTGCTTTGGGAACATCATCTTCAACGCACGTTCTAATGAACTCGCACACCGAATCAGCGTATTCGTCAATGTTGTTATCTGACGCAATACGAAACATGTCCCAGTCCACGTGATGGAAGCAGTCTTGGAGTGTGGAGTCAGCTTGGTCGGACCAGCGTTGGACAGACCTCAGCGTGGGAGCTTCTTTTTTTAGTTTTTGTCTGTAGGCAGGTATCAGCAAAATGGAGTCGTGGTCAGCTTTTCCGAAAGGGGGGCGGGGCAGGGCCTTATATGCGTTGCGGAAGTTAGAGTAACAGTGATCCAAGGTTTTTCCACCCCTGGTTGCGCAATCGATATGCTGATAAAATTTAGGGAGTCTTGTTTTCAGATTAGCCTTGTTAAAATCCCCAGCAACAATGAATGCAGCCTCCGGATAAATGGTTTCCAGTTTGCAAAGAGTTAAATAAAGTTCGTTCAGAGCCATCGATGTGTCTGCTTGGGGGGGATATATACGGCTGTGATTATAATCGAAGAGAATTCTCTTGGTAGATAACGCGGTCTACATTTAATTGTGAGGAATTCAATATGAGGTGAACAGAAGGATTTGAGTTCCTGTATGTTTCTTTCATCGCACCATGCCTCGTTAGCCATAAGGCATACACCCCCACCCCTTTTCTTACCAGAAAGGTGTTTGTTTCTGTCGGCGCGATGCGTGGAGAAACCCGTTGGCTGCACCGCATCGGATAGCGTCTCTCCAGTGAGCCATGTTTCCGTGAAGCACAGAACGTTACAGTCTCTGATGTCCCTCTGGAATGCTACCCTTGCTCGGATTTCATCAACCTTGTTGTCAAGAGACTGGACATTGGTAAGAAGAATGCTAGGAGGTGGGGCACAATGTGCCCGTCTCCGTAGTCTGACCAGAAGACCGCCTCGTTTCCCTCTTTTTCGGAGTCGTTTTTTGGGTCGCTGCATGCGATCCATTCCGTTGTCCTGTTTGTAAGGCAGAACACAGGATCCGCGTCGCGAAAAATATATTCTTGGTCGTACTGATGGTGAGTTGACGCTGATCTTATATACAGTAGTTCTTCTCGACTGTATGTAATGAAACCTAAGATGACCTGGGGTACTAATGTAAGAAATAACACGTAAAAAAACAAAAAACTGCATAGTTTCCTAGGAACACGAAGCGAGGCGGCCATCTCTGTCGGAGCCGGAAGTACAAGTTGTCAGAATTACTGTGTAAGTCTATGGAAGGGGGTGAGAACCATGAGCCTCCTAGATTTTGTAATGAGGTCAATGTACCCAGAGAAGCTAGCTGTCCTCTGGCTATACCATGGTGCTACCCTACAGAGTGCTGTTGAGGCAATAATAGATCTTCTTTGAAAATATGTATGTTTTAATCAATTATTTGGTGAAGTGATTATATTTATTATAGTTTTATCTAAAAAGGATAACTTTTTATACATTTAAACATTTTAATGTTTATGAAATTCACTAAGGAGGATGTTCCTCCCCTTCCTCCTCTGAGGAGCCTCCGCTGACGTGTAGGTATGTATGGCAGAACCAAATCGACGAGATAGGTTCAGTTGAATTTGGAAGTTTACATACACCTTAGCCAAATACATTTCAACTCCATTTTTAACTATTCCTGACATTTAATCCTAGTAAAAAATGCCCTGTCTTAGGTCAGTTAGGATCACCACTTAATTTTAAGAATGTGAAATGTCAGAATAATAGTTGAGAGAATTATTTCAGCTTTTATTTCTTTCATCACATTCCCAGTGGGTCAGATGTCTACATACACTCAATTAGTATTTGGTTACATTGCCTTAAAATTGTTTAACTTGGGTCAAACATTTCAGGTCGCTTTCCACAAGCTTCCCACAATAAGTTGGGTGAATTTTGGCCCATTCCTCCTGACAGCACTGGTGTAACTGAGTCAGGTTTGTAGGCCTCCTTGCTCACACACACTTTTTCAGTTCTGCGCACACATTTTCTATGGGAATGAGGTCAGGGCTTTGTGATAGCCATTCCAATACCTTGACTTTCTTGTCCTTAAGCCATTTTGGCAAAATTTTGGAAGTATGCTTGGGGTCATTGTCCATTTGGAAGACCCATTTGCGACCAAGCTTTAACTACCTGACTGATGTCTTGAGATGTTGCATCAATATAATCACATTATTTTCCTACCTCATGATGCCATCTATTTTGTGAAGTGCACTATTCCCTCCAGCAGCAAAGCTCCCCCACAACATGATGCTGCCACCCCTGTGCTTCACGGTTGGGATGGTGTTCTTCAGCTTGCAAGCATCCCCCTTTTTCCACCAAACATAACTATGGTCATTATGGCCAAACATTTCTATTTTTGTATGTGTCACGCCCTGGTCGAAGTATATTATGTTTATCTTCATTTATTGGGTCAGGCCAGGGTGTGACATGGGTTTATTTGTGGTGTGTTTCGTCTTGGGGTTGTGTGGGGTGTATAGCATAGTCTATGGCTGACTGAGGCGGTTCTCAATCAGAGTCAGGTGATTATCGTTGTCTCTGATTGGGAACCATATTTAGGTAGCCATATTCTTTGAGTATTTTGTGGGTGTTTGTTCCTGTCTCTGTGTCTTCACCAGATAGGACTGTTTAGGTTTTCACGTTCCGTTTGTTGTTTTTGTTCATGTTCAGTTATTTCACGTCTAGTCTACTTTCATTCAATAAACATGAGTAACCATCACGCTGCATTTTGGTCCGCTCCTCCTTCAACAGAAGAAAGCCGTTACACAGAGAGACAGGAAACACAGGGATAAATACACAGAGAGACAGGAAACATAGGGATAAATATACAGAGAGACAGGAAAGACAGGGATAAATACACAGAGAGACAGGAAACACAGGGATAAATACACTGGTACAGAGAGACAGGAAACACAGGGATAAATGCACAGAGAGACAGGAAACACAGAGATAAATACACTGGTACAGAGAGACAGGAAACACAGGGATATATACACTGGGGGAAATAAGCGACACCTGGACGGGCTGGAGACAATAACGAGGACAGGTGAAACTGATCAGAGTGTGACAATATGAGGCTCTTGATCATATCTTTGATCATGGCACTGGTGAGGAGGGGAGAGGTCAGGAAACTGACAGTGAAGTAGTCTGTGATAAATAACATGTTTCATCTGAGTATTTGTTATAGTCAAAATAATCCATACGTTATGCTTTTTTTTTTACTGAAAAATGAGTTGAATGAGCTCAGGTCAATGAGGCCTACAGACTATAAATAGGAAATAGAAGTTCAAAACTTGTAATATTCACAAGAACTTAAGTTGATGAAAAGATCTAACACAACATTAGGTGATAATATGTGCATTATTATGGATTTATAATCAGCTATAATGGGGGCGGCCATTTTGGACCGGGAACACAGAATTAATTAACATGAAATGAACACAACAGGAGGTTTAAAGAAATATAAATGGAACAAGGTTTTCTTCACTATTGATGTTTATTGCTTTGAACTGAATAAATTGGAAGGACAATTTTTACATTCGTATTTGATGGAAATGATAAATGTTTCTTTGATTGTTTAATCAATTTGAAAAGAATAGTGGCAGGAAGTGAGAAACAATATTGGGGATCATGTAGGAGAGTCAGACACACACACCACAACATCACTCACACCTACTTCCTATATTGGAGTTGTTGGTTCTGTGGGTCGGGGCGGATGGGGAACCAGGCCACAGATTCTCTCATATCCCTATACAGTGTACTCATGAGTACCACATCGTTGCCTTTCTTTGGCATTTACAGTAGGACACTAGGGCCGTGTCGGCCGTGAACACAAACGTAGAGGAATTGATAGAGCTGTTCCGAGTATCCAACAGCTGAGGTGGGAGCTCTGGCTTGTTTTTTCGTACTGTTCCTACCATCGTCAGCTTCCTCTTGAGGAGCTCCTGTACCAGCTTGTGCAAAGGTAAGAAGTTATCGCACGTGAGGTTGTAGTGACAGAGTCCCTGTGTCATGTCCAGGACAACCCACATCCCTTGGTTCTTCTCAGGGGCTCCTCCATCTGGCTTCCTCGTACTTCAAGTTCAACCATGTGATGAAGCACCATCACAGGCAGCCCAGATCTTGATTCCATATTTTGCAGGTTTAGACAGTATGCACTGCCTGAAAGGACAGCGGCCACGAAATGGCATAAGCTGCTCATCAACACTAACGTTGGGCCCAGGGTTGTAAAACAGGGGAAAGCGGTCCACCCACTTCTCCCACACTGACCTGATTGCAGCTGGCTTGTCTCTCCGCCGCCGAGCTGGTTTTGTGTCTCGGGTATCGAAGCGGAAAATCCTGGAAATAATGTGGAATAGTTACACAGAAAAGTTCTCTGACATGTTTCTGCATCCCAACGGGATTCTGGGGATTCCCCATTGGATCTGAAAACACCAGCAAGGATAAGAGGTAAAAGGATGTAAATGAGTTTGGTCAGACTCCTTCCATCTCTCTCCAAAATCACTCCTCCAAATTAGTGCAGTCCAGAATACATGTAAATGAGTTTGGTCAGTCTCCTTCCATCTCTCTCCAAAATCACTCCTCCAAATTAGTGCAGTCCAGAATACATGTAAATGAGTTTGGTCAGTCTCCTTCCATCTCTCTCCAAAATCACTCCTCCAAATTAGTGCAGTCCAGAATACATGTAAATGAGTTTGGTCTGTCTCCTTCCATCTCTCTCCAAAATCACTCCTCCAAATTAGTGCAGTCCAGAATACATGTAAATGAGTTTGGTCTGTCTCCTTCCATCTCTCTCCAAAATCACTCCTCCAAATTAGTGCAGTCCAGAATACATGTAAATGAGTTTGGTCTGTCTCCTTCCATCTCTCTCCAAAATCACTCCTCCAAATTAGTGCAGTCCAGAATACATGTAAATGAGTTTGGTCTGTCTCCTTCCATCTCTCTCCAAAATCACTCCTCCAAATTAGTGCAGTCCAGAATACATGTAAATGAGTTTGGTCTGTCTCCTTCCATCTCTCTCCAAAATCACTCCTCCAAATTAGTGCAGTCCAGAATACATGTAAATGAGTTTGGTCTGTCTCCTTCCATCTCTCTCCAAAATCACTCCTCCAAATTAGTGCAGTCCAGAATACATGTAAATGAGTTTGGTCTGTCTCCTTCCATCTCTCTCCAAAATCACTCCTCCAAATTAGTGCAGTCCAGAATACATGTAAATGAGTTTGGTCTGTCTCCTTCCATCTCTCTCCAAAATCACTCCTCCAAATTAGTGCAGTCCAGAATACATGTAAATGAGTTTGGTCTGTCTCCTTCCATCTCTCTCCAAAATCACTCCTCCAAATTAGTGCAGTCCAGAATACATGTAAATGAGTTTGGTCTGTCTCCTTCCATCTCTCTCCAAAATCACTCCTCCAAATTAGTGCAGTCCAGAATACATGTAAATGAGTTTGGTCTGTCTCCTTCCATCTCTCTCCAAAATCACTCCTCCAAATTAGTGCAGTCCAGAATACATGTAAATGAGTTTGGTCTGTCTCCTTCCATCTCTCTCCAAAATCACTCCTCCAAATTAGTGCAGTCCAGAATACATGTAAATGAGTTTGGTCTGTCTCCTTCCATCTCTCTCCAAAATCACTCCTCCAAATTAGTGCAGTCCAGAATACATGTAAATGAGTTTGGTCTGTCTCCTTCCATCTCTCTCCAAAATCACTCCTCCAAATTAGTGCAGTCCAGAATACATGTAAATGAGTTTGGTCAGTCTCCTTCCATCTCTCTCCAAAATCACTCCTCCAAATTAGTGCAGTCCAGAATACATGTAAATGAGTTTGGTCAGTCTCCTTCCATCTCTCTCCAAAATCACTCCTCCAAATTAGTGCAGTCCAGAATACATGTAAATGAGTTTGGTCAGTCTCCTTCCATCTCTCTCCAAAATCACTCCTCCAAATTAGTGCAGTCCAGAATACATGTAAATGAGTTTGGTCTGTCTCCTTCCAGCTCTCTCCAAAATCACTCCTCCAAATTAGTGCAGTCCAGAATACATGTAAATGAGTTTGGTCTGTCTCCTTCCATCTCTCTCCAAAATCACTCCTCCAAATTAGTGCAGTCCAGAATACATGTAAATGAGTTTGGTCTGTCTCCTTCCATCTCTCTCCAAAATCACTCCTCCAAATTAGTGCAGTCCAGAATACATGTAAATGAGTTTGGTCTGTCTCCTTCCATCTCTCTCCAAAATCACTCCTCCAAATTAGTGCAGTCCAGAATACATGTAAATGAGTTTGGTCAGTCTCCTTCCATCTCTCTCCAAAATCACTCCTCCAAATTAGTGCAGTCCAGAATACATGTAAATGAGTTTGGTCAGTCTCCTTCCATCTCTCTCCAAAATCACTCCTCCAAATTAGTGCAGTCCAGAATACATGTAAATGAGTTTGGTCAGTCTCCTTCCATCTCTCTCCAAAATCACTCCTCCAAATTAGTGCAGTCCAGAATACATGTAAATGAGTTTGGTCAGTCTCCTTCCATCTCTCTCCAAAATCACTCCTCCAAATTAGTGCAGTCCAGAATACATGTAAATGAGTTTGGTCAGTCTCCTTCCATCTCTCTCCAAAATCACTCCTCCAAATTAGTGCAGTCCAGAATACATGTAAATGAGTTTGGTCTGTCTCCTTCCATCTCTCTCCAAAATCACTCCTCCAAATTAGTGCAGTCCAGAATACATGTAAATGAGTTTGGTCTGTCTCCTTCCATCTCTCTCCAAAATCACTCCTCCAAATTAGTGCAGTCCAGAATACATGTAAATGAGTTTGGTCAGTCTCCTTCCATCTCTCTCCAAAATCACTCCTCCAAATTAGTGCAGTCCAGAATACATGTAAATGAGTTTGGTCAGTCTCCTTCCATCTCTCTCCAAAATCACTCCTCCAAATTAGTGCAGTCCAGAATACATGTAAATGAGTTTGGTCTGTCTCCTTCCATCTCTCTCCAAAATCACTCCTCCAAATTAGTGCAGTCCAGAATACATGTAAATGAGTTTGGTCTGTCTCCTTCCATCTCTCTCCAAAATCACTCCTCCAAATTAGTGCAGTCCAGAATACATGTAAATGAGTTTGGTCTGTCTCCTTCCATCTCTCTCCAAAATCACTCCTCCAAATTAGTGCAGTCCAGAATACATGTAAATGAGTTTGGTCTGTCTCCTTCCATCTCTCTCCAAAATCACTCCTCCAAATTAGTGCAGTCCAGAATACATGTAAATGAGTTTGGTCAGTCTCCTTCCATCTCTCTCCAAAATCACTCCTCCAAATTAGTGCAGTCCAGAATACATGTAAATGAGTTTGGTCTGTCTCCTTCCATCTCTCTCCAAAATCACTCCTCCAAATTAGTGCAGTCCAGAATACATGTAAATGAGTTTGGTCTGTCTCCTTCCATCTCTCTCCAAAATCACTCCTCCAAATTAGTGCAGTCCAGAATACATGTAAATGAGTTTGGTCAGTCTCCTTCCATCTCTCTCCAAAATCACTCCTCCAAATTAGTGCAGTCCAGAATACATGTAAATGAGTTTGGTCAGTCTCCTTCCATCACTCTCCAAAATCACTCCTCCAAATTAGTGCAGTCCAGAATACATGTAAATGAGTTTGGTCAGTCTCCTTCCATCTCTCTCCAAAATCACTCCTCCAAATTAGTGCAGTCCAGAATACATGTAAATGAGTTTGGTCAGTCTCCTTCCATCTCTCTCCAAAATCACTCCTCCAAATTAGTGCAGTCCAGAATACATGTAAATGAGTTTGGTCTGTCTCCTTCCATCTCTCTCCAAAATCACTCCTCCAAATTAGTGCAGTCCAGAATACATGTAAATGAGTTTGGTCTGTCTCCTTCCATCTCTCTCCAAAATCACTCCTCCAAATTAGTGCAGTCCAGAATACATGTAAATGAGTTTGGTCAGTCTCCTTCCATCTCTCTCCAAAATCACTCCTCCAAATTAGTGCAGTCCAGAATACATGTAAATGAGTTTGGTCTGTCTCCTTCCATCTCTTTCCAAAATCACTCCTCCAAATTAGTGCAGTCCAGAATACATGTAAATGAGTTTGGTCTGTCTCCTTCCATCTCTCTCCAAAATCACTCCTCCAAATTAGTGCAGTCCAGAATACATGTAAATGAGTTTGGTCTGTCTCCTTCCATCTCTCTCCAAAATCACTCCTCCAAATTAGTGCAGTCCAGAATACATGTAAATGAGTTTGGTCTGTCTCCTTCCATCTCTCTCCAAAATCACTCCTCCAAATTAGTGCAGTCCAGAATACATGTAAATGAGTTTGGTCTGTCTCCTTCCATCTCTCTCCAAAATCACTCCTCCAAATTAGTGCAGTCCAGAATACATGTAAATGAGTTTGGTCTGTCTCCTTCCATCTCTCTCCAAAATCACTCCTCCAAATTAGTGCAGTCCAGAATACATGTAAATGAGTTTGGTCTGTCTCCTTCCATCTCTCTCCAAAATCACTCCTCCAAATTAGTGCAGTCCAGAATACATGTAAATGAGTTTGGTCTGTCTCCTTCCATCTCTCTCCAAAATCACTCCTCCAAATTAGTGCAGTCCAGAATACATGTAAATGAGTTTGGTCTGTCTCCTTCCATCTCTCTCCAAAATCACTCCTCCAAATTAGTGCAGTCCAGAATACATGTAAATGAGTTTGGTCTGTCTCCTTCCATCTCTCTCCAAAATCACTCCTCCAAATTAGTGCAGTCCAGAATACATGTAAATGAGTTTGGTCTGTCTCCTTCCATCTCTCTCCAAAATCACTCCTCCAAATTAGTGCAGTCCAGAATACATGTAAATGAGTTTGGTCTGTCTCCTTCCATCTCTCTCCAAAATCACTCCTCCAAATTAGTGCAGTCCAGAATACATGTAAATGAGTTTGGTCTGTCTCCTTCCATCTCTCTCCAAAATCACTCCTCCAAATTAGTGCAGTCCAGAATACATGTAAATGAGTTTGGTCTGTCTCCTTCCATCTCTCTCCAAAATCACTCCTCCAAATTAGTGCAGTCCAGAATACATGTAAATGAGTTTGGTCAGTCTCCTTCCATCTCTCTCCAAAATCACTCCTCCAAATTAGTGCAGTCCAGAATACATGTAAATGAGTTTGGTCTGTCTCCTTCCATCTCTCTCCAAAATCACTCCTCCAAATTAGTGCAGTCCAGAATACATGTAAATGAGTTTGGTCTGTCTCCTTCCATCTCTCTCCAAAATCACTCCTCCAAATTAGTGCAGTCCAGAATACATGTAAATGAGTTTGGTCTGTCTCCTTCCATCTCTCTCCAAAATCACTCCTCCAAATTAGTGCAGTCCAGAATACATGTAAATGAGTTTGGTCTGTCTCCTTCCATCTCTCTCCAAAATCACTCCTCCAAATTAGTGCAGTCCAGAATACATGTAAATGAGTTTGGTCTGTCTCCTTCCATCTCTCTCCAAAATCACTCCTCCAAATTAGTGCAGTCCAGAATACATGTAAATGAGTTTGGTCTGTCTCCTTCCAGCTCTCTCCAAAATCACTCCTCCAAATTAGTGCAGTCCAGAATACATGTAAATGAGTTTGGTCTGTCTCCTTCCATCTCTCTCCAAAATCACTCCTCCAAATTAGTGCAGTCCAGAATACATGTAAATGAGTTTGGTCTGTCTCCTTCCATCTCTCTCCAAAATCACTCCTCCAAATTAGTGCCGTCCAGAATACATTTCTGGATGGTGTCTGAGATGAACTGCTCAATAAAATACTTTATGTTCTGCACATGAGTAACCGCCATCCGCGTCGGTCCTGGTTGTATCCTTATCACATTGGACAGCCATGCAGGGTGGCTCATTCCGTAGGCAAGAACACCATTCAATTTGTCTAAAAAAAAATTTGACATCCATATTTCTCGTCCTGCAGGCTGCTGATGTGCTGGGTGCTGACGGGCTGGTCATCCTCATCCTCATCCTCTTCCTCCAACTCACTGTCAGACTCAGAATTCACATGATCCTCATATTTGGGAAGATGCTCCTTCCACACTATAGCTTCTCTCTCTCTCTCTCTCTGCAAAAATCATTTCTAAAACCATCGGAGATTAGATTATTTTCACCATACCGATTCATAGTGGTAAGCAGCCATTCATGCAAAGCTATTTATTTATTGTTTCCCTCCCCCAATTTGCACCTGGCTGGGATGGGGTGTGTGTGAGTGAGTGAGTGAGTGAGTGAGTGAGTGAGTGAGTGAGTGAGTGAGTGAGTGAGTGAGTGAGTGAGTGAGTGAGTGAGTGAGTGAGTGAGTGAGAGACAGAGACAGACATATTTCCCTCAGATTACACAGATACAAAGAATTTGAAAACAAACCCCATTTTGATAAACTCCCATATCTATTTGGTGAAATACCACAGTGTGACATCACAGCAGCAAGATGTGTGACCTGTTGCCACAAAAAAAGGGCAACCAGTGAAGAACAAACACCATTGTAAATACAACCCATATTAATGTTTATTTATTTTCCATTTTGTACTTGAACTATTTGCACATAATATGATATGTGATAATATGATATGTCTTTATTATTTTGGAACTTTTGTAAGTGTAATGTTTACTGTTAATTTTTATTGTTAATTTCACTTTTGTTTATTATCTAGTTCACTTGCTTTGGCAATGTTAACATAAACTCAGCAAAAAAAAAAAACGTCCCTTTTTCAGGACCCTGTATTTCAAAGATAAGTTATTTTTACTATTTATCTTCATTGTAAAGGGTTAAAACACTGTTTCCCATGCTTATTCAACGAACCATAAACAATTAACAACAGCGACAGAGAGAGAGACACAGCGAGAGAGAGAGAGAGAGAGAGAGAGAGAGAGACACAGAGAGAGAGAGAGAGACAGCGAGAGAGAGAGAGACAGCGAGAGAGAGAGAGAGACAGCGAGAGAGAGAGACAGCGAGAGTGAGAGAGACATCGAGAGAGACAGCGAGAGAGAGACAGCGAAAGCGAGAGAGAGAGAGACAGCGAAAGCGAGAGAGAGAGAGACCGACAGTGAGAGAGAGAGAGAGAGAGAGACAGTGAGAGAGACAGCGAGAGAGAGAGAGAAAGCGAGAGAGAGCGAGACAGCGAGAGAGAGAGCGAGACAGCGAGAGAGAGAAAGCGAGAGAGAGAGCGAGAGAGAGAGAGAGCGAGAGAGAGAGAGAGAGAGCGAGAGAGAGACAGCGAGAGAGAGAGCGAGAGAGAGACAGCGAGAGAGAGACAGCGAGAGAGAGAGAGAGAGAAAGTGAGAGAGAGAAAGTGAGAGAGAGAGCAAGACAGCGAGAGAGAGAGAGCGAGAGAGAGAGAGACAGCGAGGTAGAGAGCGAGAGCGAGAGAGAGAGCGAGAGAGAGAGCGAGAGAGAGACAGCGAGAGAGAGACAGAGAGAGAGAGAGAGAAAGTGAGAGAGAGAAAGTGAGAGAGAGAGCAAGACAGCGAGAGAGAGAGAGAGAGCGAGAGAGAGAGAGACAGCGAGGTAGAGAGCGAGAGAGAGAGCGAGAGAGAGAGACAGCGAGAGAGAGAGACAGCGAGAGAGAGAGAGAGAGAGAGAGACAGCGAGAGAGAGAGAGACAGCGAGAGAGACAGCGAGAGAGAGAGACAGCGAGAGAGAGAGAGACAGCGAGAGAGAGAGACAGCGAGAGAGAGAGAGAGAGAGAGAGAGACAGCGAGAGAGAGACAGCGAGAGAGAGAGACAGCGAGAGAGAGAGACAGCGAAAGCGAGAGAGAGAGACAGACAGTGAGAGGTCTTCAGCTAACGGCTGAGCTAGGCTACAGCTCGTCATTCTGGTCTTCAGCTAACGGCTGAGCTAGGCTACCGCTCGTCATTCTGGTCTTCAGCTAACGGCTGAGCTAGGCTACAGCTCGTCATCCTGGTCTTCAGCTAACGGCTGAGCTAGGCTACAGCTCGTCATTCTGGTCTTCAGCTAACGGCTGAGCTAGGCTACAGCTCGTCATTCTGGTCTTCAGCTAACGGCTGAGCTAGGCTACCGCTCGTCATTCTGGTCTTCAGCTAACGGCTGAGCTAGGCTACAGCTCGTCATCCTGGTCTTCAGCTAACGGCTGAGCTAGGCTACAGCTCGTCATTCTGGTCTTCAGCTAACGGCTGAGCTAGGCTACAGCTCGTCATTCTGGTCTTCAGCTAACGGCTGAGCTAGGCTACAGCTCGTCATTCTGGTCTTCAGCTAACGGCTGAGCTAGGCTACAGCTCGTCATCCTGGTCTTCAGCTAATGGCTGAGCTAGGCTACCGCTCGTCATTCTGGACTTCAGCTAACGGCTGAGCTAGGCTACAGCTCGTCATCCTGGTCTTCAGCTAACGGCTGAGCTAGGCTACAGCTCGTCATTCTGGTCTTCAGCTAATGGCTGAGCTAGGCTACAGCTCGTCATTCTGGTCTTCAGCTAACGGCTGAGCTAGGCTACAGCTCGTCATTCTGGTCTTCAGCTAACGGCTGAGCTAGGCTACAGCTCGTCATTCTGGTCTTCAGCTAACGGCTGAGCTAGGCTACAGCTCGTCATTCTGGTCTTCAGCTAACGGCTGAGCTAGGCTACAGCTCGTCATCCTGGACTTCAGCTAACGGCTGAGCTAGGCTACAGCTCGTCATCCTGGACTTCAGCTAATGGCTGAGCTAGGCTACAGCTCGTCATTCTGGTCTTCAGCTAACGGCTGAGCTAGGCTACCGCTCGTCATCCTGGACTTCAGCTAACGGCTGAGCTAGGCTACAGCTCGTCATTCTGGACTTCAGCTAACAAGACGGTAAATCCATTTGAATTCAATCACTTTTTGACAGCATCCCTTTTTAATTTAAACAAACATTTCCGTACATATTTGTCCACGGAATAAATAGTTAAGAGAGGGACTTTTCGGATCTGAATGCCACAACATTCATGAAATAAAAGGTGCTCAAAGTCGATCCATTTTGCATATCCCACCATACTATGAGACATACACATCATCTTCACTGGAAAAGAGAAACTGTTGCTTTTGATATTCTGATATAATTTAAAAGCCAATAAAACAGTGTTGTCTAACAATTGTAAAAAATATTTTAAAAAATTAACAAACATTATGTAATCTTTTTAACCTTTAACGTAAATAACCTAAAAAAAACGCATAAACTACGATTTTTTTCATATTCACAAATTCTGTTTTTTTGTGTGTGTTGTGCCCGCATTCGGTTGAATACTGGGTGGTTGTCATGGAAATAGAATTCACAGAATGGACCTATCCCTTTAGAATTCTGCAATTTAGTTTCTTATTACTACCATAAAAGATGACCACCGGTCCACCCACAGTCTAATGTCAACGAAAACGGTCAAGTCTATTCTATTCTCTATAGTTCTATGATTCCAATAGGTTTCCTATGCAGGATTGACCAGTTTCATTTAAAAACACCAGATGTTTCCCGTTCAAGTCAACATTCTCTGGTGTGTGGATCTGAAGGTGGCATGTCAATTCAATTCCCATTTTAGTAAATTGATCAACCAAAACATGACACCCAACCCTGTATTGAAGAGCCTGTTGCGTCTCTACCCGATGGCGGGTGCAACACGAACACCTGTGATGATGTAAAAAGGGTCTGTGTTACATCACATGTCAATATGTTTTTTTTTGTTAGATACATCAATTGACATTAAAGGTTTAAAGAAATTATAAAATAGTTTGACAACCCCTGGCAAATATGGAAATCAATATTTAAATCAAAAGACGTACTGTTCAAAGATGATTGAATTGGGATGGATTTACCCCAATAACAAACTAAACATAAGCCCTAATTCCCTACTAGGTGATCCATTGGTGTTCTTACAATGAGATGTATGAGCCAGGGACACACTATAAAAACAATTAACAGAACAGCTCTCTCTCTACAGTAGATTTTATTAAATATTTTTTTCACAGATGTGTTCTCTTACAGTAACATGTCAGGAAGCAAAATTACAGATACACTCTCTCTCTATCTCTCTCTCTCTCTCATTTCAAAAGCAAAAGAGGTAGATAATAAACAAAAGTCAAATAAACAATAAAAATTAACAGTAAACATTACCACTCACATCAGAAAAAAATATAAATATGAGTTTCTGTCAGTCTCTCTCTCTCTCTGTGTGTGTGTGGTCAAAGGCACTGCAACACAGTGCTAGCTGTGCCACTAGAGATTCTGGGTTCGAGTCCAGGCTCTGTCGCAGCCGGCCGCGACCGGGAGACCCATGGGGCGGCACACAATTGGCCCAGCGTTGTCCGGGTTAGGAGAGGGTTTGGCTCGGCAGTCATGTACTTATCCCATCGCGCACTAGCAACTCCTGTGGTGGGCCGGGCTTAGTGCACGCTCGTCTTGGTGCTGCTGGCTTCGGGGTTAAGTGGGCATTGTGTCAAGAAGCTGCGCGGCTTGGTTGGGTTGTGTTTTGGGGGGGACGCACGGCTCTCGACCTTCACCTCTCCAGAGTCCGTACGGGAGTTGCAGAGAAAACAGGGTTAAAAAATTTAAAAAACATCATACAATTTTTTTTAAATAAACCGTTTTGGTTCCTGGAAGAAACCTCTGTGGATTCTAGATGGGTTCTATTTTGGGAACCCAAATTGTTTCTACTTGGAACCAGAAGCTCTTTCTCAGAGTGTATCAATTAGCATGTAGATAGTGAGTTATGCAGTCAGTGTGCGAGAGACATGTTTCCTCCCTCATTATAGGATGGAATAATGTATGACGGGCTGCTCATCACATCACACACCGCCTCCTAAATACAACCCTATTCCCTTTATAGCGCACTATTACATGGGGTCTGGTTTCAAAAGTAGTCCACTAGGAAGGGAATAGAGTGCCATTTGGGATGCTGAAGTGTACACTAGGCCCCCCAATAGGTACAGAAACAAAACAAGTTCAAGGACAACTTAGAAACCTGTCTGCTCCGACAAGCTGTTATTTGGATAAGTGTTTATCCTTCAAGCCAACAATTCCACTTAGTCTGATCCTTCTCCGTTCTCTCCCCCTAACCGTCCTATTATGTGTCGTCTGGAATACCAAAACCTGGGCAGTTTGTCTCAGGCTGACTGACTTAACAGCTTTATTGGGCTTTAAGGGGCTAATCATATCTTCCACTTTAGCTAAATCTTTACGTAGTCTTTAGGCTTTATAAAAGTCATTTTAGTATATATAGACCCGAAAACCACTAGTTTACCATGCCTGCTTGTTTATGCCTGCTTGTTTAGGCCTGCTTGTTTAGGCCTGCTTGTTTATGCAGGCTTGTTTATGCAGGCTTGTTTATGCCTGCTTGTTTATGCAGGCTTGTTTAGGCCTGCTTGTTTATGCAAGCTTGTTTACGCCTGCTTGTTTACGCCTGCTTGTTTACGCAGGCTTGTTCACGCCTGCTTGTTTACGCAGGCTTGTTCACGCCTGCTTGTTTACGCAGGCTTGTTCACGCCTGCTTGTTTACGCAGGCTTGTTTACGCCACTAGGCTACCTGCCACCTCTACACTCTAACCACGAGGCTACCTGCCGCCTCTACACTCTAACCACTAGGCTACCTGTCGCCTCTACACTCTAACCACTAGGCTATTTCATGCAATTATTCATCATTTTACATGACTGCAGACAAGCTGAATCTTTTCTAATACCACAACAGAGCATGACAATGAATGAGCGAACGCTGCAGCACCAGAGACATTTGATTACTATACAGGCTACTATTAAACACCAGTGACATTGGATACAGGCTATTATTAAACACCAGAAACATTAGATACAGGCTACTATTAAACACCAGAGACATTAGATACAGGCTACTATTAAACACCAGAGACATTAGATACAGGCTACTATTAAACACCAGAGACATTAGATACAGGCTACTATTAAACACCAGAGACATTAGATACAGGCTACTATTAAACACCATAGACATTAGATACAGGCTACTATTAAACACCAGAGACATTAGATACAGGCTACTATTAAACACCATAGACATTAGATACAGGCTACTATTAAACACCAGAGACATTAGATACATTCTACTATTAAACACCAGAGACATTAGATACAGGCTACTATTAAACACCATAGACATTAGATACAGGCTACTATTAAACACCAGAGACATTAGATACAGGCTATTATTAAACACCAGAGACATTAGATACAGGCTACTATTAAACACCAGAGACATTAGATACAGGCTACTATTAAACACCAGAGACATTAGATACAGGCTACTATTAAACACCAGAGACATTAGATACAGGCTACTATTAAACACCAGAGACATTAGATACAGGCTACTATTTTTTTAAAGGATCGGCTAAGCTCCGGAACAGTGCAAAAGTTGTCAATTAACCGTAAAAATTGAGCTCAACAGAACCAGTTACAACTGAAGTATCTGACCATCAGAGAGAAAAAGCCAGTTATTGTTTAACACAGCAGCCACATATCTTTTTTTTGTTTGTTGTAATATTGTTTATTTCACCTTTATTTAACCAGGTAGGCTGGCTGAGAACACGTTCTCATTTACAACTGCTACCAACTGTAAGCCTATATGCACAAACAAATCATTTGGGAAACTATCATTTTCTCATTTATTCTATTTTATTCCATGATATTGTTGTTACAAAATAGATGTGTGTTGACTCTGATTAGGGCATGGTAATATGAGAGCATCTGCTACACTAAATTAACAATCTAAGCATGCATAGCTCACCACATGATCCTCAAACCAGACTGGCCGGACGCTTGCAAAAAGCACTGTAGAATGACTGTAAAGCCTAATAAGGCATTTTACATTTCATTATTATTTAATTCTAAGTATTTTTTCATTTTATACAGTCTAAATGCTAAATGCATAAGCATGTTGACGTGTTGTTGTTGACGTGTTGTTTAAATGCTGAGAGCTCCTGCCAGCCTGTAGCGTGTGACAAATGCTTCA
This sequence comes from Oncorhynchus masou masou, assembly GCF_036934945.1. Classification (NCBI taxonomy): domain Eukaryota; kingdom Metazoa; phylum Chordata; class Actinopteri; order Salmoniformes; family Salmonidae; genus Oncorhynchus; species Oncorhynchus masou. Next base: position 90,185,303 of record NC_088243.1, on the reverse strand, counting down.
CAATTGATTTCTTAAATGACAGGCTATAGCCTTGAAATAATGATAATATAGCCAAAACAATCATTTTCATTCCTTCTTAGGCTACATGGCTAGCTCCTGACTGATTTAGAGTTAGAATGGTGTTTAATAGCCTGGCTTGTTCCTGACTGATTTAGAGTTAGCATGGTGTTTATGGTGTTTAATAGCCTGGCTAGCTCCTGACTGATTTAGAGTTAGCATGGTGTTTAATAGCCTGCCTTGTTCCTGACTGATTTAGAGTTAGCATGGTGTTTATGGTGTTTAATAGCCTGGCTAGCTCCTGACTGATTTAGAGTTAGCATGGTGTTTAATAGCCTGGCTTGTTCCTGACTGATTTGGAGTTAGCATGGTGTTTAATAGCCTGGCTTGTTCCTGACTGATTTAGAGTTAGCATGGTGTTTATGGTGTTTAATAGCCTGGCTTGTTCCTGACTGATTTGGAGTTAGCATGGTGTTTAATAGCCTGGCTAGCTCCTGACTGATTTAGAGTTAGCATGGTGTTTAATAGCCTGGCTAGCTCCTGAAAGGTTTAGAGTTAGCATGGTGTTTAATGGCCTGGCTTGCTCCTGACTGATTTAGAGTTAGCATTGTGTTTAATAGCCTGGCTTGTTCCTGACTGATTTAGAGTTAGCATGTTGTTTATAGCCTGGCTTGTTCCTGAAAGATTTAGAGTTTACATTAGAGTTAGCATGTTGTTTAATAGCCTGTTGCAGCGCTCCCTCTAAATTGAGAATACACCACCAGACTGCAAGCAAGGTAAAATTAGTTCTCGAAAATGAATTCTGATAAATTTGAAATCAATTTTATTATTAGGCGTAATTACCATTCAAATGATAGAATGACAAACTAAATCAATTTATAGGCTATAGCAGTCTATAGGTAGGTAGCCTAAATGTTGGTTTCCTCCCTGTATTCTCTCTCTATGGCGGTGGCATGACTTAGTAACTGTAGGCTGTGCAAAGCACTGGAGGTTAGTTGTTCTTTAATTGGGAGGACGGACTCGTGGTAATGGCTGGACCTGATTTAGTGGAATGGTATCAAATACACTAAACCCGTGTTTGATGCCGTTCCATTGGCTCCGTTCCAGCCATTATTATGAGCCGTCCTCCCCTCACCAGCCTCCACTGGCAGAGACCGAACCAATCCGACATAACAAGAACAGCCACAGACAGAAAACTATGCGACGGGTTGCTTAAAAGGATGTCCTCAAAACAGTCTTGTACAACGCGCTTGAAGTCGCCCTACTGTCTGACTGCTTAGCTTACAGAAACGTATCACCTCTATTGCCAACGCAGTGATCCACCGCGCGAACCTTTTATCGTCACATCAGCTAGATGTAGGATCCAAATTCACCTCGTGGCTGTTTATTAAACTCCATGGTCCCTCTTGCGCTGTGGAACCGAAAACGATACGTGACCCCTTCTTGTCTTTTCAGTACCACGATTCAAACGGTGCTCAAATCGCTCACAGTAAACCTCATCAAGATGTGGCCTACAACCAAGAGTCCTACTCGTCACTTATTATTACAATTAGAAGATTAGCACGTCTCACAATGGTGGTCGTTTGGTAAAGTTAGATCAAAGCTGAATAAATGTCTGGGCACATAATCACATACTGATTAATTAGTATTTTACATAGCAGATCCGAATATAATAGCATATTAATCCCTACTGTTGCATAGTATGCCTATAATATTGTAGCGACCCGCACAGACAGCTGTGTGTTATGTGTTAGGCGAGTAGGTGGTTGTGTTGTACTTACCAGTTCCCAGTGTTCGCGGGGTCCGACATGCCAATCAACCTGCTATCTGCCAATCACAGGAATGCCTGGGATGTTCTGATGCCGGGCATCCTGGTGGTTGGCGGAGTGGCGTGGAGGGGGCGGGGCATTGGAAGTTAAGGCCAGGTTTAGCCTTTGTTCTCTCTCTTGCGTCTGGCTTTCACAAGAGAAGGTCACGGGGTGTCCTTCATTTACTTGGCGTGGGCTACGGCCAAACAGTAGCCTGTGTGAAGTTGGTTTTAATAAACCGTCAATTCGTAAACTCAATCCTCTGTCAGGACAATTGTTCCTTTATGATCTAGTCAGGTCATTACATTATGTTACACCAAAAACACCTCAAGTCATTTCCTATCCGAAGCTGAATAAAATATTGTCCTCATGAGGCCAAAACTCAACAGCACCGCAGGCTATACTTTGATTGAAACAAAAATAGCCCTACAAGAATTTCTAATAGTTTGTTAAAATAACCATCTGCTTTAATTCGCTCGGTTATTCAAGAAGATATAAATGCATATTGCCGTGAAACGGATAAGAGACCAAATGATTGGCATGCTCTTTAGTAAAACGTGAAGTATCGATTCACGACTGACAGTGATAATTTGACTACATTTTAATGAGGTATGCTTAACTTGAGTGTTTTGACGGATATTAACAGTAGAACATATTCTTGAGACTAAATGTATATGCGTACAAGGCAAACGTTGCAATTGGAGGATGCATCGTAATCAACCTATTCTATAATGATAGTCAATCTGTACAAACTTTGATTGAGAAATTATGTCATAAAAAAATAAATGCGCTCCCTCACGTAAAAACAAATAGCACTACATCACTGCTTCTCGGCTGTCGGAGTTTATAGCACCGCCTCTGGATGTCATAGAGACAAACCAAAGATGCAACCGAGTCACGTATTTCCCCTTGCACTTTACAGCTTGTTTCTAGCATAAAGCATTGCGGACTAAAGTGCTATTATAGACCGTTTTATATAAATCAGGTCCATTTAACTTGTATTCAAATCAATTATATCAGTAGCAAACTTTAGAGCCCAGGAAGATTAGCTGCTGAGGATCCGAAATAAAACACATTAAAAAAATACCTTCAGTCCTCCTCGTCTTCAGAAGTGTATAGCGCAGCCTCTGGGACCAAACATATACCATATGCATCCGAGTCACGTCTTACCCTGGCAGTTTACAGCCTGTTTCGAGCATAAAGCATTGCCGACTACAGAAGTGTATAGCACAGCCTCTGGCTCGGGAGGCCCCTTTACCTAGAAACCATTCTTTTTGCCTCATGCACAAATTGATGTTGTTACTCCTATGAAGAGAGAAAGTGAAATATTCCTCAATATTAAAATAGACCCAAGTCACTAATAATAACAACAACGGAAGCCTACAGATGACACTTTTCTCCTCATTCATTACTGCTGCACTGCCTGTTGTAGCACTGAGTGAAAATAGAAAGAAAGCACACTTTATGTCTTATTAAAAAGTGCTGAGTAAGAACTTAAACATGAAGTCACTCGTAAAAACAGCAGCTCTTTGCTGCGTTCGTTGACAGTCTCTCTCTAGTCGTGGTTTTAAACGTTTTGAAATCTCACAGAATCAACTTTGATGTAGCTTTCTTTTAAGCCTGCTATGTTACCTGCAGACACACTCATCTGAGCCTCTGATTGGCCAGCGGTAGGCCTATAGGGTACTTGATTTGCTCTCTGGGCCCGCCCACCAGGAAGGCAAAATTTGTACCTTCAGACACATGAAACGGTTCAAAATAACAACAGTTCACCTACCAAGCGCACAGGGAAACGGAATTGATATTTCTTCAGCAGCCAGTCTGGCAGCCTCGGCTACTGAGGGAAACCTTGCTGAGGGGACTTGCTCCCATTCTGCCTCGAGCATTGGTGAGGTCGGACACTGATGTTGGGCCGATTAGGCCAACCAAGGACAAACACTTCAGCACTTGGTGGTCCTAGACGTTTCCGCTGCACAATAACATACTTTTGTAGTGTAGCTTAATAACACAAGATAGATATTGGTCTCCACTAGGCTACGACATAAAAGTATCAAGTGTATCCCAAGGTTACAAAGGTGGTCTGAAGTGGTCTAGTGGTTAGGCCTTCAACATGTACAGTTTCATCATAGCGCTCAATGGTTTTTGTAACTGCACTTGAAGAAAGTTCTTGAAATTTTCCAGATTGAATGACCTTAATTTCTTAAAGTAATGATGGACTGTCATTTGGCTGCTTATTTGAGCTGTTCTTGACATAATATGGACTTTGTCTTTTACCAAATAGGGCTGGCTTCTGTATACCACCCCTATCCTGTCACAACACAACTGATTGGCTCAAACACATTAAGAAGGAAAGTAATTCCACAAATTAACTTTTAAGAAGGCGCGTCTGTTAATTGAAAGGCATTCCAGGTGACTACCTCATGGAGCTGGTTGAGGGAATGCCAAGAGTGTGCAAAGCTGTCAACAAGGCAAAGGGTGACTACTTTGAAGATTCTAAAATACTGTATATTTTGATTTGTTTAACACTTTTCTGGTTACTCCATGATTCCGTATGTGTTATTTCATAGTTCTGATGTTCTTCGCTATTATTCTACAATATAGAAAATAATAAATAAAACAAATAAGAAAAACAAACTTTGGACTGGTACTGTATGTAGAAGACATGTAAACTTTGCTGAGGAGAGTGCGCATCTTGTAGGTTCCTGCCTGACGTAGCTTTATGGTTATTGTTGCGTTAGTTTTTACTCTGTTTGCTCAGAATGTTCGCTCGTTAGTTATTACTCTGTTTGCTCAGAATGTTCGCGCGTTAGTTATTACTCCGTTTGCTCAGAATGTTCGCGTGTTAGTTATTACTCTGTTTGCTCAGAATGTTCGCGCGTTAGTTATTACTCCGTTTGCTCAGAATGTTCGCGCGTTAGTTATTACTCCGTTTGCTCAGAATGTTCGCGCGTTAGTTATTACTCCGTTTGCTCAGAATGTTCGCGCGTTAGTTATTACTCCGTTTGCTCAGAATGTTCGCGCGTTAGTTATTACTCCGTTTGCTCAGAATGTTCGCGCGTTAGTTATTACTCCGTTTGCTCAGAATGTTCGCGTAATCATTCCCTACAACAACAAACACTTCTGGGTCCTGAATCAGAAGACTCATCTCTCAGCCTCCCAGATCAAGAATACTACATGATACTGATGCCAAAATGTTTATTCCACTGAGCTGCTTACTTTATGTTCGTATTCTCATATTGTATTATTTCTTATTGTTGTTGCATTGTCGAGAAGGAACCTGCCAGTAAGCATTACATTGGACGGTGTATCCTGTACACACGTCTAATAAAAACTTGAAACTACAGACAGCTCAAGAAATAAATTATTATAATTAAATATGCAGAAAAATATACCTTTTTTTTTACATAGAATGAAGCACAATGATTATGGCACTTGATTGCAGGAAAAAGCTTTCAGGTGTTTAAAAAAAATGAAACATTTCCAACTTCAGATCGGGGAGACTAGCCCCCTCTGGACCCCTCCCCCCCTGGACCCCCCCCCCCTCCAGCCATAGTCACATACTCACCTGTAAATAACCCACCCAACTATCTCATCCCCATATTGTTACTTATCCTCTTGCTCTTTTGCATCCCAGTATCTCTACTTGCATATCATCATCTGCACATCTATCACTCCAGTGTTAATTGCTAAATTGTAATTATTTTGCCTCTGTGGTCTATTTATTGCCTTACCTCCCTACTCTACTACATTTGCACACACTGTACAGATATTTTTCTATTGTGTTATTGACTGTACATTTGTTTATGTGTAACTCTGTGTTGTTTTTGTCAAACTGCTTTGCTTTATCTTGGCCAGGTCACAGTTGTAAATGACAACTTGTTCTAAAACTGGCCTACCTGGTTAAATAAAGGTGAAATAAAAATAAATAAAAACTACTCTGTTCCCCCTCAGGTTTTGGGTGTGCATGGTGCCCATGGGCCTACTGTAGAACGATACACGTTCAACTCAATCATCTTTTTCTCCTGCCAAGGGTGTCTAGATGGAATACAGCTTTTGTCAAATTGACGTGAAAATTAGATTTTCTTTTGTATTTTTGCTAACCCTAAACCTTTTCCTAATCTTAACCTACTCCTCCTAATCTACTATGTAAATTCTCCTAATCTACTATGTAAATTCTCCTAATCTACTATGTCAATTCTCCTAATCTACTATGTAAATTCTCCTAATCTACTATGTCAATTCTCCTAATCTACTATGTAAATTCTCCTAATCTACTATGTAATGTCTCCTAATCTACTATGTAAATTCTCCTAATCTACTATGTAAATTCTCCTAATCTACGATGTAAATTCTCCTAATCTACTATGTCAATTCTCCTAATCTACTATGTAATTTCTCCTAATCTACTATGTAATTTCTCCTAATCTACTATGTAAATTTTCCTAATCTACTATGTAAATTCTCCTAATCTACTATATAAATTCTCCTAATCTACTATGTAATTTCTCCTAATCTACTATGTAAATTCTCCTAATCTACTATGTAAATTCTCTAAACCTACTATGTAAATTCTCCTAATCTACTATGTAAATTCTTCTAATCTACTATGTAAATTCTCCTAATCTACTATGTCAATTCTCCTAATCTACTATGTAATTTCTCCTAATCTACTATGTAATTTCTCCTAATCTACTATGTAAATTCTCCTAATCTACTATGTAAATTCTCCTAATCTACTATGTAAATTCTCCTAATCTACTATGTAAATTCTCCTAATCTACTATATAAATTCTCCTAATCTACTATGTAATTTCTCCTAATCTACTATGTAAATTCTCCTAATCTACTATGTAAATTCTCTAAACCTACTATGTAAATTCTCCTAATCTACTATGTAAATTCTCTTAACCTACTATGTAAATTCTCCTAATCTAATATGTAAATTCTCCCAACCTGCTACGAATGTTTTTTTTTTTTTGTCAAAATCTGTATCCCTTCTAGACATAACACACACACATACAAAATGTGTATCCCTTCTAGACAGAACACACACACATACAAAATGTGATTTGTAGTAAATGTCACAAAAGGCTTACAGAGATGATACCCTGACTGTTTGCCAGATGTGTTTATAGGCCAAGTCATAAAACCAGAATGACATTTAGAAACACACGCAGTGAGAGAGAGTGGGAGGATGCTGTGTAGGACCAGAGAGGAAGAGACGAGATGAGCGGGATAACTGGACCCAAAATCTGTCTCCTCCAGCTGGTGGCATTTTCATCAGCTCACCAAACTAGGTGTTTTTTGTACGGACGTCAATAAGAGAGTGTCGAATTTGGTTAACAACAAATGTTGTGAATTATTTGATCATGGAAGTGGCTAATATAACTCGCCAGCGTGTAGTCCTAATATCCATAAATGAGTTACCTCTGGTTCCTTCAGCCATTCCTATGGGGAAACAGAATGGGGAACGAAACGTGTTTTTTTAGGACAAACACCAAAAATAAGGTCTGAGGTTAACACAGGCTTACGAAAGCTTACAGTATCCGTTTTGTTCTGTGAGATAATATCAGTCAGTTAACATGACATTTACAAATGATGAACCCTTTATGTGCATACATGTCACGAATAGTACCGATGTTGTCTCCCCTTCTGGTTCAGGTGGCGCTCGGCGGTCGTCGTCGCCGGTCTACGAGCTGCCACCGATCCTTTGTTCTGTGTCCGTTTGTTTTTGTCTAATTGGTTTCACCTGTTCCTTGTTTGGTTGCGGGCTTGTTCTCCTGTATTGTGAGAGGTGTTAGTATTTTGTGTTGGGGTTTTACGTTGTCCTAGTATTTTACCTTCAGGGCCTATTTGTTTATAGTTTTGCCTGTGTTGGGTAAATACGTTTTGATCTTTTGATTAAGGACATTAAAGCGTGTTTTTTCCTGCATTTTTTGCTCTCTGCGCCTGACTCCACACACACTCACTCATTGAGCGTTACAGAAGCCCGCACCATCAGAGATGGAGTCAGCAGGAGCAGCGACCACCCCTCTCCCCACCATGGAGGAGAGAGTCCTTCATCACACGTCCATCCTTCATTGCATCGGATCAGTGATGGATCTAATGATGGTGAGGATGGATCGTTGGGAGAGGAATGGTCTCCCTACTACCCCACCGACCCTCCCACCAGCAACTCTACCATCTCCCCCATCTGGATCTGGTTCCAGCGCCCTGCGCATTACGCCTCCGAGGGAGTACGATGGAGCAGCGACAGGGTGCCAGGGATTCCTGCTTCAACTAGACCTCTACCTGGCCACCGTTCGGCCGGCTCCCTCGGACGAGGAGAGCATGAATGTCCTCGTCTCCTGCATTACGGGTAGAGCCCTGGAGTGGGCCCGACTCAGCGAGGGGCAACTACCCGCCGTTTCCGGGCCGTGTTCGATCACCCTCCAGAAGGTCGAGCTGCGGGTGAGAGATTGTTCCATCTCAGACAGGGGACGAGGAGCGTGCAGGACTTCGTGCTGGATTTCCGGACCTTGGCCGCTGGAGCAGGGTGGAACGACAGGGCCCTGATAGACCATTACAAATGTAGCCTGAGAGAGGACGTCCGCAGAGAGCTGGCTTGTCGGGACACTACGCTCAGCCTGGATAAACTAATAGACTTGTCGATCCGGTTAGACCATTTGCTAGCTGCTCGCGGACGTTCTGAAAGGGTCCTGTTAGTTCCACCTCCTGCTCCCATCCCGATGGAGGGGCCGCATCGAGGGAGACTGGAGGAGGAGGCTTCTCTTGTACCAGTTGTGGCCGGAGAGGGCACACTTCAGGTCGGTGCTGGAGGAGTTCCTCTGGGAGTCGAGAGGGCAGGCAGAACACTCCTCGGTTACCCCAGGTGAGTCAGCGCCACACTCTCCCAGAGTTTCCTGTTGGTCACATGTTTTGTATAAATTTGTTTCCTTAAATTTTTTTCCCTCTCTCCAGCATAAGGCGCTAGTAGATTCAGTTCGCAGCTGGGAACTTTATAGATCGCGGACTCGCTCAGAGGTTGAGGATTCCGTTAGTAAAAGTAGACCCCCGCCCCTTTTCCCGTGCACTCTTTAGATAGTCTACCATTAGGGTCAGGGCTGGTCAGGGAGGCCACGGTTCCTCTGGAGATGGTAACGCAGGGGAATCATAAGGAGCGGATTAGTCTGTTCCGGTGTTGGATTCCCTGGCTGGTTATTCACAATCCCACCATTTTGTGGAAACGGGGAACTCTCCAGGGGTGGTCTGAGTGTTCAGGCAGGTGTGTTTAAAGTCCTGAGGAGAATAAACAAGGTTTGTTATCGATTATTACTACTTATTATCGCATTAACCCCTCGTTTCATGTCTCTCCTCAGGCCGGTGGTAGCTGGTCCCATGCAGGAAGGTGAGGTTCTGGAGGTCCCTCCGCCCCCTCTGGACATCGAGGGGTCCCCGGCGTACACGATAAGAGCTATTCTGGACTCAAGACGCCGGGTGAGGGGCCTGCAGTACCTCGTTGACTGGGAGGGATACGGTCTGGAGGAGAGGTGCTGGGTCCTGGTGGGGGATATTCTGGATCCATCCATGTTGAGAGTTCCTGCGCCTCGGCCCCCGGGTCGTCCCCGAGGACGGCTGCGCGTCGGGGGGGGGGGGTACTACTGTCACGAATAGTACCGATGTTGACTCCCCTTCTGGTTCAGGTGGCGCTCGGCGGTCGTCGTCTACGAGCTGCCACCGATCCTTTGTTCTGTGTTCGTTTATTTTTGTCTAATTGGTTTCACCTGTTCCTTGTTTGGTTGTGGGCTTGTTCTACTGTATTGTGAGAGGTGTTAGTATTTTGTGTTGGGGTTTTAGGCTGAGGGGTGGCCAGTCATCTTCTGGCTGTGCCGGGTGGAGATTATAACAGAACATGGCCAAGATGTTCAAATGTTCATAAACGACCAGCATGGTCAAATAATAATCACAATAGTTGTCGAGGGTGCAGCAAGTCAGCACCTCAGGAGTAAATGTCAGCCTACATGGTTGACACTGCAGCTAGCTAGCTAGCTTAGCCAGCGTATCTAGTGGCAACCTAGCACTTGATCATGACTCTCAGTTCCATTACCTTATAATAGTCATTGGACGAAGGAGTCTGCCGTAGGGAGGAATTTTGTTTAAGATTCCCCAACGCTCGGTCGAAACATTAACACAGATCGCTTGCGGTACGGTTTTAGAAGCATAATCTTTCATATCAGTGAGAAATAATTCATTTTATTTTTTAAGCTACATTGATACACAACTTGCATAGGGTTGGGTTCCCACATGACCATATGTAACTCAGGAAGTGTAGGGGAAGCGTTAGTAGGATGGAGGCTGTATGTATCTGTAACTACTACAGTGTAGTTTAGTAGGATGGAGGCTGTATGGGTCTATAACTGCTATAGTGTAGTTTAGTAGGATGGAGGCTGTATGGGTCTATAACTGATACAGTGTAGTTTAGTAGGATTGGAGGCTGTATGGGTCTGTAACTGCTACAGTGTAGTTCAGTAGGATTGGAGGCTGTATGGGTCTATAACTGATACAGTGTAGTTTAGTAGGATGGAGGCTGTATGGATCTGTAACTGCTACAGTGTAGTTTAGTAGGATGGAGGCTGTATGGATCTGTAACTGCTACAGTGTAGTTTAGTAGGATGGAGGCTGTATGGATCTGTAACTGCTACAGTGTAGTTTAGTAGGATGGAGGCTGTATGGATCTGTAACTACTACAGTGTAGTTTAGTAGGATGGAGGCTGTATGGGTCTGTTACTACTACAGTGTAGTTTAGTAGGATGGAGGTGCCACTGATCTGTAACTACTACAGTGTAGTTTAGTAGGATGGAGGCTGTATGGATCTGTAACTACTACAGTGTAGTTTAGTAGGATGGAGGCTGTATGGGTCTATAACTGCTACAGTGTAGTTTAGTAGGATGGAGGCTGTATGGATCTGTAACTGCTACAGTGTAGTTTAGTAGGATGGAGGTGCCACTGATCTGTAACTGCTACAGTGTAGTTTAGTAGGATGGAGGTGCCACTGATCTGTAACTGCTACAGTAAGTGTATTTTTTCTTGGTGATGAAAGATAAAAGGCCATATGTTTCGAAAGCCATATCGCAAACGATGATAATTGACATTTCTAAACATTAAAACACAGCGTCGGCATTGTAGTTGACATGAGGCAGTCGTGGGCAAAGCTAACCGCTGGGAAGGGTAGGGAGAAGGCAGAATGGCTGAGAGCTGTAGGGAGAAGGCAGAATGGCTGAGAGCTGTAGGGAGAAGGCAGAATGGCTGAGAGCTGTTGGGAGAAGGCAGAATGGCAGAGAGCTGTAGGGAGAAGGCAGAATGGCTGAGAGCTGTAGGGAGAAGGCAGAATGGCTGAGAACTGTAGGGAGAAGGCAGAATGGCTGAGAGCTGTACAGAGAAGGCAGAATGGCTGAGAGCTGTACGGAGAAGGCAGAATGGCTGAGAGCTGTAGGGAGAAGGCAGAATGACTGAGAGCTGTAGGGAGAAGGCAGAATGGCTGAGAGCTGTAGGGAGAAGGCAGAATGGCTGAGAGCTGTAGGGAGAAGGCAGAATGGCTGAGAACTGTAGGGAGAAGGCAGAATGGCTGAGAGCTGTACAGAGAAGGCAGAATGGCTGAGAGCTGTACGGAGAAGGCAGAATGGCTGAGAGCTGTAGGGAGAAGGCAGAATGGCTGAGAGCTGTAGGGAGAAGGCAGAATGGCTGAGAGCTGTAGGGAGAGGGCAGAATGGCTGAGAGCTGTAGGGAGAAGGCAGAATGGCTGAGAGCTGTAGGGAGAAGGCAGAATGGCTGAGAGCTGTAGGGAGAAGGCAGAATGGCTGAGAGCTGTACAGAGAAGGCAGAATGGCTGAGAGCTGTACGGAGAAGGCAGAATGGCTGAGAGCTGTAGGGAGAAGGCAGAATGGCTGAGAGCTGTAGGGAGAAGGCAGAATGGCTGAGAGCTGTAGGGAGAAGGCAGAATGGCTGAGAGCTGTAGGGAGAAGGCAGAATGGCTGAGAGCTGTAGGGAGAAGGCAGAATGACTGAGAGCTGTAGGGAGAAGGCAGAATGACTGAGAGCTGTAGGGAGAAGGCAGAATGGCTGAGAGCTGTAGGGAGAAGGCAGAATGACTGAGAGCTGTAGGGAGAAGGCAGAATGGCTGAGAGCTGTAGGGAGAAGGCAGAATGGCTGAGAGCTGTAGGGAGAAGGCAGAATGGCTGAGAGCTGTAGGGAGAAGGCAGAATGGCTGAGAGCTGTAGGGAGAAGGCAGAATGGCTGAGAGCTGTAGGGAGAAGGCAGAATGGCTGAGAGCTGTAGGGAGAAGGCAGAATGGCTGAGAACTGTAGGGAGAAGCTAATGGCTGAGAACTGTAGGGAGAAGGCAGAATGGCTGAGAACTATAGGGAGAAGGCAGAATGGCTGAGAGCTGTAGGGAGAAGGCAGAATGGCAGAGAGCTGTAGGGAGAAGGCAGAATGGCTGAGAGCTGTAGGGAGAAGGCAGAATGGCTGAGAGCTGTAGGGAGAAGGCAGAATGGCTGAGAGCTGTAGGGAGAAGGCAGAATGGCTGAGAGCTGTAGGGAGAAGGCAGAATGGCTGAGAGCTGTAGGGAGAAGGCAGAATGGCTGAGAGCTGTAGGGAGAAGGCAGAATGGCTGAGAGCTGTAGGGAGAAGGCAGAATGGCTGAGGACTGTAGGGAGAAGGCAGAATGGCTGAGAGCTGTAGGGAGAAGGCAGAATGGCTGAGAGCTGTAGGGAGAAGGCAGAATGGCTGAGAACTGTAGGGAGAAGGCAGAATGGCTGAGAGCTGTAGGGAGAAGGCAGAATGGCTGAGAGCTGTAGGGAGAAGGCAGAATGGCTGAGAGCTGTAGGGAGAAGGCAGAATGGCTGAGAAGGGTAGGGGAAAGTTTGAGAGCTCGTGGCAACCTAATGCGATAGCTCGTTTGCTATTGCCACACACATCTGATGAATCTGTTCACACTTTATGCCAATGACCAGGTGGCAAGTTAGCCAACAAGCAGGGTAGCCTAGTGGTTAGAGCATTGGACTCGTAACCAAAAGGTTGCAAGTTCGAATCCCTGAGCTGACAAGGTACAAATCTTTCATTTTGCCCCTGAACAGGCAGTTAACCCACTGTTCCTGGGCCGTCATTGAAAATAAGAATTTGTTCTTAACTACCTTGCCTAGTAAAATATTTGATTAGATTTATTAGGATCCCCATAAGACGACGCCAATGGCAACAGCTAGTCTTACTGCGGTCCGACATGCAACGGAAAAAATACAATTTAAAAACATGACCGTGTGTGTGTTACACATGTCAGTACACACAACAAGTAGGTCACATGGGGGAGAGGTGTTGCTTTATTTGTTGTTTTAAACCAGGTTTGCTGGTCACTATATAAGAAGGGAGTTCCATGCACTCGTGGCTCTGTGTAACACTGTACGTTTCCTTGACTGTGTTCTGGACCTGGAGACTGTGAAAAGACCCCTGGTGGCATGTCTGGTGGGATAAGTGTGTGTGTCAGAGCTGTGTGTAAGTTGACTACGCAAACAAGTATGGATTTTCAACACATCAATGTTTCTTATAAAAAGAAGAAGTGATGCAGTCAGTCTCTTCTCAACTCTTAACCAAGAGAGACAGGCAGCATAGTATTCATATCAGCCCTCTGATTACAATGAAGAGCAAGACGTGCCGCTCTGTTCTGAACCATCTGCAGCTGAACTAGGTCTTTCCTGGCAGCACTGGACCACACGACTGGACAATAATCAAGATGAGATAAAACTAGAGCCTGCAGGACTTGCTTAGTGGAGGTGTCAAAAAAAGCAGAGACCTCTCCCCATCTTTATAACCATTTGAATCTGTACGTTTTGACCATGACAGTTTACAATCTAAGGTAACGCCAAGTAATTGAGTCTCCTCGGCGTGTTCAACAGCCACACCATTCATTACCAGATTCAGCTGAGGTCTAGAACTTCATCAAATGCTCTTAGTTTTAGAGATGTTCAGGACCAGTGTATTACTGGCCACCCATTCCAAAACAGGCTGCAACTCTTTGTTAAGGGTTCCAGTGACATCATTAGCTGTGTTTGCTGATGTGTATTTGGTTGAATCATCCTCATACATGGACACACATGCTTTGTTTAATACCAGTGGCAAGTCATCGTCTGACATTAGAGAAGTTTAAAGAAACAGACTCCTCAGAGTGTTATTATATAGATGGCTCTGCATCCACGATATGGCAGAGGTTGAAAAGAAATATCACGTCATTTTTTTCTCAACAACAGGTTATGGTCAATAATATCAAAGGCTGCACTGAAATCTAACAGTACAGCTCCCACAATCTTCTTATTATCAATTTCTTTAAACCAATCACCAATCGTTGGTGTCAGTGCTGTACATATTGAGTGCCCTTCTCTATAAGCATGCTGAAAGTCTGTTGTTGTGTTTTACAGAGAAATAGCATTGTATTTGGTCAAAGACCATTTTTTCCAACAGTTTGCCAAGAGCAAGCTGATTGGTCTGCTGTTAGAACCAGTAAAGGCTACTTGAACACTCCTGGGTAGTGGAATGACTTTGGCTTCCCTCCAGGCCTGAGGACAAAGACTTTCCTCTAGGCTCAGATTAAAGATATGACAGATAGGAGTGGCTATAGAGTCAGCCACCATCCTCAGTAGCTTTCTATTTACAGTGCCTTGCAAAAGTATTCGGCCCCCTTGAACTTTGCGACCTTTTTCCACATTTCAGGCTTCAAACATAAAGATATAAAACTGTATTTTTTTGTGAAGAATCAACAACAAGTGGGACACAATCATGAAGTGGAATGACATTTTTTGGATATTTCAAACTTTTGTTACAAATCAAAAACTGAAAAATTGGGCGTGCAAAATTATTCAGCCCCTTTACTTTCAGTGCAGCAAACTCTCTCCGGAAGTTCAGTGAGGATCTCTGAATGATCCAATGTTGACCTAAATGACTAATGATGATAAATACAATCCACCTGTGTGTAATCAAGTCTCCGTATAAATGCACCTGCACTGTGATAGTCTCAGAGGTCCGTTAAAAGCGCAGAGAGCATAATGAAGAACAAGGAACACACCAGGCAGGTCCGAGATACTGTTGTGAAGAAGTTTAAAGCCGGAATTGGATACAAAAAGATTTCCCAAGCTTTAAACATCCCAAGGAGCACTGTGCAAGCGATAATATTGAAATGGAAGGAGTATCAGACCACTGCAAATCTACCAAGACCTGGCCATCCCTCTAAACTTTCAGCTCATACAAGGAGAAGACTGATCAGAGATGCAGCCAAGAGGCCCATGATCACTCTGGATGAACTGCAGAGATCTACAGCTGAGGTGGGAGACTCTGTCCATAGGACAACAATCAGTCATATATTGCACAAATCTGGCCTTTATGGAAGAGTGGCAAGAAGAAAGCCATTTCTTAAAGATATCCATAAAAAGTGTCGTTTAAAGTTTGCCACAAGCCACCTGGGAGACACACCAAACATGTGGAAGAAGGTGCTCTGGTCAGATGAAACCAAAATTTTACTTTTTGGCAACAATGCAAAACGTTATGTTTGGCGTAAAAGCAACACAGCTCATCACCCTGACCACACCATCCCCACTGACAAACATGGTGGTGGCAGCATCATGGTTTGGGCATGCTTTTCTTCAGCAGGGACAGGGAAGATGGTTAAAATTGAGGGGAAGATGGATGGAGCCAAATACAGGATCATTCTGGAAGAAAACCTGATGGAGTCTGCAAAAGACCTGAGACTGGGACGGAGATTTGTCTTCCAACAAGACAATGATCCAAAACATAAAGCAAAATCTACAATGGAATGGTTCAAAAATAAACATATCCAGGTGTTAGAATGGCCAAGTCAAAGTCCAGACCTGAATCCAATCGAGAATCTGTGGAAAGAACTGAAAACTGCTGTTCACAAATGCTCTCCATCCAACCTCACTGAGCTCGAGCCATTTTGCAAGGAGGAATGGGAAAGAATGTCAGTCTCTCGATGTGCAAAACTGATAGAGACATACCCCAAGCGACTTACAGCTGTAATCGCAGCAAAAGGTGGCGCTACAAAGTATTAACTTAAGGGGGCTGAATAATTTTGCACGGCCAATTTTTCAGTTTTTGATTTGTTAAAAAAGTTTGAAATATCCAATAAATGTCGTTCCACTTCATGCTTGTGTCCCACTTGTTGTTGATTCTTCACAAAAAAATACAGTTTTATATCTTTGTTTGAAGCCTGAAATTAGGTAAAAGGTTGCAAAGTTCAAGGGGGCCGAATACTTTCGCAAGGCACTGTAAGTTGTCAATGCCAGGAGGTTTGTCATCATTGATCAATAACAATCAGTTTTCCACCTCTCCCATACTAACTTTACAAAATTCAAACTTGCACTGCTTTTCTTTCACTATTTGTTTTTATTTTTATACATGAGTATAATCGCTCACTGTTCGTTGTTGGCATTTCCTGCCTACGTTTACCCACATTGACAATGAATTAATCATTCAAATAAATTGGCAACATCAAATGGTTTTGTGATGAATAAGCCATCTGATTCGATGAAAGATGGAGTTTGAATTTGTCTTTTTGCCCATAATTTAATTGAAAGTACTGCAAAGTTGTTTTTCCATCATTCTTTATATCATTGATCTTGGCTTCAAAATACAGTTTCTCCTCCTCCTTGTTGAGTTGAGTCACATCATTTCTAATTTGCAGTAAGTCAGTCAGTCAGATGTGCAGCCAGACTTATTAGCCACTTCCTGTTGCCTCATCTCTTTCAACCAATACAGTTGTTCAATTCCTCATCAATCCATGGAGCCTCAACAGTTCTAACAGTGTCTTAACAGCTGCATGTTTATCAATAACTGGAAGAAGCAAATTCATACATTCATCAAGTGCAGCGTCTGGATGCTCCTCATTAATCACATCAGACCAACAAATTAAAAAAAATTAAAGTCACTTTAATAACTCTACCTTCATGTCGATATTACCTCAACTAACCGGTGCCCCCCCGCACATTGACTCTGTACCGGTACCCCCTGTATATAGCCTCCACATTGACTCTGTACTGATACCCCCTGTATATAGCCTCCACATTGACTCTGTACCGGTACCCCCTGTAAATAGTCTCCACATTAACTCTGTACCGGTACCCCCTGTATATAGCCTCCACATTGACTCTGTACTGATACCCCCTGTATATAGCCTCCACATTGACTCTGTACTGGTACCCCCTGTAAATAGTCTCCACATTAACTCTGTACCGGTACCCCCTGTATACAGCCTCCACATTGACTCTGTACCGATACCCCCTGTATATAGCCTCCACATTGACTCTGTACTAGTACCCCCTGTATATAGCCTCCACATTGACTCTGTACTGATACCCCCTGTATATAGCCTCCACATTGACTCTGTACTAGTACCCCCTGTATATAGCCTCCACATTGACTCTGTACTGATACCCCCTGTATATAGCCTCCACATTGACTCTGTACCGGTACCCCCTGTATATAGCCTCCAAATTGACTCTGTACTGATACCCCCTGTATATAGCCTCCACATTGACTCTGTACCGGTACCCCCTGTATATAGCCTCCAAATTGACTCTGTACTGATACCCCCTGTATATAGCCTCCACATTGACTCTGTACCGGTACCCCCTGTATATTGCCTCCAAATTGACTCTGTACTGATACCCCTGTATATAGCCTCCACATTGACTCTGTACCGGTACCCCCTGTATATAGCCTTCAAATTGACTCTGTACTGATGCCCCCTGTATATTACATTTACATTTACATTTAAGTCATTTAGCAGACGCTCTTATCCAGAGCGGCTTACAAATTGGGGAATTCACCTTCTGACATCCAGTGGAACAGCCACTTTACAATAGTGCATCTAAATCATTTAAGGGGGGGGGGGGTGAGAAGGATTACTTTATCCTATCCTAGGTATTCCTTGAAGAGGTGGGGTTTCAGGTGTCTCCGGAAGGTGGTGATTGACTCCGCTGTCCTGGCGTCGTGAGGGAGTTTGTTCCACCATTGGGGGGCCAGAGCAGCGAACAGTTTTGACTGGGCTGAGCGGGAAATAGCCTCCACATTGACTCTGTACTGTAATACCCTGTATATAGCCTCCAAATTGACTCTGTACTGATACCCCCTGTATATAGCCACCACATTGACTCTGTACTGTAATACCCTGTATATAGCCTCCAAATTGACTCTGTACTGATACCCCCTGTATAAAGCCTCCACATTGACTCTGTACTAGTAACCCCTGTATATAGCCTCCACATTGACTCTGTACTAGTACCCCCTGTATATAGCCTCCACATTGACTCTGTACTGTAATACCCTGTATATAGCCTCCACATTGACTCTGTACTGATACCCCCTGTATATAGCCTCCACATTGACTCTGTACTAGTACCCCCTGTATATAGCCTCCAAATTGACTCTGTACTGTAATACCCTGTATATAGCCTCCACATTGACTCTGTACCGGTACCCCCTGTATATTGCCTCCAAATTGACTCTGTACCGGTACCCCCTGTATATAGCCTTCAAATTGACTCTGTACTGATACCCCCTGTATATAGCCTCCACATTGACTCTGTACCGGTCCCCCCTGTATATAGCCTCCACATTGACTCTGTACTGTAATACCCTGTATATAGCCTCCACATTGACTCTGTACTGTAATACCCTGTATATAGCCTCCACATTGACTCTGTACCGGTACCCCCTGTATATAGCCTCCACATTGACTCTGTACTGTAATACCCTGTATATAGCCTCCACATTGACTCTGTACCGGTACCCCCTGTATATAGCCTCCACATTGACTCTGTACCGGTACCCCCTGTATATAGCCTCCACATTGACTCTGTACTGTAATACCCTGTATATAGCCTCCACATTGACTCTGTACCGGTACCCCCTGTATATAGCCTCCACATTGACTCTGTACCGGTACCCCCTGTATATAGCCTCCACATTGACTCTGTACTGTAATACCCTGTATATAGCCTCCACATTGACTCTGTACCGGTACCCCCTGTATATAGCCTCCACATTGACTCTGTACCGGTACCCCCTGTATATAGCCTCCACATTGACTCTGTACCGGTACCCCTGTATATAGCCTCCACATTGACTCTGTACCGGTACCCCCTGTATATAGCCTCCACATTGACTCTGTACCGGTACCCCCTGTATATAGCCTCCACATTGACTCTGTAACGGTACCCCTGTATATAGCCTCCACATTGACTCTGTACCGGTACCCCCTGTATATAGCCTCCACATTGACTCTGTAACTACTACCAATTGGGTAAAATTAAATTAAATCAAATTACATTTCAAAAAACTAAGCTACAAAGCAGTACATGGACTTTCTCCTACAGTTGAAGCCAGAAGTTTACTTTCATTTAGGTTGGAGTCAATAAAACAAATTTTTCAACCACTACACAAATTTCTTGTTGACAAACTATAGTTTGGCAAGTCGGTTAGGACACAAGTAATTTTTCCAACAATTGTTTACAGACAGGTTATTTAACCTATAATTCACTGTATTACAATTACAGTGGGTCGGAAGATTAGACACACGAAGTTGACTGGGACTTTAAACAGCTTGGAAAATTCCAGAAAATGATGTCATGGCTTTAGAAGCTTCTGATAGGCTAATTGACATCATTTGAGTCAATTGGAGGTGTACATGTGGATGTTTATTTCATTTAACCTTTATTTAACCAGGTAGGCAAGTTGAGAACAAGTTATCATGTACAATTGCGACCTGGCCAAGATAAAGTAAAGCATTTCGACACATACAACAACACAGAGTTACACATGGAGCAAAACAAACATACAGTCAATAATACAGTAGAAAAATAAGTCTATATACAATGTGAGCAGATGAGGTGAGATAAGGGAGGTAAAGGCAAAAAAGGCCATGGTGGCAAAGTAAACACAATATAGCAAGTAAAACACTGGAATGGTAGATTTGCAATGGAAGAATGTGCAAAGTAGAGATAGAAATAATTGGGTGCAAAGGAGCAAAATAAATAAATACAGTAGGGGGAGAGGTAGTTGTTTGGGCTAAATTATAGATGGACTATGTACAGGTGCAGTAATATGTGAGCTGCTCTGACAGCTGGTGCTTAAAGCTAGTGAGGGAGATAAGTGTTTCCAGTTTCAGAGATTTTTGTAGTTCGTTCCAGCCATTGGCAGCAGAGAACTGGAAGGAGAGGCGACCAAAGGAAGAATTGGTTTTGGGGTTGACCAGAGAGATATACCTGCTGGAGCGCGTGCTACAGGTGGGTGCTGCTATGGTGACCAGCAAGCTGAGATAAGGGGGGACTTTACCTAGCAGGGTCTTATAGATGACCTGGAGCCAGTGGGTTTGGCGACGAGTATGAAGCGAGGGCCAGCCAACGAGAGCGTACAGGTCGCAGTGGTGGGTAGTACATGGGGCTTTGGTGACAAAACGGATGGCACTGTGATAGACTGCATCCAATTTATTGAGTAGGGTATTGGAGGCTATTTTGTAAATTAAATTGTGTGTCCAAAGAAGGGCCAGAAGTATTACAGAATGGTGTCGTCTGCATAGAGGTGGATCAGAGACTCACCAGCAGCAAGAGCGACATCATTGATGTATACAGAGAAGAGAGTCGGTCCAAGAATTGAACCCTGTGGCACCCCCATAGAGACTGCCAGAGGCACAGACAACAGGCCCTCCGATTTGACAAACTGAACTCTATCAGAGAAGTAGTTGGTGAACCAGGCGAGGCAATCATTTGAGAAACCAAGGCTATCGAGTCTGCCGATGAGGATGTGGTGATTGACAGAGTCGAAAGCCTTGGCCAGGTTAATGAATACAGCTGCACAATATTGTTTCTTATCGATGGCAGTTAAGATATCGTTTAGGACCTTGAGTGTGGCTGAGGTGCACCCATGACCAGCTCTGAAACCAGATTGCATAGCGGAGAAGGTACGGTGGGATTCGAAATGGTCGGTAATCTGTTTGTTGACTTTGTTTTCGAAGACCTTAGAAAGGCAGGGTAGGATAGAAATAGGTCTGTAGCAGTTTGGGTCTAGAGTGTGTCCCCCTCTTTGAAGAGGGGGATGACCGCAGCTGCTTTCCAATCTTTGGAAATCTCAGAAGACACGAAAGAGATGTTGAACAGGCTAGTAATAGGGGTTGCAACAATTTCGGCAGATAGTTTTAGAAAGAAAGGGTCCAGATTGTCTAGCCCGGCTGATTTGTAGGGGTACAGATTTTGCAGCTCTTTCAGAACATCAGCTGACTGGATTTGGGAGAAGGAGAAATGGGGAAGGCTTGGGCAAGTTGCTGTGGGGGGTGCAGTGCTATTGACCGGGGTAGGGGTAGCCAGGTGGAAAGCATGGCCAGCCGTAGAAAATTGCTTAGTGGATTTATCGGTGGTGACAGTGTTTCCTATCCTCAGTGCAGTGAGCAGCTGGGAGGAGGTGCTCTTATTCTCCATGGACTTTACAGTGTCCCAGAACTTTTTTGAGTTTGTGTTGCAGGAAGCAAATTTCTGCTTGAAAAAGCTAGCCTTGGCTTTTCTAACTGCATGTGTATATTGGTTTCTACCTTCCCTGAACAGCTGCATATCACGGGGGGTGTTCGATGCTAATGCAGAACGCCATAGGATGTTTTTGTGTTGGTTAAGGGCAGTCATGCTTATTTAAGATGGTGAGGAAGGCATTTAAAAAAACAAAAACAGGCATCCTCTACTGACGGGACGAGATCAATATCCTTCCAGGATACCCCGGCCAGGTCGATTAGAAAGGCCTGCTCGCTAAAGTGTTTCAGGGAGCGTTTGTGATGAGCGGAGGTCGTTTGACCGCTGACCCATTACGGATGCAGGCAATGAGGCAGTGATCGCTGAGATCTTTGTTGAAGACAGCAGAGGTGTATTTAGAGGGCAGGTTGGTTAGGATGATATCTATGAGGATATCCGTGTTTACGGCTTTGGGGTGGTACCTGGTAGGTTCATTGATAATTTGTGTGAGATTGAGGGCATCAAGCTTAGATTATAGGATGGCTGGGGTGTTAAGCATGTTCGAGTTTAGGTAGCCTAGCAGCACAAGCTCTGAATATATATGGGGGGCAATCAGTTCACATATGGTGTCCAGAGCACAGCTGGGGGCAGAGGGTGGTCTATAGCAGGCGGCAACGGTGAGAGACTTGTTTTTAGAGAGATGGATTTTTAAGAGTAGAAGTTCAAATTGGTACAGACCTGGACAGAACTCTGCAGGCTATCTTTGCAGTAGATTGCAACACCGCCCCCTTTGGCCGTTCTATCTTGTCTGAAAATGTTGTAGTAAGGGGTGGAGATTTCAGAATGTTTGGTGGTCTTCCTAAGCCAGGATTCAGACACGGCTAGATCATCCGGGTGGGCAGAGTGTGCTAAAGCAGTGAATAAAACAAACTTAGGGAGGAGGCTTCTAATGTTAACATGCATGAAACCAAGGCTATTACACTTACAGAAGTCATCAAAAGAGAGCGCCTGGGGAATAGGAGTGGAGCCAGGCACTGCAGGGCCTGGATTCACCTCTACATCACCAGAGGAACAGAGGAGGAGTAGGATAAGGGTACAGCTAAAAGCTATGAGAATTGGTCGTCTAGAACGTCCGGAACAGAGAGTAAAAGGAGGTTTCTGGGGGCGATAAAATAGCTTCAAGGTATAATGTACAGACAAAGGTATAGTTGGATGTGAATGTATTTCAAGGCCTACCTTCAAACTCAGTTGACATCATGGGAAAATCAAAAGATATCAGACAAGACCTCAGAAAAAAATTGTAGACCTCCACAAGTCTGGTTCATCCTTGAGAGCAATTTCCAAGCGCCTGAAAGTACCACGTTCATCTGTACAAACAATAGTACGCAAGTATGAACAACATGGGACCACGCAGCCGTCATACCGCTCAGGAAGGAGACGCGTTCTGTCTCCTAGAGATGTATGTACTTAGGTGCAAAAAGTGCAAATCAATCCCAGAACAACAGCAAAGGACCTTATGAAGATGCTGAAGGAAACAGGTACAAAAGTATCTATATCCACAATAAAACAAATCCTATATCGACATAACCTGAAAGACCGCTCAGCAAGGAAGAAGCCACTGCTCCAAAACCGCCATAAAAAAGCCAGACTACAGTTTGCAACTGCACATGGGGATAAAGATCGTACTTTTTGGAGAAATGTCTTCTGGTCTGATGATACAAAAATGGAACTGTTTGGCCATAATGACCATCGTTATGTTTGGAGGAAAAAGGGGGAGGCTTGCATGCCGAAGAACCCCATCCTAACTGTGAGGGGTGCTTTGCTGCAGGAGGGTCTGGTGCTCCTCACAAAATAGATGGCATCATGAGAAGGAAAATTATGTGGATATATTGAAGCAACATCTCAAGACATCAGTCAGGAAGTTAAAGCTTGGTCTCAAATGGGTCTTCCAAATGGACAATGACCCCAAGCATTCTTCCAAAGTTGTGGCAAAATGGCTTAAGGACAACAAAGTCAAGGTATTGGAGTGGCCATCACAAAGCCCTGACCTCAATCCCATAGAAAATTTGTGGGCAGAACTGAAAAAGTATGTGCGAGCAAGGAGGCCTACAAACCTGACTCAGTTACACCAGCTCTGTCAGGAGGAATGGGCCAAAATTCCCCCAACTTATTGTGGGAAGCTTGTGGAAGGCTACCCGAAACATTTGACCCAAGTTAAAAAATTTAAAGGCAATGATCTCAAATACTAATTGAGTGTTGTAAACTTCTGATCCAATGGGATTGTGATGAAAGAAATAAAAACTGAAATAAAAAATGATCTCTACTATTATTCCGACAGTTTACATTCTTAAAATAAAGTGGTGATCCTAACTGAACTAAGAAAGGGAATTTTTACTCAGATTAAATGTCAGAAATTGTGAAAAACTGAGTTTAAATGTATCTGTTGACATCACATACACTATCAAGCATTTCATACATACTGACTGTTGGCCCTTGGTGGCCTATTGCAACAACCTAAAAGAGAAGGCTTTGATGTGCCAAGTGAACCTGCAACCACAACACTTCAATAACACTTGACAAGTTTACTTCGATATTTTGAAACTGCATTGTTGGTTAAGGGCTTGGAAGTAAGCATTTCACTGTAAGGTCTGTCTACACCCGTTGTATTCAGCGCATGTGACTCATACAATTTAATTTGATCTGACATAAGATCTTCTCTAAGCGTTACAGGGATATGGTTCTGAAAATATACAGCAACATCTTCCCAATTAGCATTCCTGTCTTGTATAGATATTATATCCTTGTATTGCTTCTTTATCATCAAAGGAATTATCTAAGTGAGTCTCAGATATAGCTAATATATGAATGTTATCTGATGTTAGCAAGTTATTGATTTCATGAACCTTATTCCTAAGGCTACATATATTAATATGAGCTATTTTCAGCCCTTTTCCAGGGGAGCTTATCAGAGACATTATATGGAAAAGAACAAAGAAAGAGACAAAAATATACATTCAGCAGTCCATTAATCAGTTGGTGTGTGTAAGTGTGTGTGTGTGTAAGTGTGTGTGTGCTACAGGGTTGAAGCTATGAACCCATAATCTTAGCTCTCTCATCTCTTCCAGGCTTCTGGGAGGGAGGGTGGACTACGAGCCTGTCATAGTGGATGTAAGCAATGTCCCCATGCGCTCTGGCAGCTTTCATGGCAGGGATAAGTTCTTTCCTCTTCTGGCACACAGCTTCAGTATTGTCCTCATTGAGGAAGATATACGTTCCTCTCAAGTTCTTGGCTCTTTCCAGAACAGCTACCTTGTCCTTGAACCTCAGGAACTTGACCACTATCGGTCTGGGCCTGTCACCTGGGCGGTGGTGGGTTTTCCAGTCCTGTGGGTGCACTCCACCTCAATCTTCCTGTGGTCCATCTTCAGTTTCACCTAAATCATTTCCCTCACTTTGTCCTCAGACTCCGTCAAGGTCTCATGTGGATATTCTGCAATTCCGTCCACAACCATGTTGTTCCGCCTTGATTGTCCCTAGAGATAATCTGATTTCTGCGTCATTGTTACCATGGATTCACATACAGAACTGATGTCCTCTCTCAATGACTTCCAGATTGCTGTCATCTTGCCGTTCTCCTGTTTAAACTCATCGAGTTGACCCTGGGTGAACTGCAAACTGTTCTTCAGGTCCTGGACCTCTCCATTCTTTTATTAGTTGACTCCACTAGTATTTGGACAAAACACATGAAGCTATTGGATTGTTGTTGTAACAACTGCTTGTAGAACTATTTTTGTTTGTTGACAAGATCCTTTACCTGTGATAGAGAGACACCACTGTCCTCAACGGAACTCCCACCGGCTCGGCTAGCTGCTATGCCAAACAGCTCCTCAGACCCTGCCTTGGTCGGCAAGATCACTAGACAGATACTAGCGGCCCCAGCAATGCCAACCGCATCGCGGGATCCAAACTCAAAAGGAAGCTAACTAGTAACCAAACTTTTTCAAAACAACAAACCGAGCTCTCCCACGTTCCGCGTTCAACAGGAAGTGACGACCAGAAGTGACGAGTAAGGGAAAAAGTGATGAGGGACTAAAAACAGGAGATTAAACGTTGTCTGTCAGATTCTGGGTTAGCCAAAGCTAACCAGCTGAAACCCTCAAAACGTGATGTCAACAGCAGAATTATATCTGAGAAATACTTATCTTACTCCAGAAATACATAATATTAAAGTGCAATTTACCTCTGATCACTTCTGTCTAAGAACCCACTAACAAACACATCCTCAGGAGTGAAGACGTGAGCTTCACTTCAACAGCTGTGGTGGAGATACAGGGTTTGACTGACAACTTTGAGAGCCACCTCCGAGTTTTGATGACAAGCTATTTTGAGTACGTTTAATTGGTCAGGGGGTTGTGAAATGTTCATAAAGACGCAAAGTGGAACCAATATTATATATTTTTAATGTAAATTAAAATCCCAGAGTGTCCCTTAAGTGTCCCTAAGTAGGTGTGCTGATCTAGGATCAGGTCCTCCCTGTCCATTCATTATGATCTAAAAGGCAATACTGATCCTAGATTTGAGTTTGGGTTGCCGGAGGACAATTTGGGTCACGAAGGATTTTCAATTTGTATCTCGAGCTGAAAAAGTTTATGAACCCTTGGCCTATTTCATTGAACTGGTTGTATTCATGTTACAATAGCCTACTAAGCCTAACAAATGTTTCATAGGCTACTGGTTTGGCTAAATAGGCTATAAAAAAACATTATAAATTACAACAAGTTCAATTAAATCATTTTGCAATCTTTCCCCTTAGGAAATTGGATAGCTACTTCAGGTCAACTGATTAGCTAGATTATATAAGAAATTGCTTCCATTAGGTTTCATTAGAAATACGTCATTAGGTCCTTATAAAGTCAAGCGTTGTCATTTCAGCACCACGCCTTTTAACACCTGATATTTGTCCCGTCAGAGCCTCGTCTGCCCTCCGGTGACTTCAGGAAGTAGCACACCGACCCCCTCCGCCTATTGTTGATCCACCCTGCCGGGAACAGAGAACCGTTCTGACCGAAACGTGGGAATCCCTTTTTTTGTTGTTGTATTTCAACATTTTATCGCTACTCGTATGCTGTGACTTTCAACAGTTTAGAATTACATCGATAAAAGTATCGAAGCTATAACTCTCTCAAAGGGAGTGAGGTTGTTTGGGAAAGAGGAAACTTTTTTTCATCCCTGAACGAATTTCCATTCCTCCATTTTGAGGCGTTTTGTTTTTTGGAGCTGGAAAAAGTTTAAGTGTATTGTCTTTCGGTAAGTTTTCATTGAGATTAAGTTTTTTGTTTTGTTTGTTGCGTAAGTAGTTTTGTCTTTTGTTTTAGTCAGTTACATTTAGCTATTTGTCACCATTTTAATTGTTTCAATGTAATACGAAACTAAATTGTACGTGTCTCGCTCGTATTGTGCTAGCGAATACTTCACGTTTTAAGTTACACACCGTCGCTAGTTAAATAGCAAACAGTGATGTTGAAAATACTGTAGTATATAACTAGTTATAAATTTTAAAACCGCGTCAGTAAATTTAACTATATGTTGCTAATTTCAACAATCATAGCAGTAACTGTTTGAAGTTGCGTGGGATTTCGATGTGGCCACTTGCTAATGCTAATGCTAAGTTAGCCAAAGGCAAACCAACTCGTCGCCAACTACAAGTGTTTGTTATATCAGCAAAAAAAACAAACAGCTCCAATGTAAAGCCAAAACTAGAAATGAATCGACATAACATTAATTGGTTACGCTAGTTAAATGAGTAGTTTTACAGTTTAGTTAACTAGGCAGCTTCCTGACATTCCCAACATCCCAGTTGAAAGTTTTTAAAACAGGATGAATGCAACCAGAGGGAAGAATTGGGCCACCGCCCTCCTCACCCGCACGATGCTCCTAACCTGATCTGCTGAATAGTGTACAAAATAAGGAATTTCCCATGTATTTACAAAAAATATTGAATAATAGCTAACACTCAATCACTTTACTGCTGTCGTCCCCGTGTCCTCGACTAGATACTGTATCTCACAGCAACCCAATATATATGTTCTCTGACAGTTTATTCAATCATATTGTGTATATGCAATCATTTCTATGAATGGGCTCACCAGAAACTAATTCTCATAACCCTACCATTTATCACCATGTAGTCCTACCTAACTAGTTGACTTGCATAGATTCGGTTTTAGATTTTTAATTTTTTCATTTTCTCTTGAATGGCATTGGCCTAAATTCCACCGTTGTCATGAGAATGCCCCCCTACCCCACCCTGTAAACCCTGTTGAACTGACCAGCCTACCTTCTTCAATAAGTCTCAGCCCGCATCCCAAATAGCACCTGATTCTTTATAGATATATCTATATATCTATCATATATCTATCATTAACATTGCATCCCAACACATTTGTAGCCTAATACATCCGATAATAAGCACCCGGCTCTGTTCGCATAGCGGTGCAGGTTTCTCATAACAAATTAACGATTTTAACATTTTGTGGTGGGCGTCAAAGTTGTTTACGCGTGTTGCAAAAAAGCGAAATTAGCGCGACACGAGCTGAGTTCAATGTAAAAAGGCTTTAAAAGTTTAATGGCTTAGTGTACACTTGGTGCTCTGTTGACATGTCAGAGATGAATGTTTTTTTTTTTTTGTAAAGAAATCTATGGGAAAAAAGAACTGGATTTTGGAATTGGTATGTTAAACGTACACTTAAATATGATCATGCTGATCCATCCGGGTTTGTGGTAATTTTTCACCCAGACAAAGAGATGAAACACAGGAGAAATATCTTGCCTAGTTTTGTAAATGCTGATCTAATATACTTGTTATTTTCTGCTCGGCTTCAGACTAATTTTGTGCTTCAGTTGCACTTCTCCATTCGGATGTGAACTCATGGATGAGAATTCACAAGTGACGTTCTATCAGCAGACAGACGGTCTGACAGTGTAGCAAAAAGTTTCTCATGTGCTTTTCTCTGTGTAGCCTATTTTTCTCTGGTAAAATGCAAGATTAACTTAAAGCAAAAAACATTAGGAAATGTTCCTGGCTACATTTATGTATTTCTTAAATTTTACCTTTATTTTACTAGGCAAGTCAGTTAAGAACAAATTCTTATTTTCAATGACGGCCTAGGAACAGGGGCAGAACGACAGATCTGTACCTTGTCAGCTCGGGGGATTTGAACTTGCAACCTTTCAGTTACTAATCCAACGCTCTAACCACTAGGCTACCCTGCCGCCCCGACATCTTCTATGATGGACATTAGAAATGTAGCCTAATGGCAATGCATAATTTTTGCCCCCAAAAATTACCCTTTTCGTTATAAACTATAAATTTACTTGTGTGGCTGATAGCCAGGTGTCGTATTACTTCTGTTGTCATCTGATGAAAATGAAGCCATTTTCTACTGAATGTGTTGCACTAATGAAAACTATAGTTGCACATACCTGATCACACTATTGAACAAAACTGACTTTCAATATAAAACGCAGGTGAAATGGTGAAATTATTTTTAATCTGCATTTTGAAAATGTAGATTTCGGACCTCAAAACGTGACGCCTGTCCATCTTACCTCTAGTGTTTTATGTCCTGTGGTTTGGAGAAGAAAGAGGTTCAGTTCAACAGTAGAGTGAGCCTGTCAGTTAACCAGGGACCTTGATTCTTGCACAAAATCCAGCCTAGCTGACTCAATTTTCCAAATTTGACTGCTTTCCACCCCCCTCTTTTTATTTTTTTAAATTTAACCTTTATTTAACCAGGTGGGCAAGTTGAGAACAAGTTCTCATTTACAATTGTGACCTGGGCCTCTGGCCTCCATCGATATAGTCACACTGACTATAGCCATCATACAAGGGTAATACCTCCAATAACTTTTGAACGGCTCATGATAGAGAAATGAGGGTTTGACCATTTTGTTTACTTGAATTATTATATTTACAATTATGAACTGGGTGGGTCGAGCCCTGAATTCTGATTGGCTGACAGCCGTGGTACATCAGACTGTATACCACGGGTTTGAGAAAATGTTACATTTTTACTGCTCTAATTACATTGGCAACCAGTTTATAATATCAGTAAGGAACCTCAGGGATGTGTGGTATATGGCCAATATACCACGGCTTAAGGACTGTATCCAGCCACTCCTCGTTGGGTTGTGTGTAATAACGGTCCTTAGCTGTGGTATATTGGCCATATGTACCCCCCCCCCCCGCGCGCGCGCCTTATTGCTTAATTAACATATTTTATCCATTGGTCAAAGGATGCTTTTTTTGTTTTTGATTGGACACCCTACTAGATGGGGCCCTGGTCAGAAAGTAGTGCACTATGTAGGTAATAGGGTTACATTTGAGACGGCCCCCTCATTCGGTGTGTTGAGAGACGGCCCCCTCATTCGGTGTGTTGAGAGACGGCCCCCTCATTCGGTGTGTTGAGAGACGGCCCCCTCATTCGGTGTGTTGAGAGACGGCCCCCTCCCTCGGTGTGTTGAGAGACGGCCCCCTCCCTCTGTGTGTTGAGAGACGGCCCCCTCCCTCTGTGGGTTGAGAGACGGCCCCCTCCCTCGGTGGGTTGAGAGACGGCCCCCTCCCTCGGTGGGTTGAGAGACGGCCCCCTCCCTCGGTGGGTTGAGAGACGGCCCCCTCCCTCGGTGGGTTGAGAGACTGCCCCCTCCCTCGGTGGGTTGAGAGACGGCCCCCTCCTCGGTGGGTTGAGAGACGGCCCCCTCCTCGGTGGGTTGAGAGACGGCCCCCTCCCTCGGTGGGTTGAGAGACGGCCCCCTCCCTCGGTGGGTTGAGAGACGGCCCCCTCCTCGGTGGGTTGAGAGACGGCCCCCTCCCTCGGTGGGTTGAGAGACGGCCCCCTCCCTCGGTGGGTTGAGAGACGGCCCCCTCCCTCGGTGGGTTGAGAGACGGCCCCCTCCCTCGGTGGGTTGAGAGACGGCCCCCTCCTCGGTGGGTTGAGAGACGGCCCCCTCCTCGGTGGGTTGAGAGACGGCCCCCTCCCTCGGTGGGTTGAGAGACGGCCCCTCCCTCGGTGGGTTGAGAGACGGCCCCCTCCCTCGGTGGGTTGAGAGACGGCCCCCTCCCTCGGTGGGTTGAGAGACGGCCCCCTCCCTCGGTGGGTTGAGAGACGGCCCCCTCCCTCGGTGGGTTGAGAGACGGCCCCCTCCTCGGTGGGTTGAGAGACGGCCCCCTCCCTCGGTGGGTTGAGAGACGGCCCCCTCCCTCGGTGGGTTGAGAGACGGCCCCCTCCTCGGTGGGTTGAGAGACGGCCCCCTCCTCGGTGGGTTGAGAGACGGCCCCCTCCTCGGTGGGTTGAGAGACGGCCCCCTCCTCGGTGGGTTGAGAGACGGCCCCCTCCCTCTGTGGGTTGAGAGACGGCCCCCTCCCTCTGTGGGTTGAGAGACGGCCCCCTCCCTCGGTGGGTTGAGAGACGGCCCCCTCCCTCTGTGGGTTGAGAGACGGCCCCCTCCCTCTGTGGGTTGAGAGACGGCCCCCTCCCTCTGTGGGTTGAGAGACGGCCCCCTCCCTCTGTGGGTTGAGAGACGGCCCCCTCCCTCGGTGGGTTGAGAGACGGCCCCCTCCCTCGGTGGGTTGAGAGACGGCCCCCTCCCTCGGTGGGTTGAGAGACGGCCCCCTCCCTCTGTGGGTTGAGAGACGGCCCCCTCCCTCTGTGGGTTGAGAGACGGCCCCCTCCCTCTGTGGGTTGAGAGACGGCCCCCTCCCTCGGTGGGTTGAGAGACGGCCCCCTCCCTCGGTGGGTTGAGAGACGGCCCCCTCCCTCGGTGGGTTGAGAGACGGCCCCCTCCCTCTGTGGGTTGAGAGACGGCCCCCTCCCTCTGTGGGTTGAGAGACGGCCCCCTCCCTCGGTGGGTTGAGAGACGGCCCCCTCCCTCGGTGGGTTGAGAGACGGCCCCCTCCCTCGGTGGGTTGAGAGACGGCCCCCTCCCTCGGTGGGTTGAGAGACGGCCCCCTCCCTCGGTGGGTTGAGAGACGGCCCCCTCCCTCTGTGGGTTGAGAGACGGCCCCCTCCCTCGGTGGGTTGAGTGACGGCCAGCCCCCTCAGTTTAGACCAGGCAGGCAAACAGGCTCCCGGGTCCAGCCCTCGGGGCATCCTGATTATCCCTGTCTGCCACTCAGTGCATTAAGGCTAATCAATACAAGGCCTGTCCCTGCATGAAAAGGAAAATCGAATAAGTGCCAATATGTTACTCTGCTCCACTTATGTCTGTCTGTCTAACAATGACGGAGTGAGACCTGTCTCCTCTGAAGAGGGAGCATCCATATTTAAAACGGCATCTGTCCGAATTGTCACGACACCATGGGTTCTTCCCAAATGGCACCCTTTTTCACACACACACACACCGTTTGCCTGGCACGCTGTGTGCCCTGGTCATAGGGAATAGGGCTTCGTGACTTTTTTTTCTTTCTTCCTTTTTGTTGCCATGGTTGCAGTGGGGGTTTCCTAAATCGCTGTAGAATGAATTGGTTCAATAAAAACACATTTTTTTTCAATGGGTTTCACAGCTTTTTTATTCCATGCCGTTTTAAGGCCTTGTGTGTGTGGGGGTGTGTGTGTGTGGGTAGGTAGGTCTTATCTAGGCTAGCTGGCCCAATACTGTTCTATGCTGCACATGGGTCAGTTGAACTGTGTTGTACCTCCAGGGTGAACAAACAGGCCAGAGGTCAGTTGAACTGTGTTGTACCTCCAGGGTGAAAGTGTGCTGTGTTGTTGTCATGGTGTGTGGCTTAAACCCCTCCCCCATATCTGATGAATGACCCAGCCAAGCCCAAGACATCCATTTTGTCATAATCTCACCATCTCTCTCGCCTCTCCTTTTCAGATACGGAGTGAACATGACAGCCATAAACACGGCCAACATCAACTTCAAATGGGATCCGAAGAGCCTGGAGATCCGTACCCTGGCTGTTGAGCGGCTGCTGGAGCCCTTGGTCACGCAGGTCAGAATACATTTTAACAATCCATCATGGATGGAAAACTCACGCCTTCACTTTATCCACATTTTTGTTAAGTTACAGCCTTATTCTAAAATGGATTAAATACATTTTCCCTCGTTAATCTACACACAATACCTCACAAAGACAAAGTGAAAGCAGGGGTTTTTGACTGCATTATCAGTCAAAAGTTTGGACACCTTAATTGTTAATATTTTCTACATTGTAGAAAAATAGTGAACAGTTACACATGGAATCATGTACAGTATTAACCAAAAGTGTTAAACAAATCAAAATATATTTTCTATTTGAGATTCTTCAAAGTAGCCACCCTTTGCCTTGATGACAGCTTTGTATTCTCTCAACCAGCTTCATGAGGAATGCTTTTCCAACAGTCTTGAAGGAGTTCCCACATATGCTGAGCACTTGTTGGCTGATTTTCCTTCACTCTGCTGTCCAAATCAATCCACACCATCTCAATTGGGTTTTTGGGTGATTGTGGAGGCCAGGTCATCTGATGCATCACTCTCCTTCTTGGTCAAATAGCCCTTACACAGCCTGGAGGTGTGTGTTGAGTCATTGTCCTGTTGAAAAACAAATGATAGTCCCAATAAGCGCAAACCAGATAAAATGTCGTATCGCTGTGGTAGCCATGCTGGTTAAGTGTGCCTTGAATTCTAAATAAATCACCCCCAAATCTCAAATTTGGACTCATTAGACCAAAGGATAGAGTTCCATCGGTCCATTGCTCGTGTTTCTTGGCCTAAGCAATTCCCTTCTTCTTATTGGCGTCCTTTAGTGGTGGTTTCTTTGCAGCAATTCGACCATGAAGGCCTGATTTCACGGTCTCCTCTGAACAGTTGAGGTTGATGTGTGTATTACTTTTACTCTGTAAAGCATTTATTTGGGCTGCAATCTGAGGCTGGTAACTCTAATGAACTTATCTTCAGCAGCAGAGGTAACTCGGTCTTCCTTTCCTGTGACGTTCATGGTTCTTCATGTTATGCATTGACTAAATGCCTTAATGATGGACTGCCGTTTCTCTTTGCTTATTTGAGCTGATCTTGCCATAATATGGACTTGGTCTTTTACCAAATAGGGCTATCTTTTGTATACCACCCTTACCATGTCACAACACAACTGATTGACTCAAACACTTTTTAAGAAGGAAAGAAATTCCACAAATTAAGTGAAGGCACACCTGTTAATTGAAATGCATTCCAGGTGACTTGCTCATGAAGCTGGTTGAGAGAATGCCAAGAGTGTGTAAAGCTGCCATCGAGGCAAATGGTGGCTACAAAATATAATCTTATATTTTGTTTTGTTTAACACTTTCTTTGGTTACATTTACATTAACATTTAAGTCATTTAGCAGACGCTCTTATCCAGAGCGACTTACAAATTGGTGAATTCACCTTCTGACATCCAGTGGAACAGCCACTTTACAATAGTGCATCTAAATCATTAAGGGGGGGGGGGTGAGAAGGATTACTTATCCTATCCTAGGTATTCCTTGAAGAGGTGGGGTTTCAGGTGTCTCCTGATGTCTTACTACATGATTCAGCAGGTAGCCTAGTAGTTAGAGCGTTGGTCCAGTCACCGGAAGGTTGCTGGATCGAATCCCTGAGCTGACAAGGTACAAATTTGCCGTTTTGCTCCTGAGCAAGACAATTAACCCACTGTTCCTCAGGCACTGTTCCTCAGGTACCCCCCCCCCCCCCCCGCGCACCTCTCCGATTCAGTGGTTAAATACATTTCAGGTGAATGCTTTGTCGTACTACTGACGAGGTATCCAGCTTTCCCATGTGTTATTTCATAGTTTTGATGTCTTCATTATTTTTCTACGATGTAAAAAAACAAAAGGAAACCTTGAATGAGTGTCCCAACCTTTTGACTGGTGCTGTAATTATTCAGACCATTTGCCACGAGACTTGAATTTTAGCTCTGGCGCATCCTGTTTCCATTGATCATCCTTGATGTTGCTACAACTTGATTGGAGTCCACTTGTGGTAAATTCAATTGATTGGACATGATTTAGCAAGGCACAAACCTGTCCTATATAAAGGTCCCACAGCTGACGGTGCAGAGCAAAAACCAAGCCACAAGGCCGACGGAATTGTCTGTAAGAACTCTGAGACAGGATTGTGTCGAGGCACAGATCTGGGGAAGGCTACCAAAAAATGTCTGAAGCATTGAAGGTCCCCAAGAACACAGTGGTCTCCTATATTCTTAATGGAGAAAGTGTAAACACCAAGACTCTTCCTAGAACTGGCCGCATGGCCAAACTGACCAATCGGGGGAGAAGGGTCTTGGTCAGGTCAGGGAGATGACCAAGAACCTGATGGTCACTCTGACAGAGCTCCAGAGTTCCTCTTTGAGGATGGGAGAAACTTCCAGAAGGACAATCATCTCTGCAGTACTCCACCAATCAGGCCTTTATGGTAGAATGGCCAAACGGAAGCCACTCTTCAGTAAAAGGCACATGGCAGCTCTCTTGGAGGAAACCAGACACCGCTCATCAGCTGGCCAATACCAGCCCTACGGTGAAGCATGGTGGTGGCAGCGTCATGCTGTGGGGATGTTTTTCAGTGGCAGGGACTGTGAGACTTGTCAGGATCGAAGGAAAGATGAACGGAGCAAAGTACAGAGGGATCCTTGATGAAAACCTGCTCCAGAGTGCTCATGACCTCAGACTGGGGTGAAGGTTCACTTTCCAACAGGACAACGACCCCTAAGCACACAGCCAAGACAACCCAGGAGTGGCTTTGGGACAAGTTTCTAAATGTCCTTGAGTGGCCCAGCCAGAGCCCGGACTTGTACCCGATCGAACATCTCTGGAGAGACCTGAAAATAGCTGTGCAGCGACACTCCCCATCCAACCTGACAGTGCTTGAGAGGATCTGCAGAGAAGAATGGGAGAAACTCCCCAAATACAGGTGTGCCAAGCTTGTAGCGTCATACCCAAGAAGACTTAAGGCTGTAATCGCTGCCAAAGGTAGTTCAACAACGCAAAGAGTATGATTTTCTTTTTGTAAATGTGATATTTCTGTTTTTGTTCAATACATTTACAAACATTTCTAAAATAAAGTTTTTGCTTTTGTCATTTATAGGATATTGTGTGTAGATTGATGGGAAAAACAAACAAACAATTGAATCCATTTTACAATAGGGCTGTAACAAAATGTGGAATAAGTTAAGGGTTCTGAATATTTTCTGAGTGTACATTTGGTCAAGTTTGATAAATGATGTCAATGCAAAGGCCTCCTGGAAGCATTTCTATTTATTTATATATTTTAGAACGGGTGATCGTGCATTCACTCTGTTTTGATTTGTTCCTTGGTATCTAGCCCTAACTGCCTGAATGACACTAGCTACTTCTACTATTTTAGTATGGAATCAAAGACGAGGCAAGAGATGGCTGAAAGGTGAACTCTGCAACAAAATATGTCCTTCTGACGTTGTGCATCTCACCCTCAAGGCATTTGACCTCTCTCTCTCTCTCTCGTCCTGCTCCTAAAGGTCACAACCCTGGTGAACTCCAGCAACAAGGGTCCGTCCAATAAGAAGAAGGGTCGCTCTAAGAAGGCCCATGTATTGGCTGCCTCGGTGGAAACCGCCACCTTGAACTTCCTGGATAAAGGAGAGAAGATCGCCAAGGAGAGCCAGTTCCTCAAGGACGAGCTCACTGCTGCCGTGGAGGATGTACGCAAGCAAGGTACGGTTAAGCATCTACTGGCCTTGACTCCTTTGCTCTGAATCTCTGAAATGACCAGATATGTAATTTGGCCTTGTATTTCTGCCTCTTGAGTTCCAAGAGAGCATATTTATCCAGTTGGGGCTCTATGATTCTCCCCTATGTATTTATTCAAACTGTTTCCAGGCATTGAACCGTTGCTCTCTGTTCTGTCATATCTTCCATTCTACTCTGCCCTGCAGTCTTTCAATCTGTCTTGCCCGTATTGAGGGGAAAGTGTGTGTGTGTGTGTGTGTGCACCAGGGTTTCTCTGGATCAAAAAGGGGCTTAAGTGGGTGGGTGTGGCAATGTTTGAGTCGTTACAGCTGAAATTTCAAGAATTTGAGGCCCACCATGTGTGCAGAGGATTGGCTTAAAAAGGCTACAATTTCCTGCAATTTTACATTTGTCTAGGGAGGCAAGATACATTTTTGCCGTTTTTAAAGCTAATTTCCTGAAAATATTCACTTTTTGCCATGCAAGTTGAGAGAAAATGTTGCAGATTACAAAGATAAAATCTGCTATTCTCCCTTCTGGAGCTGAGTATCGTTTTTATAGTTTTAAAGGCCCGCCCAAGCCTTTTTAAAGGTATAAAAATTCCTGTTGTGTTAGCTCAGTCTAGAGGGCTGCGTAGAGGCTTGCGGTTTTATGCATCATCACCCCAATCTTTTAACTCATGTTGTTAAATCTCATTACTCCTTGTAGCTGCGGTGTGATTTTTTTCCTCTCTGTCACTTCTGGTGGAGGGAGGAGAGGACTCAGGTTAATGGAGAGGTTTAACCCTGTCAAGATGCTCAGCTCCTCATTTCTCAATGGCTTGTTTTGCCATGAATGTTTTAAAAACCTGTTGATATTGATGCCAATTGAATGAGACAATATTTTGTAGGCAGGAGAGGAATCTCACCCAATATCTTCTCTCATCCCATTTTCTTCCTATTTACATACAGAGTATCTGTATCCCAATTTACCCAGGCTGAAAATAGGGATTTTATGCACATGTGCAGTTTTTTTGGACTGATTTTCCACTCTGCTGCCTGTATTAGCTGCTGGGCTGAGGGCTCCACTCTGCTGCCTGTGTTAGCTGCTGGGCTGAGGGCTCCACTCTGCTGCCTGTATTAGCTGCTGGGCTCCACTCTGCTGCCTGTATTAGCTGCTGGGCTCCACTCTGCTGCCTGTATTAGCTGCTGGGATGAAGGCTCCACTCTGCTGCCTGTATTAGCTGCTGGGATGAAGGCTCCACTCTGCTGCCTGTTAGCTGCTGGGCTGAGGGCTCCACTCTGCTGCCTGTATTAGCTGCTGGGCTCCACTCTGCTGCCTGTATTAGCTGCTGGGATGAAGGCTCCACTCTGCTGCCTGTATTAGCTGCTGGGCTGAGGGCTCCACTCTGCTGCCTGTATTAGCTGCTGGGCTCCACTCTGCTGCCTGTATTAGCTGCTGGGCTCCACTCTGCTGCCTGCCTGTATTAGCTGCTGGGCTCCACTCTGCTGCCTGCCTGTATTAGCTGCTGGGCTCCACTCTGCTGCCTGCCTGTATTAGCTGCTGGGCTCCACTCTGCTGCCTGCCTGTATTAGCTGCTGGGCTGAGGGCTCCACTCTGCTGCCTGCCTGTATTAGCTGCTGGGCTGAGGGCTCCACTCTGCTGCTTGCCTGTATTAGCTGCTGGGCTCCACTCTGCTGCCTGTGTTAGCTGCTGGGATGAGGGCTCCACTCTGCTGCCTGTATTAGCTGCTGGGATGAGGGCTCCACTCTGCTGCCTGTATTAGCTGCTGGGCTGAGGGCTCCACTCTGCTGCCTGTATTAGCTGCTGGGATGAGGGCTCCACTCTGCTGCCTGTGTTAGCTGCTGGGCTGAGGGCTCCACTCTGCTGCCTGTGTTAGCTGCTGGAATGAGGGCTCCACTCTGCTGCCTGTGTTAGCTGCTGGGCTCCACTCTGCTGCCTGTATTAGCTGCTGGGATGAGGGCTCCACTCTGCTGCCTGTATTAGCTGCTGGGCTGAGGGCTCCACTCTGCTGCCTGTATTAGCTGCTGGGATGAGGGCTCCACTCTGCTGCCTGTGTTAGCTGCTAGGCTGAGGGCTCCACTCTGCTGCCTGTGTTAGCTGCTGGGCTGAGGGCTCCACTCTGCTGCCTGTATTAGCTGCTGGGCTCTACTCTGCTGCCTGTGTTAGCTGCTGGGCTCGACTCTGCTGCCTGTGTTAGCTGAGGGCTCCACTCTGCTGCCTGTATTAGCTGCTGAGGGCTCCACTCTGCTGCCTGTGTTAGCTGAGGGCTCCACTCTGCTGCCTGTATTAGCTGCTGAGGGCTCCACTCTGCTGCCTGTATTAGCTGCTGAGGGCTCCACTCTGCTGCCTGTATTAGCTGCTGAGGGCTCCACTCTGCTGCCTGTATTAGCTGCTGGGCTCCACTCTGCTGCCTGTGTATTCACCCCCCTTGGCCTTCTTGCCTTACAACCTGTAAATAAAATGTGTATATTTTATTGTATCATTTGATTTACCCAATATGCCTACCACTTTGAAGATGCAAAATATGTTTTTAAATTGTGAAACAAGACAACAACACCAACTTGAGCGTGTGTAACTATTCACCCCACCCCCCCTCCAAAGTCAATACTTTGTAGAGACACCTTTTGCAGCAATTACAGCTGCAAGTCTCTTGGGGGGTATGTCTCTATAAGCTTGGCACATCTAGCCACTGGGCTTTTTGCCCATTCTTCAAGGCAAAACTGCTCCAGCTCCTTCAAGTAGGATGGGTTCCTGCTGGTGTACAGCCATCTTTAAGTCACACCACAGATTCTTAATTGGATTGAGGTCTGGGCTTTGACTAGGCCATTCCAATACATTTTAAATGTTTCCCCTTAAACCACTCGAGTGTTGCTTTCGCAGTATGCTCAAGGTCGTTGTTCTGCTAGAACCTCCCTCCCAGTCCTCAAATCTCTGGAAGACAAAACAGTTTCCTTCAAGAATGTGTCTGTGTGTATGCACACAGGTGGACTCATTATGTAACTGAAGGTAATTGGTTGCACTAGATCTTATCTAGGGGCTTCAGAGCAGAGGGGGTGAATACGTATGCACACTGGCTTCAGAGCAGAGGGGGTGAATACGTATGCACACTGGCTTCAGAGCAGAGGGGGTGAATACGTATGCACACCGGCTTCAGAGCAGAGGGGGTGAATACGTATGCACACTGGCTTCAGAGCAGAGGGGGTGAATACGTATGCACACTGGCTTCAGAGCAGAGGGGGTGAATACGTATGCTCACAGGCTTCAGAGCAGAGGAGGTGAATACGTATGCACACTGGCTTCAGAGCAGAGGGGGTGAATACGTATGCACACTGGCTTCAGAGCAGAGGGGGTGAATACGTATGCTCACAGGCTTCAGAGCAGAGGGGGTGAATACGTATGCACACACCTCTTTTCCATTTTTTTCATTTTTTTGAAACCAGTCTTTTTGATTTCACTTAGACAAAATCCAAATTGGTTTTGTCCATCGCATGAAATCCAAATTTAAATCAGTAAGTTACAGGTTGTAATGCAACGACGACGACGACAACAAGAAGAAGAAGAAGAAGAAGAAACACCAAAGGGGATGAATACTTTTGCCAGGCGCTGTACGGCGTAACCACGGCACCGGGCGACGCTAAACAAACCGGCCAGACCTTTTCTGTTCTCCACCGGTACCGGTCCCGGTACGAGCTCGACTGACGAGAACGTTTGTCTGCTCAGAGACGGAACACCAGACACAGACACGCTGTCTAATTGGTGATTGAATGTTTTTTTTTTTTTTTTTCTCATCATCATGGCAAACATTGGTTGAACTGTGCAGGAGGGGGCTAAAGGGGGGTAGATTTTGGGCATTGGTGGGTAAAGGTGTCTATTCCACCAGCCACGTTGGTGGGTGGTCAGGGCTCCACTGTACGAGCATTTCACTCACATTTGTGAATTAAAAGTCTAGTGTGATCACATTTTATAGTAACATAAATGTTGCAGTAACTGTTTTCAAAGTATTTCTGCTGTTTTTGTTTGTTTCATAGCTGGTCAATTTAACCGCACAAAGTCTTAGAAGTAGGGATCCTATACCACCGGGTGCTTCAACGCTGGGGGCTAGAGGTCGACCTCTACTGTGCTTCAACGCTGGGGGCTAGAGGTCGACCTCTACTGTGCTTCAACGCTGGGGGCTAGAGGTCGACCTCTACTGTGCTTCAACGCTGGGGGCTAGAGGTCGACCTCTACTGTGCTTCAACGCTGGGGGCTAGAGGTCGACCTCTACTGTGCCTATGTGAAAAGCTGAGGTGAAATATTAATTTTTGAGAAGCGCCGCGCACCGACATAAGTTGGATTTACTTGAAACGAAAGTCTACTGAAGTGAGACTGTCCTCGTGTTTCTTGGTTGGTTACATTGATAAACATTTATTATTTTTTTAAATTTCAACTGTTAAGAGACTAACACGCGGCTACTCGTCAGGCACAACCATGACTCCAGTCGCGTTACCATGACTCCAGTCGCGTTACCATGACTCCAGTCGCGTTACCATGACTCCAGTCGCGTTACCATGACTCCAGTCGCGTTACCATGACTCCAGTCGCGTTACCTCGGTAACCTCCAGCTCTTGAAGGTTGCAGGTGAAAAATGTCTTATGAAATGAAGCAATGTTCCACCTTACTACTTGCTGGTAATATATATTTTGTTTTGGTATCATTACAAAACATGCACATGTTTTTTGTTGTTTAGCAACAAAAAACATGTTTTGACTGGTAGATTGGCTCCTGAGTGGCGCAGCCGTCTAAGACAATGCATCTCAGTGCAAGTTGCGTCACTACAGCCCCTGGTTCGATTCCGGGCTGTATCACATCCGGCCTTGATGAGACGCCCCCCCCCCCCCCAGACTGACCATCAGAAGAGACGGCCTCACCCCCCCAGACAGACCATCAGAAGAGACGGCCTCCCCGCTGCCCCCCCCCCAGACAGACCATCAGAAGAGACGGCCTCCCCGCTGCCCCCCACCCCCAGACTGACCATCAGAAGAGACGCCCCCACCCCCCAGACTGACCATCAGAAGAGACGGCCCCCCCCCCCCAGACTGACCATCAGAAGAGACGCCCCCCCCCCCCAGGCTGACCATCAGAAGAGACGCCCCCACCCCCCCAGACTGATCAGACGCAGGCCTCCAGTCCTGTAAAGCTCAATATGCTGACTAAGTTGTGCCTTTCAAGTAATGCAACAAATGATCTATTACTAGTGTGAACATATTCAAAAATGTTTTTTTAATTTTTTTAACAGAATTTGAAAGTGGGCTAAACATCGTCGGGGCAGGGTAGTTGACGCACAGTCAACATGTAGTGGTGAAGTATTGGGCCAATAGCCCACTGCACAAACCTCATTGCTACAGAACTGTTTTTAATTGGTTCATGTTGCTTATGTTTTAAGTCATGTAAAAAATAAACACTCAGCAGTAGGTTTTTGCATATTTTTTTTTGCCTCTGATCTTCACTCAAAGGTTATTGACCTCTTTCATAGATGGTTGTCTATGCTAACACACGGTAAGCAGGGTTGGAAATTAAGACGTGGGCGGATGTTGTTATTGTGGGTGGGTAAGAATATACATTTCACCAGCCAGTGGTAAAACGGCATTAGAAATAAGGTTAGAAATAAATAAATTTAAATAATAATAATCCAAAGGCCACATGTAGATGTTGGTGGAGTTGACAGACTGCTATGGAGTGGCTTGGTCCCAGTGTTTCCATGTAGATGTTGGTGGAGTTGAGACTGCTTTGGTGTGGCTTGGTCCCAGTGTTTCCATGTAGATGTTGGTGGAGTTGACAGACTGCTATGGAGTGGCTTGGTCCCAGTGTTTCCATGTAGATGTTGGTGGAGTTGACAGACTGCTATGGAGTGGCTTGGTCCCAGTGTTTCCATGTAGATGTTGGAGTTGACAGACTGCTTTGGTGTGACTTGGTCCCAGTGTTTCCATGTAGATGTTGGTGGAGTTGAGACTGCTTTGGTGTGGCTTGGTCCCAGTGTTTTTTACTTCTTACGCATGCTCTCTGTATTACTAGTATCTGTATCTGTTTGTAAAAAAATAATCTGAGGGGCCAGTAGGTCATTATTATATTATAGAAATCTACCTGTCACAGTGGCTGGTGGACCAAAACAAGTGAATTTCCAACCCTGACGGCAAAACTTAAGTAAACATGATATTTTTAGAATAAGGATGTAAGAATTCAAGGAGTCTGAATCACTGTTTCTATCTGGAGGCTTCCTACTGAGATGGTTCCATGATGATGGGAGAAGATGGGGAACACAACGAGCACACGATTTGAAGTAACGACAGATACGGAGGTTGAACCCATTAAATCAGTAATAGGTAACCTACACATTGGATATTATAACGTAGCTGCTAGTCTCCTCGCTACAAACTTGGCACAACTGTAGTTGGGTAGTTTTTTCCCTTTCTCTGCAGATTCTCTCAAGCTCTGTCAGGTTGTATGGGGAGCGTTGCTGCACAGCTATTTTCAGGTCTCTCCAGAGATGTTCGATTGGGTTCAAGTCCGGGCTCTGGCTGGGCCACTCAAAGACATTCAGAGCTGCTCCTGCATTGTCCTGTTTTGAAGGTGAACCTTTGCCCCCAGTCTGAGGTCCTGAGCGCTCTGGAGCAGGTTTTCATCAAGCATCTCTCTGTACTCCGTTCATCTTTCCCTCTATCCTGACTAGTCTCCCAGTCCCTGCCACTGGAAAACATCCTCACAGCATGATGCTGCCACCACCATGCTTCACTGTAGGGATGGTGCCAGGTTTCCTCCAGACATGATGCTGCCACCACCATGCTTCACTGTAGGGATGGTGCCTGGTTTCCTCCAGACATGATGCTGCCACCACCATGCTTCACTGTAGGGATGGTGCCAGGTGTCCTCCAGACATGATGCTGCCACTACCATGCTTCACCATAGGGATGGTGCCTGGTTTCCTCCAGATATGACGGTTTGCATTCAGGCCACCGAGTTCAATCTTGGTTTGATCAGACCAGAGAATCTTGTTTCTCACGGTCTGAGAGTCTTTAGGTGCCTTTTGGACAAACTCCAAGCAGGCTGTGCCTTTTACTGAGGAGGGGCTTCCGTCTAGCCACTCTACCATAAAGGCCTGATTGGTGGAGTGCTGCAGAGATGGTTGTCCTTCTGGAAGGTTCCCCCATCTTCACAGAGAACTGGTCAGTGACCAATGGGTTCTTGGTCACCTCCCTGACCAAGGCCCTTCTCCCCAGATTGCTCAGTTTGGCTGGGAAGCCAGCTCTGGGAAGAGTCTTGGTGGTTCCAAACTTGTTCCATTTAAGAATGACGTAGGCCCCTTTGTTCTTGGGGACCTTTTTAATGCTAGGTATCCTTCCCCAGGACTGTACATCGACACGATCCTGTCTCAGAGCTCTACGGACGATTCCTTCGACCTCATGACTTTGTTTTTGCTCTGACGTGCACCGTCAACTGTGTGACCTTTTTTTTATATATAGACATGTCCAATCAATTGAATTTCCTACAGGTGGACGACAATCAACTTGTAGATAAATGATCAACAGAAACGGGAATGCACCTGTGCTCAATTTGAGTCTCATAGCAAAGGGTCTGAATACTTATGTACATAAGTTATTTCTGGTTTTTATTTGTAATTTACATATCTAAAAATGGGGTTTCACTTTTGTCATTTGAGGCTATTGTGTGTAGATTTGAGAAATAATATTTAATACATTTTAGGACAGGGCTGTAACGCAACAATATGTGTGTCATACTTTCTGAATGTATATATGCAGGATGGCAGCTCCGTACTTTTGCACATCTTCGTGGGGCCACAGTGGATTTGCATGGCACAACATTTCGGATGAATCATTAGTGTGTTGGGCGGGATTGCTAATCCTAGGTATGTCGTGGGCTTTACTGCAGGGCTAAACAGGGATTGTCACGGCTGTTAGTGCACAGCTTGTCGCGTCTCTTTCCCACTTTGTTCCGCTATCCGGGATGCTTCAATTTTCTAGTTCGCCCAGGCTGACTGTTGCCAATGGAAATGAGAAGGGAGAGCATAAGCAGAACTTCTGCATGCGAGGGAGGGAGGAAAGGAGAAGAGGAATGTAAACATTTTTATCTCTTATGTATTTAAATGGCTGTATTCTCCACGTGGGATCTTACTGACGCAAATTCTGTTTTCAAATGTCATGCCTGTAAGACGACCGTTTCAAATGTCATGCATGTCACGACGACGACCGTTTCAGATGCAATGTCACGACGACGACCGTTTCAGATGCAATGTCACGACGACGACGACCGTTTCAGATGCAATCAGAATTTGTCTTGTGACAACAGCTCGAAAGTGCTTCTCTTCCAATCCTGATTCCCACTCCTACTCCCACTCCCCTGCATTATGTCTATAGCAAGTCCCTCTGCTCCACCCTGTGGACTACAGCTAGTTCCTTATTTGCTCTCTTCCAACCCTGACTCCTCCCACTAGCTAGTCTTTCTCTGCTGCTGGAACTCGCTACACAGCCCATCTGTAAATAGCCCACCTAACTACC
Source organism: Oncorhynchus masou masou (assembly GCF_036934945.1). Taxonomy (NCBI): domain Eukaryota; kingdom Metazoa; phylum Chordata; class Actinopteri; order Salmoniformes; family Salmonidae; genus Oncorhynchus; species Oncorhynchus masou. The sequence continues at coordinate 90,140,696 of NC_088243.1, read as the reverse complement.
TCATCCCCATGTTATTTTTTTGCTCCTTTGCACCCCAGTATCTCTACTTGCACATTCATCTTCTGCACGTATCACTCAAGTATTTAATTGCAAAATTGTAATTATTTCGCCACTATGGCCTATTTATTACCTTAACTCACTAATCTTACTACATTTGCACACACTATATAGATTTTTCTATTGTGTTATTGACTGTTAATTTGTTTATCCCATGTGTAACTCTGTTTCATTTGTGTCGCACTGCTTTGCTTTATCGTGGCCAGGCCCTACCTGGTTAAATAAAGGTGAAAAAAACAAACTATAGCTTAGTCTCTCTCTGTTGCTGGAACCTGGTTCCCGTGGAGCTCACTGGTACAGGAAAGAGGGCCTAGAATAGTCTCTCTATTAAATATTTTACCAGCATGGGCTTCAGGCCGAACCCAGTTGATTAAAATGGTTGAAGTTCGTTGCAGACAGATGGCGTAGAGATGAATGGTATTGAAAGAACATACGTTCTAGCGCCCTCTTCAGGTCCGCCTCAATTATTTCATCAAACAGTGCGCTTAAAGCACCAGACAAGATCCGTGCATTATAGTTTTTTTAAATACAATCACAGGGTGTGTCTATGGGGATAAACACACTTTAAAAACAACAACATTTTGACCAGACTGCTCCTGTTTGACCAAGGTTTTCAGCTGGGTACAGCCTGAGGTTACTGCTACACTTAGTCATGGATATCGTTCTCACTGTGCGAGTTCTACAGCTAATGTCTGTGACAAACAAACTCCGACACTCTCTCTGTGGGTTACTGGTACAGTTCAGGGGGGGGTGATGGGCGAACCGTTGTGCTCTAAGAGGTGTCTGCTCGGTAGACAAGTCGTGCCAGCGGTCTTGTCAGTGCCTGGGAATGTCAGCCTCTGCTATTCTACCGGAGTCCCAAATGGCACCCTATTCCATTTGTTTTATAGTACACTACTTTTGACTGACTGGGTTCTGGTCCAAAGTAGTGCTCTATGTAGGGAATAGGGTGCCATTTGAAGTGCACACAGTCATTGGACAGGAATACAGCAGCTCTGCTGGTGGTAGGGCTGGCCTGTCAGTTAGGACTATGTCATGCTGTTCTGCTGAGCGTGGACAGACTGATAATGCTGCCATTGACTGGGCCTTCGTCCTCCCCTCCCTACCCCTCTCTTCTCTTCCCCTCTCTCTTCGCCATGTACATAGAAAGCATTTTATACCCAGCTGTGGCTTACCAGTTTTTAAATGGGGAGAAGGATGCAGATATAATTTTGGGTTGGAGGTAGGATGGGGGGGTGGGCAATGCCATGAATGTTTTAAGGCTTGCATTTTCAAATTTCAAATTCCATCTTGTTTGCTTGAATGTTTTTCAGTCATTCACAACATCTCAGCTCTCTTCTTACAACGGTCACGCCTCTGCCTGTCTCTTCTCTTCATTCATATCTTCTGACGGACGGCTTCACAACATCACAGCTGGAATGATAATTGCTCGCTGTCATTCCCTTGCTCGCTGTCATTCCCTCGCTCGCTGTTGATCTTTTTTTTTTTAACCCCTTTTCTCCCCAATTTTCGTGGACTCCAATTGGTCGTTTTGTCTTGTCCCATCGCTGCAACTCGGGAGAGGCGAAGGTCACAGTTACCATTTATTCCCGTTATCCATGTTGGTTTGGTTGCGGTCATTTCTGTAAACGCTCTTTTTTCACCGTTCTCGTTTGTCGGAGTGGACACGTTGTTTGCAGAGCGCACTTGAGAGAAACCAGTTTTGGATTATTTTTTGTAACATGACGTTTCCACCCCCATATGACATTCTCCCAATCTTCTTCTGGATCATCCAAATGCTCTCTCGCAAACTACAGACGGGCTTGGACTTGTACTGGCTTAACCTCTTAGAGCAAGCTGAGACGCTAGCGTCTCACTTAGCCAACAGGAAATGCAAATGCACAACGCCAAATGCTAATAGCACTCGATAAATCTCAAACTTTCATTAAAACACACATGCAGGGTACTCAATTAAAGCTACACTCGTTGTGAATCTAGCCAACAAGTCAGATTTTTAAAATGCTTTTCGGCGAAAGCATGAGAAGCTATTATCTGATAGCATGCAACACCCCGAAACACCTGAAGGGGACGTAAACAAAAGAATTAGTGTAGCCGGCGCTACACAAAACGCAGAAATGAAATCTAAAACATTCATTACCTTTGACGAGCTTCTTTGTTGGCACTCCTATATGTCCCATAAACATCACAATTGGGTCTTTTTTTCGATTTAAATCGGTCCTTGTATACCCAAACTGTCCATTTATGAAGACCGTCTGATCCAGGAAAAAACACCCGTTTCAAAACGCAACGTCATTTTTTAAAATTAAAAAAGTTGCCTATAAACTTTGACAAAACACTTCAAACTACTTTTGTAATCCAACTTTAGGTATTAGTAAACGTTAATAATCGATCGAATTGATCACGGGGCGATCTGTATTCAATAGCAGCAGGTCGATATTCTCTCTACCAAAACTTCCTTTGTTGTGCCCTGTTGACAGGAAGTGCCTATTCTTCATTTCACCAAGGAATAACTTCAACCCAAATGCCAAGACTGGCGTCATCGTGTGGAAGCTGTAGGAATTGTTAACTGGGAGCTATCTATTTTCCCTTGCCATAGACAATACAGGCAACTGGCGGCTTGAGAGAGATTTTGTTTTCAGTTTTCCTTGGGGTTTTGCCCGCAACACACGTTCTGTTATAGTCACAGCCATGATTTAACCGGTTTTAGGATCTTCAGTGTTTTCTATCCACACATACTAATCATATGCATATACTATATTCCTGGCATGAGTAGCAGGACATTGAAATTTTGCGTTAAAAAAAGTAACACGATCTTTAAGAGTTAAGCAGGGGGACACGTCTGGCACTGCAGGATTTAAGTCCCTGGAGGCGTAGTGTGTTACTGATGGTAGACTTTGTAACTTTGTTCCCAGCTCTCTGCAGGTCATTCACTAGGTCCCCCCCGTGTTGTTCTGGGATTTTTGTTCACCGTTCTTGTGATAATTTTGACCCCACGGGGTGAGATCTTGCGTGGAGCCCAAGATCGAGGGAGATTATCAGTGGTCTTGTATGTCTTCCATTAACTAATAATTGCTTCCACGGTTAATTTCTTCAAACCAAGCTCTAGGTCTACAATTTTGTTTCTGGTGTCCTTTGACAGCTCTTTGGTCTTGGCCATAGTGGAGTTTGGAGTGTGACTGTTTGAGGTTGTGGACAGGTGTCTTTTATACTGATAAGTTCTGACATCCAGTGGAACAGCCACTTTACAATACTTTTGACCTGGCCTCTGGTCACTATATTGATTATATGGTGCTGTTTTGGGAGGAGCACCTACTCCTGGAGCAGCATTCATGGCTGCTGGGTCACATTATTCAAAAACCGTTTAAGAGTGAAACCTTTTCTAAGGTAGCAGCAAGCAGTGTACTGTTAGACCTACACGAGGGCAACGGGAGGGGTAATTTTGCTCTGTCAATTGTTGGAACATTTCACCGAAGACCGGGTTTGACACAAGCATTTTTAGTAGCTGTTGTAGGTTAAAATGTTACAGAATCCTATATAATTAATTTTCCCCTCCAGTAACACTTTTTTTTTGTTTTTGTTTTTGGGTGTGTCTGCATCTCAGACAAATTATGAATTTCTAAGAGTTAGTGTTCTGGGCTGGTCCTGATGGGAACTGAGGAGGGTGGGGTTCGGTTCATACAAGCATAGACTGTGTGTTTGTGGACCTGAGACACACAAGGTCTTTTCCTAGCACTGGGCAGAAGTAAATTATTCTCATTTCTTTAGCCAGGATAGTCCATCCATTAACAATTGCCACTGTTTTCCAGGGAGTCCTGACATCCCATTAAACTTAGAAAACATTGAAGAATTGCCACAACGTGTAATATTTTACCACAAACAAATGCAGACTCTCTCCTCCGCTTCTCTTTTCGTCTGTGAGGCTACAATAATGTGGCGTTTCCTGAGGAAGCTGTGACGCGAGCGTTCGTCTATTGTGTTTTTGTCTGTTATTAAAGAAAGCAAAACAACGTGTATGTTTACTATTGTGGTCATGAGTCTGTTATTAAATGTGTCTACTGCTTTGCATTAAATCAACAAGTATTGTGTGTGTGTGTGTGTGTGTGTGTGTGGGGCCTACAGAACTTGGTTCAGTTATGGACTATAATATAAATCTCTTCATATGGGCAGAATATTGTGTATTGTTTTGCCTTCAGCCTCTATATAAACACATGAACAAACATGTGTATATATATCTCTCTCTCTAGGTTAAACAACCCATACTATTTTTTTGGCCTATATAAATTAACGTAGTTATATCATTTAGTATTGTTTAATTTTTATGAGGATCCCCGTTAGCTAACTCCATAATGCGATCTAATCTTCCTGGTGGTACACCACCAATTAACAAGACATTACAAACAATCAAGACCTCACAAACATTCAACAAGTAGACAATACAGACAATTTAAAATAACTGACAGGAAACACTTAACATTTCAGTTGATGCGTTCTATTTCCAAGTCCAGTCATATGGTCTATCACATTTAGATGTTATTTTTTTTCCCCTCTCGAAGGTGGATTTATCTTTTGCCTGAGAAATATGGATTGGTAAAAAGTAACATTCAGCTTTAGCTCTATGTAAAACTGTAGATATAAGGCGATTTGTTGTTTTAGCTGAATGTTTGTGTAACAGTAGCTTTAGACCGTCCCCTCGCCCATACCCGGTCGCGAACCAGGGACCCTCTGCACACATCAACAACAGTCATCCACGAAGCATCATTACCCATCGCTCCACAAAAGCCGCGGCCCTTGCTGAGCAAGGGGAACTACTACTTCAAGGTCTCAGAGCAAGTGACGTCACCGATTGAAACGCTATTTAGCGCGCACCGCTAACCAAGCTAGCCGTTTCACATCTGTTGCATTTGGTGGTTATGCATGTTGCTAGTATGTACTAATTGGGCTGGAAAAAAAATATATTTATTTTTTAGAGAAATAACACTCCGAAAGAAAAATCAGAAGACTAGATAGTAATTTGTTTTTAATGTGAAGCTATGAGGGATTCTGGTGCATTTTGATAATATTCATTCGGTTAGAGCAATGAGTTAATCTGGCAGCCCGGTTTTGAGCCAGTTAGAGGTTTAAAAAAATATTTTTAATATCTTTCCTTGCAGATGACCATATAACTGGACAAGTGTGATAGGACCAGAGCTTGACTCTGTACCGGTACCCCCTGTATATAGCCTCCACATTGGCTCTGTACCGGTACCCCCCTGTATATAGCCTCCACATTGACTCTGTACCGGTACCCCCCTGTATATAGCCTCCACATTGACTCTGTGCCGGTACCCCCCTGTATATAGCCTCCACATTGACTCTGTACCAGTACCCCCTGTATATAGCCTCCACATTGACACTGTACCGGTACCCTCTGTATATAGCCTCCACATTGACTCTGTACCGGTACCCCCTGTATATAGCCTCCACATTGACTCTGTACCCCTTGTATATAGCCTCCACATTGACTCTGTACCGGTACCCCCTGTATATAGCCTCCACATTGGCTCTGTACCGGTACCCCCCTGTATATAGCCTCCACATTGACTCTGTACCCCTTGTATATAGCCTCCACATTGACCCGGTACCCCCTGTATATAGCCTCCACATTGGCTCTGTACCGGTACCCCCTGTATATAGCCTCCACATTGACTCTGTACCGGTACCCCCCTGTATATAGCCTCCACATTGACTCTGTGCCGGTACCCCCCTGTATATAGCCTCCACATTGACTCTGTACCAGTACCCCCTGTATATAGCCTCCACATTGACACTGTACCGGTACCCTCTGTATATAGCCTCCACATTGACTCTGTACCGGTACCCCCTGTATATAGCCTCCACATTGACTCTGTACCCCTTGTATATAGCCTCCACATTGATTCTGTACCGGTACCCCTGTATATAGCCTCCACATTGGCTCTGTACCGGTACCCCCTGTATATAGCCTCCACATTGACTCTGTACCCCTTGTATATAGCCTCCACATTGACCCGGTACCCCCTGTATATAGCCTCCACATTGGCTCTGTACCGGTACCCCCCTGTATGTAGCCTCCACATTGACCCTGTACCCCCTGTATATAGCCTCCACATTGACCCTGTACCCCCTGTATATAGCCTCCACATTGACCCTGTACCCCCTGTATATAGCCTCCACATTGACCCTGTACCCCCTGTATATAGCCTCCACATTGACCCTGTACCCCCTGTATATAGCCTTCACATTGACCCTGTACCCCCTGTATATAGCCTCCACATTGACCCTGTACCCCCTGTATATAGCCTCCACATTGACTCTGTACCCGTACCCCCCTGTATATAGCTTTCACATTGACCCTGTACCCCCTGTATATAGCCTCCACATTGACCCTGTACCCCCTGTATATAGCCTCCACATTGACTCTGTACTGGTACCCCCTGTATATAGCCTCCACATTGACTCTGTACCGGTACCCCCCGTATATAGCCTCCACATTGACTCTGTACCGGTACCCCCTGTATATAGCCTCCACATTGACTCTGTACCGTAACACCCTGTATATAGCCTCCACATTGACTCTGTACCGTAACACCCTGTATATAGCCTCCACATTGACTCTGTACCGTAACACCCTGTACATAGCCTCCACATTGACTCTGTACCGGTACCCCCCTGTATATAGCTTTCACATTGACCCTGTACCCCCTGTATATAGCCTCCACATTGACCCTGTACCCCCTGTATATAGCCTCCACATTGACTCTGTACTGATACCCCCTGTATATAGCCTCCACATTGACTCTGTACCGGTACCCCCTGTATATAGTCTCCACATTGACTCTGTACCGGTACCCCCTGTATATAGCCTCCACATTGACTCTGTACTGGTACCCCCTGTATATAGCCTCCACATTGACTCTGTACCGGTACCCCCTGTATATAGCCTCCACATTGACTCTGTACCGGTACCCCCTGTATATAGCCTCCACATTGACTCTGTACCGGTACCCCCTGTATATAGTCTCCACATTGACTCTGTACCGGTACCCCCTGTATATAGCCTCCACATTGACTCTGTACCGGTACCCCCTGTATATAGCCTCCACATTGACTCTGTACCGGTACCCCCTGTATAGAGCCTCCACATTGACTCTGTACCGGTACCCCCTGTATATAGCCTCCACATTGACTCTGTACCGGTACCCCCTGTATATAGTCTCCACATTGACTCTGTACCGGTACCCCCTGTATATAGCCTCCACATTGACTCTGTACCGGTACCCCCTGTATATAGCCTCCACATTGACTCTGTACCGGTACCCCCTGTATAGAGCCTCCACATTGACTCTGTACCGGTACCCCCTGTATATAGCCTCCACATTGACTCTGTACCGGTACCCCCTGTATATAGCCTCCACATTGACTCTGTACCGGTACCCCCTGTATATAGTCTCGTTATTTTTACTGCTGTTCTTGTTCTGGCCTTGAAGAATGAATCCTGGGGGTAGCAGTGCAAGATCCTTTTTAAGCTGAAATATTTGGATGATTAGCATATGAATGACTAGCAATTAGATTTCTGGACTTTAGAAGCCATCCAATCAACCACCTGAAATTACATGTCTGAATAAATGGGAAGTTACGCCCCTGCTCTAGCCCAATAGATGATATAGGAACCGGTATTCGGGCCCTGCTCTAGCCCAATAGATGATATAGGAACCGGTATTCGGGCCCTGCTCTAGCCCAATAGATGATATAGGAACCGGTATTCGGGCCCTGCTCTTGCCCAATAGATGATATAGGAACCGGTATTCGGGCCCTGCTCTTGCCCAATAGATGATATAGGAACCGGTATTCGGGCCCTGCTCTAGCCCAATAGATGATATAGGAACCGGTATTCGGGCCCTGCTCTTGCCCAATAGATGATATAGGAACCGGTATTCGGGCCCTGCTCTAGCCCAATAGATGATATAGGAACCGGTATTCGGGCCCTGCTCTAGCCCAATAGATGATATAGGAACCGGTATTCGGGCCCTGCTCTAGCCCAATAGATGATATAGGAACCGGTATTCGGGCCCTGCTCTAGCCCAATAGATGATATAGGAACCGGTATTCGGGCCCTGCTCTAGCCCAAAAGATGATATAGGAACCGGTATTCGGTTCATATAAAGAACAGCTTTGCTTTGATTTTAATGAAATGCTCAAACAGAAACCGGCTATACAGCTGGCTTGAGTTTCCCAGCCAAATAGGCCTCCAAGGAAGCTACCGGTACCGTGATATATAGGAACGCGTACTCCCAGGGAGCTACCGGTACCGTGATATATAGGAACGCGTACTCCCAGGGAGCTACCGGTACCGTGATATATAGGAACGCGTACTCCCAGGGAGCTACCGGTACCGTGATATATAGGAACGCGTACTCCCAGGAAGCTACCGGTACCGTGATATATAGGAACGCGTACTCCCAGGAAGCTACCGGTACCGTGATATATAGGAACGCGTACTCCCAGGAAGCTACCGGTACCGTGATATATAGGAACGCGTACTCCCAGGAAGCTACCGGTACCGTGATATATAGGAACGCGTACTCCCAGGAAGCTACCGGTACCGTGATATATAGGAACGCGTACTCCCAGGAAGCTACCGGTACCGTGATATATAGGAACGCGTACTCCCAGGGAGCTACCGGTACCGTGATATATAGGAACGCGTACTCCCAGGGAGCTACCGGTACCGTGATATATAGGAACGCGTGCTCCCAGGGAGCTACCGGTACCGTGATATATAGGAACGCGTGCTCCCAGGGAGCTACCGGTACCGTGATATATAGGAACGCGTGCTCCCAGGGAGCTACCGGTACCGTGATATATAGGAACGCGTGCTCCCAGGGAGCTACCGGTACCGTGATATATAGGAACGCGTGCTCCCAGGGAGCTACCGGTACCGTGATATATAGGAACGCGTGCTCCCAGGGAGCTACCGTACCGTGATATATAGGAACGCGTGCTCCCAGGGAGCTACCGGTACCGTGATATATAGGAACGCGTGCTCCCAGGGAGCTACCGGTACCGTGATATATAGGAACGCGTACTCCCAGGGAGCTACCGGTACCGTGATATATAGGAACGCGTACTCCCAGGGAGCTACCGGTACCGTGATATATAGGAACGCGTACTCCCAGGGAGCTACCGGTACCGTGATATATAGGAACGCGTACTCCCAGGGAGCTACCGGTACCGTGATATATAGGAACGCGTACTCCCAGGGAGCTACCGGTACCGTGATATATAGGAACGCGTACTCCCAGGGAGCTACCGGTACCGTGATATAGGAACGCGTACTCCCAGGGAGCTACCGGTACCGTGATATAGGAACGCGTACTCCCAGGGAGCTACCGGTACCGTGATATAGGAACGCGTACTCCCAGGGAGCTACCGGTACCGTGATATAGGAACGCGTACTCCCAGGGAGCTACCGGTACCGTGATATAGGAACGCGTACTCCCAGGAAGCTACCGGTACCGTGATATATATAGGAACGCGTACTCCCAGGGAGCTACCGGTACCGTGATATAGGAACGCGTACTCCCAGGGAGCTACCGGTACCGTGATATAGGAACGCGTACTCCCAGGGAGCTACCGGTACCGTGATATATATAGGAACGCGTACTCCCAGGGAGCTACCGGTACCGTGATATATAGGAACGCGTACTCCCAGGAAGCTACCGGTACCGTGATATATAGGAACGCGTACTCCCAGGGAGCTACCGGTACCGTGATATATAGGAACGCGTACTCCCAGGGAGCTACCGGTACCGTGATATATAGGAACGCGTACTCCCAGGGAGCTACCGGTACCGTGATATATAGGAACGCGTACTCCCAGGAAGCTACCGGTACCGTGATATATAGGAACGCGTACTCCCAGGGAGCTACCGGTACCGTGATATATAGGAACGCGTACTCCCAGGAAGCTACCGGTACCGTGATATATAGGAACGCGTACTCCCAGGAAGCTACCGGTACCGTGATATAGGAACGCGTACTCCCAGGGAGCTACCGGTACCGTGATATATAGGAACACGTACTCCCAGGAAGCTACCGGTACCAGTCAAAAGTGTTGACATCTGCCCTTTTCCAGGATTTTTTTATTTTGTACTATTTTCTACATTGTAGAATAATAGTGAAGATATACAAGTACCTTTTCAAAAGTTTGGGGTCACCCGCAAAACACCAGTCTCAACGTCAACAGTGGAGAGGTGACTCCGGGAGGCCGGCCTTCTAGACAGCGTTGCAAAGAAAAAGCCACATCTCAGACTGGCCAATAAAAATGATAGATTAAACTGGGTAAAAGAACAGACACTGGACAGAGGAACTTTGCCTAGAAGGCCAGCATCCCGGAGGCGCCTCTTCACTGTTGACGTTGAGACTGGTGTTTTGCGGGTACTATTTAATGAAGCTGCCAGTTTAGGACCTGTGAGGCGTCTCTTTCTCAAACTACACACTCGACTGGACTTGTCCTCTTGCTCAGTTGTGCACCGTGCCATTGGAACACAGGAGTGATGGTTGCTGATAATGGGCCTCTGTACGCCTATGTAGATATTCCATGAAAATATCAGGCATTTCCAGCTACAATAGTCATTTACAACATTAACAATATCTACACTATTTCTGATCAATTTGATGTTATTTTAATGGACAAGAAATAGTGCTTTCTAAGTGACCCCAAACTTTTGAAAGGTAGTGTAAGTATGAAATAACACACACGGAATCATGTAGTAACCCAAATAAGTGTTAAACAAATCAATATATATTTTGAATTTCAAAGTAGTCACTCTTTGCCAGAAAAACCCTGGAATCATTAGTTGTCCAAACTTTTGCCTGGTACTCTGTTGGGCAGCTGGCAGAATCTGTGTTCAGTGGCTCGCTGTGTGTCTGTCTGAGGCCTCTGGCTGTATGCATTAGGTCAAGGTCACTGTGTGTGTCTGTCTGAGGCCTCTGGCTGTATGCATTAGGTCAAGGTCACTGTGTGTGTCTGTCTGAGGCCTCTGGCTGTATGCATTAGGTCAAGGTCACTGTGTGTGTCTGTCTGAGGCCTCTGGCTGTATGCATTAGGTCAAGGTCACTGTGTGTGTCTGTCTGAGGCCTCTGGCTGTATGCATTAGGTCAAGGTCACTGTGTGTGTCTGTCTGAGGCCTCTGGCTGTATGCATTAGGTCAAGGTCACTGTGTGTGTCTGTCTGAGGCCTCTGGCTGTATGCATTAGGTCAAGGTCACTGTGTGTGTCTGTCTGAGGCCTCTGGCTGTATGCATTAGGTCAAGGTCACTGTGTGTGTCTGACTGAGGCCTCTGGCTGTATGCATTAGGTCAAGGTCACTGTGTGTGTCTGTCTGAGGCCTCTGGCTGTATGCATTAGGTCAAGGTCACTGTGTGTGTCTGTCTGAGGCCTCTGGCTGTATGCATTAGGTCAAGGTCACTGTGTGTGTCTGTCTGAGGCCTCTGGCTGTATGCATTAGGTCAAGGTCACTGTGTGTGTCTGTCTGAGGCCTCTGGCTGTATGCATTAGGTCAAGGTCACTGTGTGTGTCTGTCTGAGGCCTCTGGCTGTATGCATTAGGTCAAGGTCACTGTGTGTGTCTGTCTGAGGCCTCTGGCTGTATGCATTAGGTCAAGGTCACTGTGTGTGTCTGTCTGAGGCCTCTGGCTGTATGCATTAGGTCAAGGTCACTGTGTGTGTCTGTCTGAGGCCTCTGGCTGTATGCATTAGGTCAAGGTCACTGTGTGTGTCTGTCTGAGGCCTCTGGCTGTATGCATTAGGTCAAGGTCACTGTGTGTGTCTGTCTGAGGCCTCTGGCTGTATGCATTAGGTCAAGGTCACTGTGTGTGTCTGTCTGAGGCCTCTGGCTGTATGCATTAGGTCAAGGTCACTGTGTGTGTCTGTCTGAGGCCTCTGGCTGTATGCATTAGGTCAAGGTCACTGTGTGTGTCTGTCTGAGGCCTCTGGCTGTATGCATTAGGTCAAGGTCACTGTGTGTGTCTGTCTGAGGCCTCTGGCTGTATGCATTAGGTCAAGGTCACTGTGTGTGTCTGTCTGAGGCCTCTGGCTGTATGCATTAGGTCAAGGTCACTGTGTGTGTCTGTCTGAGGCCTCTGGCTGTATGCATTAGGTCAAGGTCACTGTGTGTGTCTGTCTGAGGCCTCTGGCTGTATGCATTAGGTCAAGGTCACTGTGTGTGTCTGTCTGAGGCCTCTGGCTGTATGCATTAGGTCAAGGTCACTGTGTGTGTCTGTCTGAGGCCTCTGGCTGTATGCATTAGGTCAAGGTCACTGTGTGTGTCTGTCTGAGGCCTCTGGCTGTATGCATTAGGTCAAGGTCACTGTGTGTGTCTGTCTGAGGCCTCTGGCTGTATGCATTAGGTCAAGGTCACTGTGTGTGTCTGTCTGAGGCCTCTGGCTGTATGCATTAGGTCAAGGTCACTGTGTGTGTCTGTCTGAGGCCTCTGGCTGTATGCATTAGGTCAAGGTCACTGTGTGTGTCTGTCTGAGGCCTCTGGCTGTATGCATTAGGTCAAGGTCACTGTGTGTGTCTGTCTGAGGCCTCTGGCTGTATGCATTAGGTCAAGGTCACTGTGTGTGTCTGTCTGAGGCCTCTGGCTGTATGCATTAGGTCAAGGTCACTGTGTGTGTCTGTCTGAGGCCTCTGGCTGTATGCATTAGGTCAAGGTCACTGTGTGTGAGGGAGAGAGAGTTTGGATTTAGCCTGGGTCAGACTGCCTTTCTCTCTCCTCCCTTCTCCTCCTCCCTCCTCCTCTCTGTCCTCCCTTCCCCTCTCTTCTCCCCTCTCAAATAATGTTCTAATGCAATAAACTCTTAGCCTGGATCCCAAACCAGCCTCTACTATGCTTTGCTCTGAGGCCTTGGCTGGTAGCACACTGCTAGGCCTGATATCGTGGATGCTCCCCAAATCACTCCCTATGCCATATATTGTGTACTACCTTTGATCCAGCAGCCTATAGTAATGCACTTTATAGGGAATAGGGTGCCATTTGGGATACACGAGTGGAATTTGATGATTAAAACAAAGTCTTAATGTATTTCTGTGTTGAGTTTTCTGGGACTGACATTAGTTGCCTGCGGAAGGTCATGGGTCTTTAAAAAAAAAAAGTCTACTTTTGTTGAGCGGATGAGACCAACGTGTGGATGGCGGGTGTAGGCCTTAATACCAGCTGAACGCTAGCAATAGAGTATTAGTTGTTATACTAAGCTAAGCCAATTGGTAAAACGTTGTAATGATTTAGATGAGGTTAGGCTGTCCAGGTGAACCAGATGCCTGCTCCAGGTCTTTATTCATGGGTAGGACACACAGCCCCCCCCCCCAAAAATGTTATGTCAGGGTGTCCCTATCAAAATGACGCGTTGAGACCAATCAAGGCCAATTTTCTGTCTTGGTGCAAGAGGGCCTAACGCTCTGCCTGTGTGAAGGTAGATATGATGGGACCACTGCCAGCCAGGCATCACTTTATCCATGGGTGAATATACAGACACTTATTTATATATATCTATGTATCTCTATATTTCTATCTATATATCTCGATCTATATCTCTGTCTCCAACCCTAGTGAGAAGTAGTTAGTGACTGGCTGCTTTGGCGTCATGAACTAGGCAGGCACACACCTGATGTCGAGGGTCTGATTAAACGGCATGGAAGTCATGTCATGGAAGCCCAGCCTGAGATTGGTTCAGTTTCCCTCAGCCCCCCCCCCCCCCCATCTCTCAGATCTTAACCAAAGCAAGAGGTGGGGTGGCTATTTTGCGGTTTGAATCACAGATTGCTTCTTTTAACATGTATATTCAGTATTTGTTGTCTGCGTGAATCAAATGTGAAACCCTGGTGTGACTAACACTGGCTCAGTGGGATGTCTTCATCACTCTTCACTCTGCCCCTAGATGTTCTCTGCAGTTTATATGGTAATGAATGCATCAAATTAACACTGAAATGTCAGCAGTCCTTTCTCTCTCTGGCAGGTTCCCCTCCTCTCTCTGGCAGGTTCCCCTCCTCTCTCTGGCAGGTTCCCCTCCTCTCTCTGGCAGGTTCCCCTCCTCTCTCTGGCAGGTTCCCCTCCTCTCTCTGGCAGGTTCCCCTCCTCTCTCTGGCAGGTTCCCCTCTTCTCTCTGGCAGGTTCCCCTCTTCTCTCTGGCAGGTTCCCCTCTTCTCTCTGGCAGGTTCCCCTCTTCTCTCTGGCAGGTTCCCCTCCTCTCTCTGGCAGGTTCCCCTCCTCTCTCTGGCAGGTTCCCCTCCTCTCTCTGGCAGGTTCCCCTCCTCTCTCTGGCAGGTTCCAGAGAGGAGGGGAACCTGGGCTGTTCTGGCTCGGACAATGGTTACTTGTGTAGGGAGTAGGGTGTCATTTAGGACAACCCTCATGTCTCAACTGTAATATCCTTGTCCCTCAGGTGAATCCATGAAGCAAGCATCAGGAGAGTTTGCAGAGGACCCCTGTTCCTCGGTAAAGAGGGGTAACATGGTCCGTGCAGCCAGGGCCCTCCTCTCTGCCGTCACTCACCTGCTGGTGCTGGCCGACATGTCTGACGTCTACAAGCTGCTGCTGCAACTCAAACTGGTGAGGCGCGCACACACACACACACACACACACACACACACACACACACACACACACACACGGAGAGAGACATGAATAACTAAACCATTATTAACTTGTCACACACAGATGGGTAGTTTGTCGATGTGTAGACACGCACAGGTGGGTGATGGGTAGCTTGTCGATGTGTAGACACGCACAGGTGGGTGATGGGTAGCTTGTCGATGTGTAGACACGCACAGGTGGGTGATGGGTAGCTTGTCGATGTGTAGACACGCACAGGTGGGTGATGGGTAGCTTGTCGATGTGTAGACACGCACAGGTGGGTGATGGGTAGCCTGTCGAGGTGTAGACACGCACAGGTGGGTGATGGGTAGCCTGTCGAGGTGTAGACACGCACAGGTGGGTGATGGGTAGCCTGTCGAGGTGTAGACACGCACAGGTGGGTGATGGGTAGCCTGTCGAGGTGTAGACACGCACAGGTGGGTGATGGGTAGCCTGTCGAGGTGTAGACACGCACAGGTGGGTGATGGGTAGCCTGTCGAGGTGTAGACACGCACAGGTGGGTGATGGGTAGCCTGTCGAGGTGTAGACACGCACAGGTGGGTGATGGGTAGCCTGTCGAGGTGTAGACACGCACAGGTGGGTGATGGGTAGCCTGTCGAGGTGTAGACACGCACAGGTGGGTGATGGGTAGCCTGTCGAGGTGTAGACACGCACAGGTGGGTGATGGGTAGCCTGTCGAGGTGTAGACACGCACAGGTGGGTGATGGGTAGCCTGTCGAGGTGTAGACACGCACAGGTGGGTGATGGGTAGCCTGTCGAGGTGTAGACACGCACAGGTGGGTGATGGGTAGCCTGTCGAGGTGTAGACACGCACAGGTGGGTGATGGGTAGCCTGTCGAGGTGTAGACACGCACAGGTGGGTGATGGGTAGCCTGTCGAGGTGTAGACACGCACAGGTGGGTGATGGGTAGCCTGTCGAGGTGTAGACACGCACAGGTGGGTGATGGGTAGCCTGTCGAGGTGTAGACACGCACAGGTGGGTGATGGGTAGCCTGTCGATGTGACTGAACTTCCATATAGGAAAAAATATTTTATTGCTTAGAATAAAAATGTAAATCAGATCTTTAAAATAAGGTCTGATTCACCTTTCTGAAAAGAAAGCCACACATGTCTTGTTGATAAACTATTTTTGTAGGTAAATAGTTTGAGTCAGGCAAACTATTTACCTAACGTTGTGGTGTCTTGGCTAAAACGTTTCAAACAAGGTCTTCTGTTTGTTGTCCATCTCTTTACCTGTACTTAAGGTGTTTTATTGTTGTGGAAATGAAACAAAATCCTGACCTTAAACAAGGTCACACCTCCAGTCAATAGAGATGACCTTAATGTTTATCATCTCCGGTTGTCTTAGTCCCAAATGGCACTCTATTCTCTACATAGTGCACTACTTCTAACCAGGACCCGTAGGGTAGTGCACTACTTCTAACCAGGACCCGTAGGGAATAGGGTGCCGTTTGGGACCATTAGTAGTTGATGTTACTCTTAAATAACACAAACCCCAAAGCAAATGAGGGTGAGTAGGATTATTCATAGATGTTATGGTCATTCTCCCCTGTCCTCAGTGATTCTCTCCACAGAACAATGGGGACAGCATGTAGTTTTATAACCCAGCCGTAGCCTGTGGTTGACCAATTCAGAATTCCTCGCAATAAAACTGGGCCAAGTGGCCAAAATAACAAGACTCCTATTTCAGAAGACCTATTCATCCCATGTCTCTAAACCACTGATCAATAATTCCCTATTACAGAAAAACCCCCACTAATTTCCATTGATCGTTAGTACTCTAATTGACCTCTCGTCCTTTTGACCTCTCGTCCTTGGTCTCAGAGTTTGTGTTTTTATCTGGGACATATTTTTAGTTTCAGCTTCAGAACACAATCTCTCTCTGTGTGTGTCAGTGAGTAACCTGTTCTGATGTGAACACACCAGCACCACGATGTTGTTTGACACAATGACCTCCGTGTGTCTGAGTCACTTTTACAGCCGGGATCTAAAATGGCCGACATCTGTCATTCTTCAAGCCTCGGACAGGACAGCAGGTTGAACAGGAAATGACTATGGCCTGTATGCGTTGTCTTGGACCTCCGGGTGCAGATCTAGGATCAGTGTTGTCTTTTTTTTATTTTATTTTTTATAAATCACAAGATTATATAGACAGCTAAATTAGCACTCGAAGACTTTTTATGAACGCGGGGCCCAGGATTCTACAGAAACGCTATGATTTACTATGAACCTAAGTAGGAGAACATTTGAAAAGGACAAGTTTCTGCTCTTGAGGTTAGAGAGCCTCCACAGCTATGTGTGGTATTTCCGTGTGTGCTAGGCCCCACCCTGTGTTCCAGTTGGTTATTTTAAAAACCTTCCCACACTGGCTCTTAACATTCAATTCTTCCACTTTACCCCTTTCTTATCATGAATCTGTTTATAGCCCACCACCTCACCGGGTTAGTGGCGTCCAGACACTTGGGGCCGTGTTCGAAATGGCAAAGTGTTCACTATGTAGTACACTACTTTTGACTAGGGTCCGTATCCCAAATGATACCACCCTATTCTCTATAGTCCCTATTCCACATGGGGTCTGGTTAAATAAAGTGCACTATATAGGGAATAGGGTGCTGTTTTTCGTTTTTAGACGCATACAAACTGAGGCAGTGCTCTTGCTGTAACTGAGTATCTTCATCTCGGGGCTGCAGCAAAGTCTGAGATGAACCCCTGACATGCTCTGGACACTGGGCTGCGCCTAGCCTAGCCTCGGGCCTCAATAGAAGAGGCTACGCCTAGCCTAGGCTCAATAGTAGAGGCTACGGCTAGCCTAGCCCAGGCTCAGTAGAAGAGGCTACAGCTAGCCTAGCCCAGGCTCAGTAGAAGAGGCTACAGCTAGCCTAGCCCAGGCTCAGTAGTAGAGGCTACAGCTAGCCTAGCCCAGGCTCAGTAGTAGAGGCTACAGCTAGCCTAGCCCAGGCTCAGTAGTAGAGGCTACAGCTAGCCTAGCCCAGGCTCAGTAGTAGAGGCTACAGCTAGCCTAGCCCAGGCTCAGTAGTAGAGGCTACAGCTAGCCTAGCCCAGGCTCAGTAGTAGAGGCTACAGCTAGCCTAGCCCAGGCTCAGTAGTAGAGGCTACAGCTAGCCTAGCCCAGGCTCAGTAGTAGAGGCTACAGCTAGCCTAGCCCAGGCTCAGTAGTAGAGGCTACAGCTAGCCTAGCCCAGGCTCAGTAGTAGAGGCTACAGCTAGCCTAGCCCAGGCTCAGTAGTAGAGGCTACAGCTAGCCTAGCCCAGGCTCAGTAGAAGAGGCTACAGCTAGCCTGTTTTTGTATATTTTATCGGTTCTCACAATGGACGGCTGAATGTTTTTTTTTAATTCTTTTTTTTAGACATGAGTTTGTTGATGGGATTTCAGTCGTCACCCTGGGTTTGGTTACAGCTAAGCCCCAAATGGCACCCTATTCCCTACATAGTGCGCTAATAGAACCGATAGGAGAGGGGCCCTGCCTTGAGTTACAGTATTAGTACACATCACCCCTCTCTCGCTTTGTGTGAAAAGTAAAGTGTGGCTCGCTAACATGTGGCCTAGACTTCCTGCAGAAGCTGTTTCTCTCTCTAGACAGAGAGGACTACTATCCAGGAACTACAGACAACAACCACAACAACAAACACGCTTTGTTTTGGATGCATGATCTGGCACATTCAGAGACGAGGATTGTTCCTGTCAAATACTTCTATAGTAAAGGCTCATAGGGTGCAACTTCGAATGCAGACGAGTGCACTAGTATAGAGAATAGGGTGCCGTTTGTGACTGACAACAATTGACTGTCGACAGGAGGGGGAAGTTACGTATCAACTTTCTATCACAAAAGGGTGTTTCAGGAAGGTTTCTTCTTCTGCTCCCTTCATAAATGTTCATGGGAGTTCCTCTCTTTCTTTTGCATTATTAACACAGCTTAACATGAACACAAGGCACACTGAGCTCTCTAGTGTGTGTTATGGTAAAGATGGGAGGGCTAACAGTTTTTCTGTTGTAGCAGCCTAGTAGCTATTGAATAATTCAGCATGAACTGTAGTTGAGGCACTGGTCTTTAATGGACTGTTGAGTGGGAAGAAGCCATGTTGACTGTGTTGGCAGCTCACGGGAAAGAACAACCTTCCTACCACAGATTTCAGAGTCCCAAATGATGTCCTTTTCCCTACATAGTGTAATACTTTTGACCAGAGCCTTAAGGGTCTAGAGAGCTCAAACCCACGGGCCCTGGTTGAAGTAGTGCACTATGTAGGGTATAGGGTGCCATTTCGGCCAAAACACTGATGAAATGCGTGATAGGATCTGAATATGAGGATGCTGAATGAGCGTTGAACCTGAATGTTGATCCTGCTGTTCCCCAAGGCTATATTTCCATTGTGCTTTTCAAAACCTGCTGCCGAAATAGAGGGAAGAATGGGATTCTCTCCTTCCTTCCAGCTCTCACTCACATTCTCCTATTGCCGATGTGTTTAAATATATATTCAACATTTCACGTGTCAGAGATGGATTATTTTAGTGAGCAAAAAATACTCGTGGTGGTGCCTGGCCTTAAAACGATATCACAGGAAATCCAATAATGAAATATACACTTGTGCTAGTGGTGCAGGCAGTCCATAAAAGTAGCACAGAGAACCCTAATCCATAAAGTAGCACAGAGAACCCTAATCCATACATCCTAATCCACAGAGAACCCTAATCCATAAATCCTAATCCACAGAGAACCCTAATCCATAAATCCTAATCCACAGAGAACCCTAATCCATACATCCTAATGCACAGAGAACCCTAATCCACAGAGAACCCTAATCCATAAATCCTAATCCACAGAGAACCCTGCCTATCTAAACCGTGTGTTCCTCTGTAACCCCTCTAGGTAGAGGAGAACCTGGTGAAGGTGCGTAACGCTGGAACAGAGCAGGACCTGGGCATACAGTACAAGGCCCTGAAACCAGAGGTGGATAAACTCAACATGATGGCTGCCAAGAGACAGCAGGTATGTACTGGACTGTCTGGCTGGGGGAGGTTGGGAGTGAGACAGCAGGTATGTACTGGACTGTCTGGCTGGGGGAGGTTGGGCGTGAGACAGCAGGTATGTACTGGACTGTCTGGCTGGGGGAGGTTGGGAGTGAGACAGCAGGTATGTACTGGACTGTCTGGCTGGGGGAGGTTGGGAGTGAGACAGCAGGTATGTACTGGACTGTCTGGCTGGGGGAGGTTGGGAGTGAGACAGCAGGTATGTACTGGACTGTCTGGCTGGGGGAGGTTGGGAGTGAGACAGCAGGTATGTACTGGACTGTCTGGCTGGGGGAGGTTGGGAGTGAGATGGCTGCCAAGAGACAGCAGTCAGGTCTGTACTGCGGGATGTTTCTGGGTTAGAGGGGAAAGGAGATGGTGTGGAGAGATGTAGCGAGGGCGAGGGGTGTTATTAGGTGGCTTAGCAACCGAGGTCCCATTTCCACTACGGGAGACGGAGTCTGAGGAGCCGAGTGACTGAAGGGATTCTTTGTTTTCAGGTCACGTTACTGCCTTGCGTTTTGTTGTGGCCAAGGAAGACCGTCTTGGTTTTGTGGCTCACGTTTCCTGTGAATACCACACTACTAGCCGGGTAAAGCGCACGCAATTTATTAATTTTTCTCGTCCGTACACGTTTTAAATTAGCTGACAATACACAGTATTTACATTTACATTTAAGTCATTTAGCAGACGCTCTTATCCAGAGCGACTTACAAATTGGTGAATTCACCTTCTGACATCAGTAGCTACTAGCCGGGTAAAGCGCACGCAATTTATTAACAAGCCGAGAAACCTTTTCTTCTGAGAACGTATTACAATATTGATTAATGGAACCAAACCATTTTACACTCTTTTTTTAAATAATACTACAATCCACAAGTATGTGCAGTCGAGGGGGTTTATGTTCTCGTCCGTACACGTTTTAAATTAGCTGACAATACACAGTATTTACATTTAAGTCATTTGGCAGACGCTCTTATCCAGAGCGACTTACAAATTGGTGAATTCACCTTATGACATCCAGTGGAACAGCCACTTTACAATAGTGCATCTAAATCATTTAAGGGGGGTGAGAAGGATAGCTTTATCCTATCCTAGGTATTCCTTGAAGAGGTGGGGTTTCAGGTGTCTCCGGAAGGTGGTGATTGACTCCGCTGTCCTGGCGTCGTGAGGGAGTTTGTTCCACCATTGGGGGGCCAGAGCAGCGAACAGTTTTGACTGGGCTGAGCGGGAACTGTACTTCCTCAGTGGTAGGGAGGCGAGCAGGCCAGAGGTGGATGAACGCAGTGCCCTTGTTTGGGTGTAGGGCCTGATCAGAGCCTGGAGGTAAATGCTTTGTAAACTCCTGCCAGCTAACAGCATGTTTCAGGATCAAGCAAATTTACCGTAATCAATAGTTACCGTTTACCTCCTCCTGTACGAATATAGAAGTACCTTTATTTATTTAACCAGGCAAGTCAGTTAAGAACAAATTCTTATTTTCAATGACGGCCAAGGAACAGTGGGTTAACTGCCTGTTCAGGGGCAGAACGACAGATTTTGTACCTTGTCAGCTCGGGGGTTTGAACTCTTGACCTTGCGGTTACTAGTCCAACGCTCTAACCACTAGGCTACACTGCCGCCCCGGCACACGCCGTTAGTGTGTCACTGTTGTAATCTAGGCTACACAGCTAGGTGACGTTAGCTAGCTAAACAAAATAATTTCTGCGTCTTCACACAAACGTGCTGGCTGACTGAGTGGTTTACGGAACCGTAGCTACTGTGTTCAAGTTACCTTAGAATAAACCAGGCTTAGTTTTGTCAATATGGAAGTCACCGAGGTAAATGCGAATTGCAATTCAAAATGTTGATAATTCCCCGTGGAGTTGCTTCTTGCCTGGAGCTCGGTGGCTTCCCTGTCCAGTCGAGCAAATAAAATAAAAACGGATTTAAAACCGTGGAGAATTTCAGAATGTTTATTTATTTT